>NC_138035.1:68875640-69306993 GCF_964106645.2 Podarcis pityusensis
ACCATGGATCATGGTGTCTGAGGGCCGCAGGTCCCTCACCCTTGTTCTAGACCTAGAGCTAAAAATCTTTGACTTATGCACATTCACGACTATTGGACAATGTGTGAAAACCCGTACATGCTGTTCACACTGCTAGTTTGTGCATACTCTCCATTCTTTCATGTGAATGCTTGCAGTCATTGGTGTTGTTCACACATTTATTTAAACTCTCATGAATTGGAACAGTATACCGATGTCTGATCATACAGTGATGGGGTTTTCCAGAAGTGCCTTTGATTTCCTAAATCAATTGTGTTTTAGGCTCTGATTTAGCACGTTTTGCTTATATTTAGTAAACAAAATGTTAAAATACACCACGTTAATTTTACATGCTGTATAAATATCTCAAAGGTTTTTCTAATAGCTGACATTGAACTGATATTTTTCATTTGGATTTTTTTAAAAAAATAAAGCACATATAGGCCCAATTCACATATCTTGTTAAAATTGTGTCCATACTGCTATTCCCAAGTGGGTGGAAACCTACAAACCAGTGCTTGTGGTTCATTTATCTCCGAATTAACTATGAGAAGAAGCTGCATTTGATAGTTCACATGTGTGAAACCAACACTCTGGTTTTCTCTGCACTCTGGGAAAAGATATGCTTGCTTGTTCACAGTAAGCCAGAGTTTGACTTACCTGTGCTGTGCAAATCAGGCCCTGATGTGATTTATTTTGAACAAATTGATACTATCTTAATTGGAATATTTGGTAATAGTTCAAGAAATATAGATAAATAGCATACACATCTCAAACACATTCTAAATTTTAACAACAAAAAGAGAGAACATGAATTTTAGAGTGTACCCAAAGCGGTAATGTAAATGCATGCTTCATAGGGATAGTCACCTGAAATTGCCTGGTTTTACTGGGATTGTGTCCATTATGTTACCTTCATAAAACAACACATTTTTTAGAAATGGATTTTTTTCTGTGGAATATAGTGTTGGGAAAATTTCCATCTTGAAAAATGTTCTGCCTAATATCACTGCACACATGGTTGCCGCTTTGCAAGCTTTCAGATTTAGGCTGCGTTTCTATGCGTACTTTCCTTGAGTTAAACTCCATGAAACACACTTGGATTTTTTTCTGAGTGAACATGCATAGGATTATGCTATTAGTTATGCCGTAATAGGAAAGGGACCTAGTAGAGTAATGATAAGAAGAGCACTGGATTTGGAAGGCTTCAAATTTGTTAGAGTTGAAGATTGTAGTGCTGGAAAGCAACTAATTCATGTCATCCAAAATGTTGATAAACACTCTGACAGCACCTATGTTCCTAGAGAAAATGACTCATCAGGATTGGCTCTCTAAGAGTCCCTTCTCCATCTATTATTTTTTTTTGAAAGCCATGTTTACACTTACACTCTAGTGTTTAACTTGCATGATACTCTTTGCTTCCTTTGATCATGCTATATTCTGGTTTTAAAACTGGGCTTGATCTGTTTGTCAATAATGGGTTTTGCTTCCTTGTTTTGCATCAGCTTTTTGTTTGGTTGATAGACTTAGTAAAATGAATTATATATTTTTTTTAAAAATTGAAAATACAGACCTTTGGACTCTTGCCTGCCAGCCATTCTATAAAAGGTGTCAACAAAAGATGATTAATACCTTAGTGAGAATTGATTTAGTTGAGATTCCTGCATTGCATCGGGTTGGACTAGATGACCCTCGGGGTCCCTTCTAGGATTATATGAAATAGAGGATGAATGCTTCAGATAATGGGGTGGGTGGGTGTCCAATATGTTTCTGTATTTGGGATTATTGTGGTGGAGTTTTCTTTTGGCATTTCTGTTGGAAGTTAGTAGTAAATTATCCCTTCAGATAAATACAGACTTCCCAGCTCCCCCAAAACTTTACCAGTTGGCATTCATGCATGTACCTAAATATGGCAAGACACCTTGAGCAGTGATCTGGAAAACGCTTGCAGTTACTCACTCGCCCCCAGGGAGTAGCACAGCTAGAAGCAGCCTTAATGTCGTCCTCTCTATGCAAATAGATTATGATGTTGGCTCCCATCGTATGCACCCATCATAGATCTGCCTCCTCCAAACATAGTGAAGAGGATTTCTGGCTGTTAATGTGGCTTGTTGCTATCCCAGGGCGGGTAAGAGTGAACCAGCGTGGTGTAGTGCTTTGAGTGGGAAAGAGTTATGTACAATACCGTGAGCTCCTTGGAGGAAAGGTAGAATATACCGTATTTTTCGCTCTATAAGACGCACCAGACCATAAGACGCACCTAGTTTTTGGAGGAGGAAAACAAGAAAACAAATATTCTGAATCTCAGAAGCCAGAACAGCAAGAGGGATCGCTGCACGGCAAAAGCAGCGATCCCTCTTGCTGTTCTGGCTTCTGGGATAGCTGCACAGCATGCATTCGCTCCATAAGACGCACACACATTTCCCCTTACTTTTTAGGAGGGAAAAAGTGAGTCTTATAGAGCAAAAAATACGGTAAATGTAATTGACTGACTGACTGCCCTGGGAGAATACATCTAAGTAGCATGCAACTTCCTCTTCCTGATATTGCTACCACCCACCCTCTTACTGTTGCTGGGACCATTGCCTGCCTCTGCATTGCTGTTACTTCCCCCACTGTTTCTTATCAGAAAAGTATGATAAAATGGCAAGGGATGGATGATGGCTGCAGCAGGAGGCTGTGGAGTTGTAGAGAAAGGAGAGTATGAAGAACAGGGAATGTGAATTGCCTGCACCAAGGGAGCATTCATTTTGTTTTCCCATCCCAAGTTATTCAGAATTCCAAATTATTGCTGAATCAAACATAAAAATAGGCTGAGTAGGGATTTGCACCTGGATCTCCCAGATAAAAAACCAAATAGGGACCACTACACTATCCTGGGTCACAGAGTGCTTTAATGTTGTGCTACAAAACTAATTGGTGGTTCAGACCTGAAAAAATACTCAGACCAGTACTCAAAATGCGCAAAAAGGTAGGGATTTCATGGTGCAGGATGGGCTATAACTACATATAAATGAATAATAATAAAAAGGAGTTTGAGAGAGAGTACTTTTTCTCTGCTATATACATTTACTTACTGTCAGTGTTCCCTATATGGTCCATATTTTCCCCCATTGGAAGTAAGTGATCTTTCAGAGCAAATGAGATGCTTGCTTTCCTTGCTGCTTCTACAACTCAAGTGATTGCCCCATCTTGGGGCTCAAGTTAAGAAAGAGCTAATAAAAACGATGCTAAAAGAACTCTGAGGCAGTTACTTCAAGATGCACTGTCCGTGGTCCAGTGGCCATGTGTTCTTATTAGTATCTAGAGCTCCACTGTTGAACCTTGTGTTGCAGGAGTTGTAGAGTTGTAGCTGCTGACCATTCTCCAACATGGAAGCAAATGGAGCAGCTTTTCTTATGCAAAGTTTCCTCTGCATTTAGGAGCTCCTGTGTGGTGTGCAAGTGCATGCACCAGAATTACTGGTTTAGGATATGCTTTTGAAACCAAGAAGGCATTTCATACCCTAAAAAGGTAAAGGTACCCCTGCCTGTATGGGCCAGTCGTGTCCGACTCTGGGGTTGTGTGCCCATCTCACTTAAGAGGCCGGGGGCCAGGGCTGTCCGAAGACACTTCCGGGTCACGTGGCCAGCGTGACAAGCTGCATCTGGCGAGCCAGCGCAGCACACGGAAACGCCGTTTACCTTCCCGCTAGTAAGCGGTCCCTATTTATCTACTTGCACCCGGGGGTGCTTTCGAACTGCTAGGTTGGCAGGTGCTGGGACCGAACAACGGGAGCGCACCCCGCTGCGGGGATTCGAACCGCCGACCTGACGATCGGCAAGTCTTAGGCGCTGAGGTTTTACCCACAGCGCCACCCGCGTCCCTTTCATACCCTACTTCTTCATTAAATGGTCTTTTGGGTAAATATACATAATCTTTAATCCTGTAGCAGCAGGCATAATTTAGTTACACTATATATTTGGGAAGTATGGTATAGGTGTATGAATATAACTGTGGCGGAAGGGATGCAAATGCACCCACAGATTTGGGTGGTTTTCAAAAGTACAGATCCAATTGCCAAATAAGCAGCTTTCAAAACTGAGCAGCACCTCGCTTTGCAGGCTGCTGTGGGCACCCCAACTGGTTCAACTGCCAGTAGTCCCAGCTGCATCTCTCTTGCTCGATTCGATTGTGGCTTGAAAGAGCAAAATACATTTTAAGAAAATAATGGCCTGTTACTTTTTTCTTTACATTTTACATGATTTAGCCTAGCTTACTTTCATTACTCCCTTGGCCAGTAAAGCGAGATGAGTGCCGCAACCCCAGAGCCGTCCGCGACTGGACCTAATGGTCAGGGGTCCCTTTACCTTTACTTTCATTACTTTGACTGGATGACACCTGGGGTCCCTTCCAGCTCTACTTTCCTTGATTCCCCCCCCCCCAGCCCCCAATTTCCCCCCTCAGCATTTATAGTAGAAGATAAATTCACCTTTTCAAAACAGCTTTCTATCTTCATGCGTGTTTATTACCACTTTGTTTTCAGTGGCTTTTTAGTACAGTACTGCTTATTTTTGTGTTTTGTATTATTATCAGCGCTGAAGAAAATACCTACTTTAGACACACAGCTATCTTCTTGTTTTTTTATTTGTCCTTTTTAAAATGGCCATATTAACAGAAATTTTCATTCCTTTCTGACTTTCTGCTCTGTTTAATGCTAACATTGAAGCTACTGTGAAGATTTTGATGAATGAAAAGGGGTAATTAGTATCTCTGAACCCAAATTCAGAATCTGTAGAATCTCTTCTTTGTACTTCCATGAAAAGGAGTGGGGTGCTACACATTCACACATAAAGCCTTAAAAATATAGGGATTCACCTCCTTGAAACAAGTGATATGAACATATCCATATTTGAAGTGTTTCCAATCAATAAAATATGCAAATATAAGCAGTATGGTGTGTATATTCAAAATAAAAATTTACATGGAAAATACTAAAGTTTTGGTGATTAATGGTGTAATCCTATGCACATTTGTTTGTGAATAAGTTGTATTGAACTTAGTCGGACGTCTGAGTAAATCTGCATAAGATTGAACTTCCTATGTAATTCTACCCTCAGGAGCATAATTTCATGCCATCTTTCCCTCCAATTTAGGTGTAGAAAGTTTCCCAAGTGTGAGAAATTGAAGCAATGTCTTTCACTCCTTTCTCCCTCCTGAGACTTACCTGTTCCATGAGTACTTAGCACTCCAAAACTCCAAAACCCTGAGCCAGAGCACACCTGCTAAGGACTAGGAATAACACTGCAACATTTTGTTGTGGGTTCCCACTTGTCTATACATAAAAGGCAGGTTCCTGTTCAAAAACTCCTGTTCTCCTTGGTATTTGAACAGCCGGATGTAAAGGGTTGCATGATGTAATAAACTTAGATTTTCTGTAAACATTTAACACTCCCTAAAATGGAAATAGTTCATGTAATCAGTTGGCATATAAGTTAACAATTATTTCCAAAATGATATTTTAAAAGAAGTGAACATTTAAGCAGTGTCTTCAGCAACTGTGTCTATACCCTCAGCTTCTATTTATAGTATTCATGAGAATCCACAATGTGATGTGGATTCTGAGCATTTTGCTCATTGCTCTTTCCTTCTGTGAAGGAGAAATTACACAGATGATTCTCCCATTATTATCACAGTCATTTCCCTGGTACATTTATTCTTGAGCAGCTGCTGAGTAAGTGATGTTTTCACAGTTACTTATGGATGCAGCAATTACTGAACCAGGACTGGTACTAATACTTGCCGCATATTGTCATATGTTGGGATTTGCATTGATGGTCTTCTTCCTGGCCTCTGTGTGGTAGTCCCACAGTTGAGTTCTGCTTGTAGTAATTTGTATGTGTGTATACACTGACTGTATACACGGGACGCGGGTGGCGCTGTGGGTAAAAGCCTCAGCGCCTAGGGCTTGCTGATCGAAAGGTCAGCGGTTCGAATCCCCGCGGCGGGGTGCGCTCACGTTGCTCGGTCCCAGCGCCTGCCAACCTAGCAGTTTGAAAGCACCCCCGGGTGCAAGTAGATAAATAGGGACCGCTCACTGGCGGGAAGGTAAACGGCGTTTCCGTATGCTGCACTGGCTCGCCAGATGCGGCTTTGTCACGCTGGCCACGTGACCTGGAAGTGTCTGCGGACAGTGCTGGCTCCCGGCCTCTTGAGTGAGATGGGCGCACAACCCTAGAGTCTGTCAAGACTGGCCCGTACGGGCAGGGGTACCTTTTATACACTGACTGGCTTTGATAACTTTTATGTTGCTGCTATCAGTTACTTGTAGTGTTTAAGGTGCTCATTTTATGTTGACAAATATCAAATGCCTTGTTGGCCTAAAGTGAAACAATACGAGAATTAGAAGTTGTGGTGTTGGTTGGCATTATATTCACTTTAGTCATTTTCAAAGTGTCATGTGGATCTTCTTAAGGCAGCATGGCCTGTCTATCATGGTTCTCAGTTGATCAGCTTAGAATTCTTACCTCAGGGCCAGACTAGAAATAAATAAATGACGCAGGATATTGATCCGCAGTCTCTCCCATAATAGCAGCTACATGAACTGGGGTTGGGAGAGATCTTGACTGGGGCTGAAGGAAGTTTTTTGACCTCTTCAGGGGAGCCGACTTGGGTGCCCGGTGTGCATGACGTCATGATGTCACATTGTGTCGTGATGTTAAATGCACCCGCCCCCCCCAGCCTCAGAACCCAACTTCTGGTACCACCGGAAGTCAGGTTCCAAGGTCTCGGAAGGTCTTGGACAGCTTCTCCAATGCCTTGTGACACCTTGGACAGAATCTCCGAGGCCTCGGAGATGTTGTCAGAGGCCTTGAGAGACCTTGGAAATTGCATTGGGCGCCCTGCGGTGTGGGGGCTGAGCACCCACAACAAATTTTTATGGTTGCTCAGGCACCCAGAGCCTCCTATAGTTTGAGCCCCTGGACCTCTTCCTGTCCCATGTTCCAAATTTAAATCTCTCCTCAGTTGCTGTTTACTTGCTTATTGAGGAAAAGAGATAATCCAAGGGGGGCCACTTTCACTTTCACTTAAGACACGGTAGAAACGCTGCGGGGTGCTACCCAAAGTGCCGCAATGAGAAATCCTGATTTGTATTGAATGCACAAAAGTTCATTGGAAAGAGAGCCTCAGTTTCTCATACATGTATAAACTCTTGCGTATCTGGCAGTGGCCAGGGGACAACCGAACAGTATCTTTGGTTCCTTAACATTTGCCTTGATTGGGTTCAGGGGCATAGGAAGGGGGGTGCAGGGGGTGCGGTCTGCCCCGGGTGTCATCCTTGAGGGGGGTGACAAAATGGCACACCGTGGGGGGCGGCCCTTACCGTGGGGCCTGGCCTGCAACGCACCCGAGCCACGCATCTCTCCTGGGAGTGATGCGGTGGCTTGGGGCCCGCGCTGCCTGAAATGGCAGTGTGGGGCTTGCATCCACCAGGCGGAGTCCATGGGCAGCTCAATGTGCGCGCGCCTCCAGGCGCGCTCCGGGTGCCAGAGCAGCTAGCTACGCCCCTGATTGGGTTAGGCAGAATACTCTGTCATTACTTCTAAAGAGGTACACTGTAGAAGGCAGCCTGTCTCATCTTCTTGATTGAGTACTGGGGTCAATGAAGCAACTACTTATTTTTCCAATAGCTTTGCTTTTGTAGGATTCTTTCCTCCAGCACTTCATCCTATGCATTCATGTGTCCTGACTTCTTCTTTTTCGTTTTTCTATTTAATTGCTTGCCATGTAGCTGGGGGATGAAAATGAACAATGACAGCTCAGTTGTCTTCTTCTGCTTTAAAGTCAGTGTTCACTTTAAATTTTGCAGCTGAACGCTTAATAAAAGGCTTCCTGTGTAGTATATAGGGAGCAAATATTTTGAGATGACTCACTTAAAAATACTTAGAAACTAAGGGTCAATTCCTCAGTACTCTAATAAAGTATTTCAAAGGGGTGTGTACACACTACCTTCATACTTGATAGCTGGCTCCTATATCATGTACCCCAGGATCCAAATACAGTGGTACCTCGGGTTACAGATGCTTCAGGTTACATACGCTTCAGGTTATAGACTCTGCTAACTCAGAAATAGTACCTCGGGTTAAGAACTTTGCTTCAGGATGAGAACAGAAATCGTGTTGCGGCTGTGTGGCGGCAGCAGGAGGCCCCATTAACTAAAGTGGTGCTTCAGGTTAAGAACAGTTTCAAGTTAAGAACGGACCTCCAGAACGAATTAAGTTCTTAACCCAAGGTACCACTATACAGAATAAAAAGTGAAGTGAACTTACTTTAATTTGATAGAAGCTTCAAACAGTTACTTCCTGATTTGGGGAGGCCTGATGTGAGACAGCTTAAGAACACCTGCATTAAAGTGTTAGAGTTTGAAGACCTTCCATATTGTAAACCCAAGAGTAAGGACTGTCTGGTTTGTAATGATCTGCATGCCATTCTGGGAGCCCTTCTTTGTGGAAGAAAAAATAAATAAATCTGATTAGCTTGGTTGGTTAGACATTGGTACTGCTAATGCCAAGGTCACAGGTTTGATTCCTGTCTGGGTGCATATTCCTGCGTGGCAGGGGTTGGACTAGATGATGCACAAGGTCCCTTCCAACTCTATGAGTCTATGAAATACCGTATTTTTTGCTCTATAAGACGCACCAGACCACAAGACGCACCTAGTTTTTGGAGGAGGAAAACAAGAAAAAAAATATTCTGAATCTCAGAAGCCAGAACAGCAAGAGGGATCGCTGCACACTGAAAGCAGCAACCCCTCTTGGTGTTCTGGCTTCTCAGATAGCTGCGCAGCCTGCATTTGCTCTATAAGACGCACACACATTTCCCCTTACCTTTTTAGGAGAGAAAAAGTGAGCCTTATAGAGCAAAAAATACAGTAAGTACAGATTTCTGAATTAGCACAAATTACAATCAGCTCAGTTTCCAAACTCAAAAGAAATAGCACAAATGGAGAATGGAAGTAGGAAACAAGCAAATTCAGGTATGAGATATAGAGCACTAAAATAAATACAGCTGCTTAGAATTGTGGCTGTTAAATCTGTGTGAAAGCAAGTCACCAGCTTTGTTTCAATTAAAAGAGCAAAGTAATTGTTCATTAGAGGGAGGGTTTGATGGGCACATGAAAACAGTTGAGAAATGAATGTAGGTTGGCCATGCTCGATATTGATCAAGGTCAAATAGCTATTTACAGTTATGATATAACTTTTCTTTGTGCAAGCTACATTTAAACCTCTCATCAAGGAAACTGCTTAATTTTGAGGGACTAGGAAGTAGTGATTGTAAAATCAAGATGTTCAGAGGTCAGTTCGTATGAGTTGTCTTGGTTGGCTGATTTCCAAGATGTTTTACTGAAATGTTTTATTTGTTTATTGAATTTATTTATTGCATCTTTAGACTGCCTTTCTTTCCTTGGAATCCCAGGGCAGTGTAGAAAATATATAAAAACAATCCTCTGTATCTCAAGACACATACAACACAATTTAAACCCTGCTTGCAATGCCTGGATAAAGAAGATGTGTCTTTAGCTGATGCTAGAAAGTCAGTACAGTCATACCTTGGGTTGAAGTAGCTTCGGGATAAGTATTTTCGGGTTCCGCGCTGCGGTGACCCGGGAGTAACGGAGCGTGTTACTTCCGGGTTTCGCCGCTCGCACATGCGCAGACGGTCAAAATGACGTCATGCGCATGCGCAGAAGCAGCGAATTGCGACCCGCGCACGCACAGACGCAGGTTGCGTTCGGTTCTGGATGTGAATGGGGCTCCGGAACAGATCCCGTTCGCATCCAGAGGTACCACTTTAAAGTTGGATTCAGCTGTACTTTCATGTTGCAGTCCTTGTGATCTTACAATGTTAGCATTGCTACGCTTAGACAACAGTGCAGTGAAAACAATTAATGGGCTTTCAGTGTGCCACTCAGGGCACAAGTTTTCCAAAGGTCAGAAATGTTGACTATAAAAACAAGTGTGCATTTTTTGCTTAGTGCTCAAACATTCACCCTTGAAATTTTCTGTGCACATTGTAAGTTCTTAGGAGAGGGTTTACAGAAAAGTGAATTATAAATTATTATGAAACATAACAACATCCTGACATCCTAGGGCAGATGAACTCACATAAATTTAGGGTTGGCATTTTAATTTGGAACTTTCTAAACCAACTCTAACCAGCTGTAAATGTAGCAAATATACTGCATTTAATAGTTCTGTACCAGAGTGTGATTGATTTTTTTATTTTATTTGCTCATTATATTCCGCTCACCGTAAAGGCAGTGAATCACTGTCCAACGTAGTGCAGGGTTGTTCCCTCTGGAGCTTATCAGTGCTGTGTTTGAATTCTCTTGAGGGCTTTCTATGGTGCAACACAGACCTGCTCTCCGTACCTGACATCCCAGGAGCTGTGTTTGATTGGAATATTGTCTATTGTAAGCTATGTTGTGATGCTTTTGTTTTTGAGGAGTTAACGTGAGTTGGGGTAGCTGACGCCATTAAACAAATGGGACAAAAATATGAAACTTAATTGATTAAAAATAAATTAATCAGCTGCAAAGGGGTTTTCCCAGTACTTCTGCAGGGTGTTTAAGATTGGGCAAGCTCCTCTAGGAGAAGGGAGTTCAGTAGTTGTGGAGTGGCTACTGGGAATGCCTTCTTTGTGCTTTTGCCTATATTGGCTTAAGGCACATTGAAGTTCAGATGTCATTTCTCACTGTCGTTACTGTGTATTTGGTCTATCCTTGGGTTGGGGTCTAGGATAGTGGTGTCGGATAGAGTCTGGGGCACCCACATTTTTAGGAGAGTTGTTAGGTCTTGAAGAGAATCAACCAAGTAAGAGTGCGCGGGGCAGAAGACAGTTGAGCAGAATCATGGAGAGCTCCCTGTAGGCCCAAACTCACCAGGAGTGAATTGTTGCCTTGGCAGCATGGTTCAGTCTTATGAGAGCTAGCTGACCTGACTCCCTACCCTCTCTAAGGAGCTATGTCTTGTTTTAACAGGCTGTTGCCCAACTTTGGCTTGAGGATGAATGCTGCCTAGATGCAGTGCCTTCTGAACTAGAGGAGTCAAGGAAGGGCACACCTTTTGGCCTGGATAGTCTGGGCATATGGCTCCCCAGGCACTGCCTCCTCTTCCTCTGAGCTGGATTGTGGCCCAAGAAAACGACACTGTGATGAGGAATATAAGAACCAATGGTGTTCCAGATAGTCTTGCTCAGGTCATTGTTACCAAGAAAGCAATTGAAAGCCAGTGCAGTCATGTAACATACATATATATGTGCCAAGATAGCTATCCCTTAATGTTAATGGTTGACATGTTTGTGTAAAAGCCTTAAATAAAATGTTCAGAGGTGCAGGCGGGGGGGTGGGATACTCACCCCAGTAGCAGGTAGCTGTTAACATTCTGCACCAGTCACATTTTACAAAGCTTTGGAAGACAGTCCTATGTACTGTGAACCAGGATAGTCAAGAATCAAGGTTTAGAATCCATAAATAGCAATTGCTAGATAGGCCTTCATGCCAGAAAGTACTGTTGAGAAATAATGTTAATGCGCTGATGAGCTGGCTCCCAATAGTTTTTAACTTATTGTATCTCCTGTGACATTCTGGAATGTATGGGTTATCATCCCAAGCCTGGATAGGAGGCTGGTGTGTAGAAAAGAAGAAAAACTGTTTGTTTGTTTGTTTGTTTGTTTGTTTTAGAGAATTCACAAGCCACCTTTCAGCAGAAACTTCCAGGGTGGTCTGCAGGTTCAATAATGAGAGATCGATTCATTCCTACAGTTTCCTAGCTGACTTTTAATGAAGCATACTATAACATTCTCTACCTGCAGAATGCACCTGTGTCGCTTCTAATCCGACATATTTCTTAAAATCTGTCCTGGAGCTGAGGACCTGAAATGGCTTGGGCAGGCCATAGGATGAGCATCAATTTGCTCCCATGTGTCCTTGTCTACACAAATACTCTGCTTCAAATGTATACCCAAGGAATGTGTGTTAAGTATTAAAACCAAGAATTATGATGTGCCATGTCAAAACCTATATTTTCCAAGACACTATTTTATTTATTTATTAAGTTTATATCCCGCCCCCCCCCAAAAAAGCCCAAGGAGATGATGAATCAGAGTTTAAAGTAATTAAATATTCATTTTATTTCAAAATACACATATTAGATACATGCACAGCAATCATATTGGACTGATAATTGCTTCACTAAATCTATAGAAGGAGGAGATGGAAAGGACTGAGACAGAGCAGCAGGTGAAGAAAGGAGATGGGAAATTAATGTTAAGCAAGAAAATCTGAAGGCAGTGGGCACCAGATACACATATGGAGAGCTGACTCAGGTTAGAGAAAGAAGCCAAATATAAATGACACTGCCTGGGGCAGTGTTTGTGACATGCTTGCCTGGAGAGTTAGAAAGTGACAGGAGGCCCGAGTGGCAACATGATCTATTTCTGGGTTCTGCTTAGATCTTGAGATCTTCCTTCGCGCTGGGGCACTATAGTTGCTTGGGTTGTTCCATATGACTTCTCAAAGGTCTAGGCACCCTTAGATTACAAAGTGTAGCATGCTGTCAAGAAATATCAAGGAAAATACTGTGATGGAGAAACGGGGCTAGGCAAATCTTTCCCTTGAGCTCCATAACGTTTGGAACTTTCCTTGGGAGAAAGTCATGGAGGTTGAACAAAAGCACTGGTAGGATACAAGGTCCCTCAGAGACCTTGGACAACAGAATACAAAAATAATGAAGATGGAGGAGTGGGAAAACCAAGGAAAATGAAGGCCACGTGCAAAAGACTAGAATAAAATAGAACCTTTGCTCTAGCATGAGGAGTCCTCTTAAAGCTTCAATTAACTGGGAGGGGGCTTTTTCCTAAGTCAAAAGAGGAGAAAGGTATTGATAGCCTTTTCCTACCACACCTACAGCAAGCAGTGAATGCTCAAGTGCGATTGGGACGCCAAAGGGTTTTCGTGCACATCCTTTTAGGTGTGAGTCCTAACCTTAATGGATGCTCATGCATTTATTGTATTAGCGGTATTCTACGGTTGGGTTGCTCAGTGTTTCCTGTACGGTTCCCCCTCTCCTGCCCTCTTAAGGGCTGTAAATCAACAGGTATGTCATCAGGTTGAATTGATTGGAATCAGTTAGAGAGTAGGGTGTGTACACACTCCAGAGGTCTCAGGCCTGCTGACTAGAGGGTAGGAACACTACCCTTGTCCATGTTAATTATATGGGAGGTTGAGAAATTCAATCCAGTTTGCATTTAAAGGTGAATCAGACTTTACAAAACAGTATGTGAACTGAAACAAGGGCATCACAGTCCCATATATTGTGTTTCCTCTCTCCTTTTTATGCTCACAAGAACCCTGTGAGGTAGGTTATGCTGAGATTGCTTTACTGGTCCAAGGTCACCCAGTGAGCTTCATGGCTGAGTGGCGATCTGAACCCTGGTATCTCAGGCCCACACTGGCTCTCTGCCCATGAATAATGTTACCCTTGACATCCACAAAACAAAGGAAGCCATTTAGATCCATGCAAAAAACCCCTATGGTCTGATTTTCTTATTGTCCAACACAGCTTTCTTGCTTTTTGTGTCCTTAAGAATACAAAGTTTAGGCATTCAGGATTGAGTTCCTAAAATGGACTGATGATCTGTTACTTCAAGATGTTATTTTTATTTTTTTGATGATTATGTTATCTCCAGCTACAGGGTATTGCTACTTGGCTTCTGTCAACCTTACTTTTTACCTTGTTCTCCACATAAAATTTAATTCCTAGCTTTGCTACTATAAAATACCTCTGTGTTTCTCTTTGTTTTTGTTCTCTTTCTTACAGGGAACCTGAGTTCTTTGGTTAAGGCTAGAGACAGATCTGTCAAACTGCTGGATTTTATAATTTCAGCAATTTATTTCTTTACTGAATTTATATCCTACTGTTCCTCCCAAAGGAGCCCGTGTGGGATCAGCTGTTTTTCTTCTTTGTCCCATCAGTCCCAGGTGCAACTTGAAACCTGCATGACACCCACTAGGTTCTCTCTCCTCCTACATACATGCCACACTATAATTGTGATTAAATGCAGCTTTTTTCACCCAGCCAATTTTTCTCAGTGCCTCTTTTGCATACTATTAATTGTAGTGTAGGTGCTGTTTGATTACTAGCTGAGCCAGTACAGCTGGGGTGTGGGTGTGGTCCAGACCTTGCCCTAGGTGGTGGGATCATCCTAAAGGGTTCATTGCTTTAGGTCAACACTTCATGGAGTCACAGGGCAGGGGCTCACCCCCCCTCCCCGAGTCAGGATGTAGAACTGTAGGCAGGGGAGACAGGTCTCTGACTCTCACCTGGGATGAGTTTGGTTTGGTGAGGTTTGGTTTGCGTATAGGAGTAGTGTAATGCATTCTGTTGTCATGATTGGACCATTATCTGGTGAGGCTTGGAGTGTTCAGAATCCATATGTCTTTGAGGAGTATTTCCCATTCCAAGGGAAATCTATGTAGCCTGCCTCCCACTAGGCTTGTCGAAGGAAGCGGGGCTGTGCACAAGTCAGTTGTACTTCTTGTTGAAAGAGCATTGAAACAGCATTGCACCTCTGTGGTTCTTGTGATACTAATAAGTAAAGCAACTGGAGGAGCAGTAGCTATCTGGCCTATTAGGGGCACAAAAGGAAGGGCCCTTTTATTTTCTTCTTTTCACCTAGCATCTTTGGGGGTTTAACTAAAGGATCCTTAAGCAACTACTTGCCTGTTTATGCTGTCCAAAATGGAACAGGCATGGTGGGAAGGTGGCACTCCATTCTGAACCAGGAGAGCATCCTAGCCAAAATACCTACACAAACATTATAGGAACAATGTAACAGAATGCTAGCCAGTATAGGAACATGTAAACAGCAGCCAATAATAATTTTGTCTCTTTGAAAGTAAGCTTTGGCAAAATAACAGTTAGCTGTAGCACTTTGAATGAAGAAAAGATGCTCATCTTGTCGCTAGAGAAGGGGGAGAGATTGAGTAGATTTACAGATCCTGAGAGATTTAGCTAGTTTTTTTTCTTTTTCCTTTTAGTGACCATCTCAGCAGGGTCAAGGGGAAAGCCAGTTCATGTTTGGAAGTACACAATTCCTTGTTTCTGCTTGGGAGCAAAAGGAAATATTTCAATCCTTTGAAGTATGCAACATGTTATTATTATACTCACATATTCTTGTTCGATAAATTCTCCCAAATGCCCCTGCAACTAAAAAGTTCGTTAGTAAGATCAGAAAGAACTGTTTATCAGCAACAAGTAGAACACATTGGCAAATTTAATGTAAAGATAAGTATGCCCTGCATTGGGGTATCAGACTAATATACAAGGGTTTTAATTAAGCTGAAGTAGGTATTTGAGGATGCAAGAAGATCCAAGATTATAGACAAAGTGAGCAAGCATTTAACCAAAACTAATTAGAGCATTTTTTGTTGTTGGTGTTTTTCTGTTAATCACAAGAATAGCTGGAGGGGGGAGTTTTTAATGTTTGTAAACAGTGATAATAGTGTGGGAGTATGATAATTAAAGCCCACTAAAAGGCTGAACTATTAAGTGCAGCTTAACACTAATGCAATGTAGTGAAGAATTAATTCTGAAGAAAGTAGTCACTGTAAAGTAAAATTGAAAAGTAAAACTGAAAAACCAAGGAAAAAGGTTATTTTCACCCAGAAATTTTATGGTTACTAATATAAAGTGGCAAGCTCTAAAGATGTCCACCTATATGAACAGTGAAAATCAGCTTGTACAGCAGAACTTACCATTTCTCTTCTTCCTCCTTTGGTCCATTGTTCATGCCCTTATCCCCCAGAGCAGTTTTTGGAATCCACTGGGCTGTAGGGAGAGGAGAGAAAAGGAAGGGGAAGTGCCAATCCACTAGCAAGTGCCTGCACATGCTGTGCTGGATGTCACCCAGTGAAACTGAATTACATTGTCCTGTTTGCTCCTTAAAACATCCATTTATGAGATGGTTGGCTGCAGTGACTGACATTTCTCCTGCAGACATGTACTTATGCTTGCAACGTGTGCTTTGGTTTTGAAATGTAGTTTAGATTCAATTTCCCTAGAGAATAAGGCTTTTCCTAGTCTATTTTAATGCAATTCAGATTCTACTAGCACGTATTTACACTACCTGATGTGTTTGTGTGCGTCTGTCTGGACTGGTGGAAAAAATCATAACATTATAAAATGTTTTTAATATTGTGTTTTAATGTTGTAACCCACCCTGATGATAATGCTCAAAAATCCTGTAACATAAGTCAATTTTTTGATTTAGAGTTTGATGATAACAAAATACATGGGAACTACAGAAGAGTCATTTATCTTTCAAGATCCAAAATTCCAGAGCTTTCATTTTTAACTTTGCCTGGTAAAGTTTTTCTGAACAGACACACTTAAAGCCATTTATCTCCTTACATAGAGTTGTCTTTGGCGGTTGGTGATGGGAATAGAAATCTGAGCCAGTTGCCATAGGAACACTGAAGTATAGCAGGCAATATTAAAACGGTATTGCTATTTGGATATACTATTACTCCTGTTTTTGTGCACAGAAAAAATTCACACCTTCTTAAAATACATGGAACAGCAACCTACTGAAATATATTAGCATTATTATGTAAAAAGCATTTTAAATTGTGAAAATTTAAGTTTGCGAGGTTGTCTCCTGTGTTATGCAAGATTGATTAAATGTGAAACTGAGTTTTTATTTATTGGTGGGCTGGGAAGAATTGTTGAGCATTTTTTTCATGTACTCATTTTGTTGGTTGGTGGGATTTTATGAATGGGTGTGTACATTATTAATGAGTTGATTGCTTCCATAATCTGGGAAGTTGCTGCCATTGTTCTGTTTTGCCTATATCTTCCTTCTAACAAACTGATAACTTCAGATCCTACCTCAGGCATGAGATGCTGAGGTGGAAGTGGATTAGGTAGTTGAATGAAGAGAGATTTGCTCTGTACTCAGCTGTGATTTGCCCACAGTTGTGGGATCAATGAGAAAGAAAGGTGTTTCACACTAGTCTGCTCCAAGCCTATAAAAGGAAGAACAGGCATAGGCAAACTCGGCTCTCTAGATGTTTTGGGACATCTCCTATCATCCCTAGCTAACAGGACCAGTGGTCAGGGATGATGGGAATTGTAGTCTCAAAGCATATGGAGGGCCGAGTTTGCCTCTGCCTGAGGAAGAACTTCCCCCCAAAAGAATCTTCAACTATAGTTTGCCCCAAACTAGGAATAGAGTGAAGGCATCATTGGTAACATAGGTGGCGTCAGTCAAAGGCTCCTTGTCATCTTGGTTTGTGTGACGTCTGAAACATAACTGGCCTGAGCATCAAGATTCCTTCTGTGCTTTCTACCCTCTGTCCAAATTTAAGAAGGAACCAAGTTGTGAATTTATTAGAAGGCTACAGCTGCAATTGAAATCATTCAAGCCCCATTGCAAATCAGGTTTAAGTTGCAGTATAAGTTGCATTTTCAGCTGAATTTGAGGAAACCACTTGAAGCATCCTTTGGGTTGACCTATTTCAATTGCTTTTGCTTGATTTGCTCATTGCAAACAGCTGAAAGTCTGTAAATTTTGATAATAAACCTGATTTGTATTGGGGGTTGAATAATTTTCATTGCAACTGTATACTAACATAGATTGTCTTTAATCCATTGTCATAATTGAAGAATAAGATTTTGATACTCTAACTCAATTGCAATGTGTTTATATTCTAACATGCTCATCAGGTTTGTCAGGCAACACCATAGAATATGCTTTACTTTCTAAAATGTATAGTTAATTGTACAAAATAGCCTTCAGTACCACTCAACAAGTTTTGTTAGTGTTGCTTAATTGCTTTTTAAGGAGATCCTTGTTTTGAACATTATCTAAGAAAGCAAGTTTGACTTGGCTTTATCTTTTTCATCACAAAACTTACTGAAACTTACTGTATAAACAATATAGGAAATCTAACATGTTTTGCATATGGGGTGCAGTAGGTCCATTTGAAAACATGACTTGCTGTAGATTTCTTCTCATATAAATATTTGGCTGATTTAATAAAGAATTCTGTATTTGAAACATTGCACAGAAATCTTGAGTTTACAAAAAAAATCTTGAGGGTTTTGTTTCTTTTTTGCTGCTGTCTTAAATATTTGGCTTATTTGGTTTTCATTTTGCTGGATGAATCTCTTAATTTGCTAGCTTGGTATTATAAAAATCTGTGAAGGAAATCTATGAATTAGATCCTCTTTTAGATTTAAAAATCTGCTATGCTGATTTCTAAATATTGTTAATGCCTTGTTCCTTTAACATACTCCTCAAAACTTTGTAAAAATGAAGATGGAACTCATCTTCAAAGGCCCTTTTGTATCCTACTCTGGTGTTTGTAGCAGACTTTTCTTGTACTTACACTACATTTTGCAATATTCCTTAGCATTGTCAGTGCCATTGTTTGTAGCCAATATGCAGTAAAATAGTGGTGCTCACAGCCAGGTTATGTTAAATATATACTAGTTCTTGCTTTTTCTCATCCTGGCGGTTAGATGGATTTGGATTTTAAGAAGTTTCCAAATGCTGACTCTATTGAATTTAATAGGACTTACTTCTGAGTAGCCATGGTTAGGATTGCACTGTTAAATGGCAAGAAAGGAAATATAAAGTGCTCAAAGGGTAATTTTGGCAAGAGTATTCTTTACTGAATGTACCATTTTGCATTTGCAGGCCAGAGCCTCAACAGAAAGTTCCCTCTGCACCCCCGCCACCACCCCCGCCACCTCCTCCACCACCTTTGCCAGAGCCAGCCCCTCCAGAGCCAGAGGAGGAGATTCTGGGATCCGATGATGAAGAGCAAGAAGACCCTGCAGATTATTGCAAAGGTTAGTGTGTGTGAGCAAACTGCACAGCCTGAAGAGAGTTTATTATTTTTTCTGTCAACTCTTGTCTTTGCTAATGTAGGTCCAGCTCTGGGGATGTCTCCCATTCATCCAATTCACAAAGGCAGGAATTTCCAGCACTTGCCAGCTAAGAATACTGGTACATTCATGAGATGCTCTGGAAGAGTAATCTCTGCTTTTTCGATTTCTTTGCTTCAAGAGCATTCAGTCGTCATATGAAGCATCACATTATTTTCAATACAGAGCTAAATTGCACAACAGCTCTTTATAACCTTTGGAGTGCCAGATTTAAAGAGACACTTTCAGGTTACCAATGTTGTTGTTTCCAAACAACTCGTTCCCCGCACTCCATGGTGCACAATCTGGTTCTTTGTATGCTTTGTAGGAGCATAAATTCTACACATGAAGTAAGATACGAATGTGAAAAATGACTCTTTAGAACAGATAGCCAGAAATTAACATGGTGGGTAGTGTAAATAGAATGCCAGCACTTGAAGAAAACACAGTGGTATAAAGAATGGCCCAGTGTAGATGTAAAAATTAAATTGAGATTGGAAACTGTGCCACAGGATTATGCATTCCCTACACTCTGTGTCTCCTCCCTTGTATGTGAATTCTTTGGCTTCCCCATTACCTGGGTTTAGTATTGTTTAATAAGCCCTTCACCAGCCTGGATTAAAATGAAGCCAGGGAACCCTAAAACTTTTATTAAGAATTTAGGAGTATTTATGGAATCATTTTCACTTGGATTGGCAATGGCAGCACATATTGGCAATCTAGGGAGTCTCGGGAATTTGTAAATAAGGCATGGGGATATGGAGTGCTGTTGCTTGTCTGTACATCTGCAAGGTTTGGTGTTACGTGCTGCAGCAAAGCATATAGAGTGAAGCAATCAGTGTAAGACGTCAGTTGTGTCATGTGTAATGCTAGGCCAAACCAAGAACAAACCTGATTCATGGTTAAGGAGAGAAAGCTTAATTTTGAAATGGGCTTCAGATGACACTTTGGCCCGCTGCTTTCCCCCAGGAAAACCTGTGGTTTAGCACTGAATCGGAACAAACAACAACCAGGTTTTCCATGGATTTCTGTTTGTTCCAGTTTAGCACTAAAGAGCAGGTTTTCCGGGGGGAAGCAGCGGGGTACAGGCCAAACTGCTCTGACCTCTGCTTAGAAAGCACAGGACAAAGCCAAACTTTGCTGTGCCATGCTGAGATAAAAGGACTGGGGGATAGCAAAGTGGCTGCAAGCTGTTCTCCAGGAGCCATCTTGTTTGTGTGGCCGTGGTAAGCCATAGTTCGGATTAGTTTACTTTAAATGTGATCCAGGCTGCTGTGATATGTGGCCAGTGTGTTACAACTGGGCTTCTGAAGTGTTTTTTCTTGGAGGTAGCTGCATCTAGTTCAAGAGTGGGAAACTAGATCCACCCACCTGTTAATCATAGTGGCATTAGGTGAAGTGTTTTCCTTTGCAAACTGGCTTGCTAACTGTTCCTCTACCCACATGGCTTGGTTTAAAACTATGTTGGCAAAAGAAGCAGGATTCGCAGCCACTGCCAATTGGCTGTGGCTTCACACCCCGCTTTTGGCAGAGATCGGCTTCAGTTGGGAGCCCCTGAGTGGAACTCATCCCAGTAGAGTTTTCTTCTTCTGCTAAATTTAAAGGCCAAATACAGTTTCTGTTTGCCAAGGAACAATGGGGAGCATACTTTAAGGTTCTTGATTGTTCCTTTATAGCCACATCTTTAATCTGCTCCACACCCAATATCATAAATGATGTCTGGTGTGGGGCAGCTGGACCCCTTGCTGCGTCTAATCAGGCCTTCAGGCCAGAGGTTCCCCACCACTGATCTAGGTCCTTGATCTGTATATTGAAATCCTTGTACTTTTTCAGATTCTGTTCTTTTTCACAGTACCAGGCACTCTAAACCCTTAGTATGTAACAGTGTTCAATTTAGGCATTGTGCCGAATGTTGGTTTGAGGCTCCAAGCATACATTGTTCTTTGTCTCAGTTCCGTCCTACCAGAGTCCCTGGATGTGATCAGAAAGCACTCTTCCTTACGTTGCTTGACTGCTGGCAAAGTGGTGACATGTGTACTACCGTGTTATCATTGGCTAGTCTACTCATGAGAGCAGACTAATTGTCTCCTGAAACACTTAGGGCAGCTGTCAGCATGTTCCTGTTTTTTTAGGCACTGGTCTCTGGAAAGTTTCTGCCCCTCTACCTTAATTTCTTTCAAAGTCCCCTACAATCATCACCTGAGCATTTTGTCCAAAAACGTCACTTTCTTTCCAGTACTGCCTCTCCTCATCCAGATAGTGTAGCTGTACCCATTCATTGCTGAATGCTGGCAGAAACCTAACTTGTGTATCTATTCAGGCTAGTAACAGATAGATGATACCCATTGAACCATTTAAAGACAAATAGCATCAAGCTAAATTATTTTATCATCGTAACCCCATAACTTATAAAGAAAACCTTTCTCATTAGATTTCCCTCCCTCTTAACTGTGGGAAAGAGCAGTGTTTGTAAAAGCAGATTGACATTGCCATGGAAAATTGCAGAGCAGGGTGGATAAAAATCAAAGATTTTGGATTTATTTTTTTAAAATCGGATTTTTAAAATAAAATGCTTTTGGAGGAAAAATCTTTCTAAAGATAGTTTTCTATTTAAGTTACGTTATAGTCCAAAGGCTATTCATCAGGAAATAAGGATTTGATTTAAGTTTTTCACCTGTGCTAAAACTCAGTCTGGTTGTTGTTGTTTTTTAAACCATTTACAGTTAACAATCATGGATACATATGCTATAATGTTTAAGTTGTTACAAGTTGTTTAAACGTTATTAAGGAAATGATTTTTTTTCTCCTTCCAATAAAGTACAGCAGAAAAGTTGTCCAAATATAAACAATAATTTAATAATTGTCTATGTATTTCTAATAGTATATCCAAATCAGTAATTTTTGGTATAACTGTAAAAACTACACTGAAAATTTATTATTCCAAAAATGAAACCTACATCTGGTTGTAAATATTAAGATTATACCAGCAAGAATGAGTCTTTCTGTTAAAAAATGATTTAAATCAAGTCTTACTGTTTATGGATGGCAGCAACTGGCATTGAAGTATGAATATGGCTTTCTGGTAAAGGGCCTGCATGCAGAAAATCCCAAACCGCGGCATTTAAAAGGAGTTTAGGTAGCAGGTTTTGGAAATCCTCTGCCCTCTCTCACCACTGTCTCACCACAGTTGCTAACTCAGAATCCTAAAGTGCCTGTAGGCAACCTTTGAACTTGTACTCAGTTGAGGGCTGGATAGAAAAGTGGAATTAAACTCAAGAACACAGTGGTTCACAGCTGAGTTCATCATGAAAAGGCTTGAGCAGAATGGATTTAGGATTCCATAATTATTATGCATGTTCCTTTTCTCAGTCTGCATGTGTTGGTAGCAAACATGTTGGCATTGTGGCCGTATAGTTTGGGGTCTCTTTTTATTTTAATTTCTTTCTTGTGTACTGGAAACCTTTTTGCAGTGTCTGCCATGCAGAAAACAATAAGTAAAAGCCACGGCTATAGCAAGATTAGACTACTGAAGATGAGTTGTGTGTCGGGGGTGGTGGTGCTTTATGCTTTTGTTCTCCATGTACTTATCATTGATGTGTTTACATTGCAACTGCCTGTGGAGGCGAGTGATGGCCCTAACTGTGGCTTTTGAATTTGGATGTCATGTCAAACCATAGCTTGCAGGCATGATGTAGAATTGTGGTTTTTAATTCTGGCTTGTCAGCTAATAGTAAACCATTGTATGTTTTACATTACTCAGACAAAGCTCCTAGTTATAGATAAGCTTCGCCAAACTATTGTTTGGTGAATTGAGCTGCTGAAGCTTTGGACATCTGAAGTAGTTAGTTTAAGGGCTCGACCACACTTTGCTTGTCCTGCTCCTAGAAAGCACGGGACTGAGAGGCTTTCTGTTCCCCTGGATTACCTGCTCTTTACTGCTCATTACTTCAAGGAACACAGGTGGCACTGTGGGTTAAACCACAGAGCCTAGGACTTGCTGATCAGAAGGTCAGCGGTTTGAATCCCCACAACGGGGTGAGCTCCTGTTGCTTGGTCCCTGCGCCTGCCAACCTAGCAGTTCGAAAGCACGTCAAAGTGCAAGTAGATAAATAGGTACCGCTCCGGCGGGAAGGTAAATGGCATTTCCGTGCGCTGCTCTGGTTCGCCATGCTGGCCACATGACCCGGAAGCTGTATGCCGGCTCCCTCGGCCAATAAAGCGAGATGAGCGCCGCAACCCCAGAGTTGGTCACAACTGGACCTAATGGTCAGGGGTCCCTTTACCTTTACCGCTCACTTGGAGCAGATGTCAATCTTTGTCAATTGCTCTGATTCCATGGTAAAGAGCAGGTTTTCTCAGGGGAGAGTGGTGGGACAAGCAGAGTTGTGGACGAGCCCAAAGTCAGAAGCAGAAATTCCTTTCAAAAAACATTGGCTTGAATTATACTTGATTCATTGTTGATGTAATTCAATAAAAGTGTGATCTCTTGTGAAACTTAGTACTGAACTTTGGATACAACATGTTCTGTGCTCAAAATTGAGGTGGTGCAGCAGAAAATCATCTTGATAATTAGGTTGTACAGCAGGGATGGCCAATTGGCAGTCTGCAGGCCCACTCCAGTTCTTGGTGCTCTGCCAAATTTTACTACAGAGGGGTGTGGGGAGGATGGTGGTGGTGGAACTGGCTGCAGCTTGATTAGCAAGGAAAAGGTTTTATAAAATATATAATGAGAGATTCCATACATTAATATTATAAACCTTGTGAGTGCAATATGTCAATCAGAATTCCTGTATGTAATGCAATGCTTGCGAGCATGTGATTCAAACTTGGGAAGCCCAGTGCTCTTAGATGGTGCCAGATTTATTATGATGCCTGCACATAATTAATTTCTGGACCAATGTTTGGACCCTGATAAAATTGTTCATCCCAGTTGTAGGGGAAGAATATCAGGTTTAAATGCAGCTTTAAACTGGAACATTGGTCTGAACACAATACTCTTAGTTGAAACTGAGTTCACACTCCTATTAATTTCCTGGTTCCAACAGGATTTTCTTGTTTTTGACGTCTTTCTATAGAAGCAAATATAGATTGAACTATACAAGCAACTTCCTGACATATCTGATATTTTTTCTAAAGTTGAAGAACAAGTTTGACAGTGCAATCATATACATGTTTACTTGAAATCAAGTTCAGTGGGACTTGCTCATTAGGATGGTATTCAGCAAAGTTTTACTGAAATTAAACCTATTGAAATGAATGGACCTAACTTAGTCATGTTTATTAATTGTAATGGGCCTACTAACGGGCCTGTTAATTGCCATATTGGACACTACATCTTGTAAGTACGTTTAGGATTACAGTGGTACCTCTGGTTACATACTTAATTCGTTCCGGAGGTCCATTCTTAACCTGAAACTGTCCTTAACCTGAAGCACCACTTTAGCTAATGGGGCTTCCTGCTGCTGCCGCGCGGCGGCGGCACGATTTCTGTTCTCATCCTGAAGTAAAGTTCTTAACCCGAGGTACTATTTCTGGGTTAGCGGAGTCTGTAACCTGAAGCGTATGTAACCTGAAGCGTATGTAACCCAAGGTACCACTGTACAGCTTAAAGCTACTTGGAAATGCTAAGACACTGTTGTATAGTTAATCAAATTAATGCTAATTTTGCCTCCCACCCCCCACTCTTTTTTTGAAAGGTGGCTATCATCCAGTGAAAATTGGAGATCTTTTCAATGGTCGGTATCATGTTATCAGGAAATTAGGATGGGGACACTTCTCTACAGTCTGGCTATGCTGGGATATGCAGTAAGAAACAACAACTTTCCTCCTTTGCATGTTAGCTCTCTAAAGCAGGGGTAGCCAACCTGGTGCTCCCCAGATGTTTTAGACTACAGTTCCCACCAGCAATAACAAGTGTGGCTATTGGTCAAGGATGATAGGAATCATAGAACCATAGAATTGTAGAGTTGGAAGGGACCACAAAGGACATCTAGTCCAACCCCTTGCAATCCAGGGACATTTGCCCAGTGTGTGGCTCAAACCCACGACCCTGAGATTAAGAGTCTCATGTTTTACCAACTGAGTTATCCCATCTAGAGAGCACCAGGTTGGCTACCCCTGTTCTGATACATGTAAATGGTGGCTTTGATTTATTTTGAATAACTAATGGGTTGGAGTCTAGCTGAGGTTATATAAATGTTTCTAGTCTATCTCCTACATAAGTACCATTGTATAGGGATATTAATGCTGTCTTTGCCTTGAGTCAAATGTGTCTTTAATAACCCTTAAGAGACATTGCTCTCTAACTGTTTGAAAAATAATAATTGAGAAAAAGGTTAAATTTATCATTATTGAATATTATTGAAATTTGCCACAAATTGTTTTAAAGTTGTACTTATTCTCCAGTAGGGCATTGGATGTCTGTCTTAAATAGGAAAAAAAGTATTGGCTCTGATAGCTTGTTTACTTTCTGTTTTAAAGGGGGAAAAGGTTTGTTGCAATGAAAGTTGTGAAAAGTGCTCAACATTATACAGAGACAGCCTTGGATGAAATAAAGTTACTTAAATGTGTAAGTATTATGATAACACTCCCAAGCTTAGTGACTGAGTGTAAATGAAATTGCTTCTTTGTGTGTGTGTTTAATTTTGTGATTCTGTAAAACAAACATAGTAAGTAAAATTGCAGTTACTATGTAATATTTTTTAGCTGCAGTATCTTTAAAAATAACTTTACAGTTTTTTTTCAAATGGTAGTTTTAATTTAAGTGACTTGTTTCATTTCTTTTTTTAGGTTCGTGAAAGTGACCCTAGTGATCCAAATAAAGACATGGTTGTACAATTAATTGATGACTTCAAAATTTCTGGCATGAATGGCATACGTATCTTTTTTTTTTCTTGCTGATTGCCCAGTGTCTTGATTTTAAAAGACAGGAAAACCTTTATGCTTTTTCAAGTAAAACACTAGGCTAGCAGGTAATTTTTTAAGACATTGGGTTGGCTCCAGACATAATATTCTGCAAATGGAAGGGCTTCTTCCATTCACATAGGGGATTCTTATTCAACACAGCCTTTGAACTGTAGGAAATGGGTATCTTCAATTATTTTTTATTCCAATGAGAAGTGGGAATTGGCAAAAATCTCACCCTGCCTCATTCCTCCAGCACTAATGGAACTTAGCTGAGTGCAAGTCTGGATCCAACCCAGAAATATTGTTGTTATTATTAGTGCATAACAGTGAAGGAAATACTGAAAATATTATATGGATATTTAGAATGAGCTGCTGTGGTAGACTTGAAAACAATGTGTATTTGAGAGGTGCTTCATGTTTGTTTATAAACCTGTAAGCTGTTATCTTTATGGGGTTTTTTTTAAAATGAAGGCTTACCTGTTCTTTCTGTTGCTTTTATAGTAAGTTATCTGTATATTTTTGTTGGTTTGGATTTAAAAAAAAACATATTTCAGGTTATGATCTGAACATAAGTTCAAACTCTAGTCTAGGATATTTAGCTTCTTCTGACAATGTTGACTCTGTCAAATTCGTATTAAATAAATTTTCCTTCCGCTCTGTAAAAATGGCCAACACATTATTTTAATAAATAAAAAAGTTGACTACAACCCAAAAATCTTCTGGGCTTCTCTGTTTTGCTGTTGCAGTTCCATGTTAAAATTAGCTATAAAAGAGTAGACCCATTGAAGTTAATGGTCAGGTACAGTGGTGCCTCGCAAGACGAAATTAATCCGTTCCGCGAGTCTCTTCGTCTTGCGGTTTTTTCGTCTTGCGAAGCACGGCTATTAGCGGCTTAGCGGCTATTAACGGCTTAGCGGCTATTAACGGCTTAGCGGCTTTAAGAAAAAGGAAACAAACTCGCAAGACATTTCGTCTTGCGAAGCAAGCCCATAGGGAAATTCGTCTTGCAGAACGACTCAAAAAACGGAAAACCCTTTCGTCTAGCGAGTTTTTCGTCTTGCGAGGCATTCGTCTTGCGGGGCACCACTGTATCTATGACCTGCTTAATTTTAGTGGGTCTCTTTTGAGAATGAGTTAGCAGGCTTACATTGATTTGGTTTTTCTGTTGGGTTCAAAGTGGAATGACTGACTACTGCTAAAATATGTACAAGGTCAGTAAAGACATAATGTAAACCGGGATTAAGGAAAAGTGGTTGGAACTGAACATTCCCACACATACCCCTTTCATTTCTCCAGGACAGTTCAGTGTTACACTAGACCATTGCCTACCATACTCTGAAACAGAGGGTAGGGAAGATCCCAAAATAGGCTCTGTCAAAACTGGATATGCTGATTATCTGATTCAACTGCTTTATGTATGCATAGCCCATCCATCTATGGATTGGTGAGACCATAGGATATGCCCCAGTTGCTAGTAGAAGATGGAAACCAAAATGCTTGAAATATATTCTTGGAAAACTTACGTTACACAAGAACAAAGGATAATGTTCTCAGTTGAAATGTGAAATATTTTCTTGTGTGGTGGGCTTGTAAGGATGGTTAGAAAGTCATTAAATTACTTACGATTTATCCTTAATTGAATCTCAGATGTCTGTATGGTTTTTGAAGTACTTGGACATCATCTTTTAAAATGGATAATTAAGTCCAACTACCAGGGCCTTCCTATCCGTTGTGTGAAAAGTATAATTCGACAGGTAAGATGTTTAATGCAACAAAGCTACAAATGTGCTAATACTTCAGTTCTGCTTGCAAAATTGATAACTACCCAGGCTGATAGGACTACATTTTTTTAGAAATCTCTCTAAAACTGCTATTGCATGTGATGTCTTCAATTACTTGCTTGATTAAATTGTTTAAGTCTGAACAATTTAAGTAGCAATTGCTTTAAAATATATCCTATGTGCATTTCATCTCATCACTTAACAGCACGTAGCTGAAGTGAAAAATGCTTTTTCCACAAGAAGTTAGTTGCTGAAAAAGTGCCAGTTATTTTACTAAAACATACGTCATCTGATTGAAAGAAGAAAAAGGTGCCCTAATATTTTTATTAAGAATATTTTAGTCATAGTTTATGTGCATAATCCAACAAAGGGGTATAGCTAGCAAGGCCAGTGGTCAGGGATGATGGGAACTGAAGTTCTGTGAACTAGATTAGTCATTTCTCTTCCCAAGTATGTATGTATTTTAAAGTGATGTCCAAATGTAGCCTTTTGAGTTCTTGTGACGCAATGAGTGGAGGAAACTTTCATTGTACAGTGGTGCCTCGCAAGACGAAATTAATCCGTTCCGCGAGTATCTTCGTCTAGCGGTTTTTTCGTCTTGCGAAGCAACCCTATTAGCGGCTTAGTGGATTAGCGCTATTAGCGGTTTAGCGGCTATTAAAGGCTTAGCGGCTTAGCGGATTAGCTGCTAAAAGGCTATTAAAGGCTTAGCGGCTTAGAAAAGGGGGGGGGAGTGAAAAAAAAATCTCAAGACTTGCAAGACATTTTCGTCTTGCGAAGCAAGCCCATAGGGAAATTCGTCCTGCGAAGCTCATTGAAAACGGAAAACCCTTTCGTCTAGCGGGTTTTCCGTCTTGCGAGGCATTCGTCTTGCGGGGCACCACTGTAATGAAATTATTCTTCCTTTTATTGGTTTGCAAACCAGGTACTGCAGGGTCTAGATTACCTCCACAGCAAGTGCAAGATCATCCATACAGACATCAAGCCAGAGAACATCTTGATGTGTGTGGATGACACCTATGTGCGTCGAATGGCTGCGGAAGCAACGGAGTGGCAGAAAGCAGGGGCTCCTCCTCCTTCTGGCTCTGCAGGTACGGCCGTACTTTTAAACGCTCAGTAAGTAAAAACAGATCGCATACTTGCCACAGCAACATTTAATTAGTTTTAGTTAATGGGAATAGTAAATTTAAACGTGGTTAATTTGAATGTTTAAGAATGTTATTAGCATATTGTCAGGGAACTGCCATCGGAAGGAAGGGAAGTGAAAGGGCTCACACAGGTTGGGAGAGACTCAGCAGCTGAAGAGGGAACCAGTAGGGGGAGAGGAGCTGAGCTGAGGGAAAGGGAGCTGGAGGGATGGCTCAGAGACACTTCCAGCGAAAACAGTGGGGAGGTTTCAGGACCTCCTGTAGGGACACCCACTCCTCGCCGGAAACTGTCACGCAGAGAGTCCAGAAGACGTGTTTCCGTTAAGGAGCTTTTATGTTGGAAGCGATTCCGAAAGCAACCACTGTCGGAATCTGCCAGCGACTGACGGAGCCATGTTTAAGGGGCTCCGTTACAGACAGAGGTTTGCAAACTTGACCAAACTCTGAGGGACTAGGATTTTACACACAAGCAGCTCATCGTCCCATCACAGCATTCCGACAGTCTTCGTGAGCAGCTTGTGCAGGAGAAGGCATCATGAGCAACCCAGCCGGAACCGGAGAAGCAGGAGCTGGAGCGGGTCCAAGCCTGGAAGAAAGGTACCGGGTGTTGGAGGTCCAGCTAGCGCTGCAGACGGCGAGGCTTGAGGAGAGGAGGGCTCAGGATGCAGACAAAAAGGGGAAAGACACCCAGCTCGTCAGAAAGGTACCAGGATTGGTGCAGAAGTTTGGGGGGGGAGCCCAAAGACTATCATGGCTTTCGGACAGAGATGCAATATGCCCTCAATCTGCAGTTTGATGAATTCCCTGACGAGGAATCACGAGTGGCTTTCGTGATTGGGCATCTTGAAAAGGGGGCGAGAGACTGGGTTAGACCCCTGATGGCAGCGAATAGTGACGTCCTAAAGGACACGATGAAGTTCTTTCGCGCCATGGATCTGATGTTTTCCAGCGATATTGAACAGGGAGTGGTCCGCAGACAGTTAATGGCTTGCAAACAGGGGAGCCGATCTGTCCGTGAGTACTGGACTGAGTTCACCATGTTGATCCATAAATTGGGGTGGGATCTATCGGCGGAACCCATTCAAATGCTCTTTGAAGAAGGGCTTTCTTCGGCTGTGAAAGACGAACTTTCCCGGGCGCCCAGGGCGGAGTCTATGGACCAGCTGACCAAATCAGCGCTGACCATAGGAGCGCGCCAGGAGGCGAGAGCATTGGAGAGGCGGGAAGGGAAGGGGGAACGTTGGAAGGAGTTCCGCATTCCAGACATTCCAGAGCCAACTTTCCCGCCGGCAGAGCCGATGGAAATCGGAACAGCGCGCGCGCGCGCAGTTTCAAAGCCCAGTGAGGGGGGAAAGAAGGAGGGAAAAGGCGCCCGGAAATGCTATCTCTGCCAACAGCCAGGTCACTTTGCCAGAGTCTGCCCCCAGAGGAAGGAATGGCAAGGGATGGTAGGAGCTGTGGAGGGAAGAGAGGAAGAAATACCGAAGCAAGTAAAAGCCAACGCCTGGCTGCCACCGTCGGGGCACAGCAGCCAGGCCAAAGAGCAGTGAAAGTGCCCACGCCAGAACCTCCTAAACCCGCCCTAGTGATAGAAGTGGCGCTAGAGCTGCCAAACGGACACCCTCTAAAGATAAAGGCGCTGTTGGACTCAGGCAGCTCCTGCAATTTCATGAGCAAAGAGTTTGCAGCTGAACACCAGATACAGACGATCCCTTTAAGCAACCCCCTGCAGGTGACCACGATCGATGGCAGGGAGCTGTTGGGAGGAGAAGTCAGCTTGCAGACCGTCCCAATGATAATGAAGGTGGCAAGGCACACCGAACTGATAGCGTTTAATGTGGCCACCTTGGGAGGAGCTCCCATTATATTGGGGATGAGCTGGCTAGCGTTACATGATCCGCTGGTGGGCTGGCATCAGAGAGTGGTTTCTTTTGGTTCAGCACATTGCTTAGAACACTGCAAAGAGGGAAAGGGTTTGGCAGGGGCCCAAGCCACCCTAGCAGGGACTGAAGTAACGGAGAACGTGAAGGTACCACGACAATACGCAGATCTCCGCGACGTCTTCAGCGAAAGGGAAGCTGACCAACTACCCCCGCATAGACCCTTTGACTGTCAAATCAATTTACTCCCTGGGGCACAGCTCCCTGTAGGCAAGCTGTACGCCATGTCAGACAGAGAGATGCAGGAGCTAAGAGAGTTCATTGACAAGAACCTGAAGAGAGGGTTCATCAGAGAGTCCAGGGCGGTGGGGGGCAGCCCAGTGTTTTTTGTGGATAAAAAAAACACGAACAAGCCGAGGCTTGTGTGTGACTTCAGGGCCTTAAATGCAGTGTCAGAACCAGTGGCTTTCCCTATGCCCAGGATTGACGACATTTTGACAAGGGTCAGGAAGGGAAAGATTTTTACTAAACTGGACCTAAGGGGGGCGTACAACCTGATACGAATAAGGAAGGGGGATGAATGGAAAACCACCATGTTCACCCCTTTGGGGGCATTTGAATATTTAGTTATGCCCTTCGGCCTACAAGGAGGCTCCGCGTGCTTTCAATCGTTTATGAACCACGTCCTGGGGCCTTTGCTTTACAAGAATTGTGTGGCCTTCTTAGACGACGTGTTGGTGTATTCTGAGAATGAGGAGCAGCATGTGAGAGACGTCAGAGAAGTGTTGAGCAGGCTGCAAGCCAACCAGCTGTGGGTGAAACTGGAGAAGTGTCAGTTTCATACCAAGGAGGTGGAATTCCTGGGGTATCGCCTGTCAGACAAGGGATTGGCCATGGATCCCGGCAAGGTCCAGGCGGTGCTGGAATGGAAAACACCCAAAACAAGGAAGGATGTGCAGAGGTTCCTAGGATTTGGGAACTTCTATCGTAAGTTCATCCGAAACTTTGCCCACCTGACGGCGCCCATTACGGACTGTCTCAGCAGTAAGAAGAAGTTCGTTTGGACTGAGGAGGCGGAGCGAGCATTTGAGGAACTAAAAAGGGCCTTCGCCTCGGAACAACAACTCCTGCATGTGGATTTACAAAAACCGATGAGAGTGGAAACTGACGCATCAGACAGAGCTATTGGGGCGGTGCTTCTGCAGCCAGGGAAGGAGGAGTCAGAGTGGAGACCGTGTGCCTTTTTTTCGCGAAAGCTGAACAAATCCGAGAGGAACTACACGGTGTATGACCGAGAACTACTAGCCATTCATGAGGCGTTCCGGAGATGGAGGCACCTGCTAATTGGCGCACAACATAAGGTGCAAGTGTGCACTGACCACAAGAACCTAGAGTATTGGAGGACGGCACGAGTGCTCAACCAACGGCAAGTGAGATGGGCCCAGGAGTTCTCCAAATTTAACTTTGAGATTTGTTACGTGCCAGGCCCAGAGAACATTAGGGCGGACGCTCTCTCACGCAAACCTGAATATTTGGAGGGGGAGGGAGCACCCGAAGAGAGACATGTCATTCCAGAGGACCGCTGGGTGTGTGGGGCGGCATTGGTGGGACAAAGAGAACTGGTAGAGGAAACAGAGAATGATGAATACGCCCAGAATAAGCTCAGAGGTCTTAGGGGTGAGGGAGAGGAACCAGGGGGTTTCGAGGAAAGAAATGGAGCTTTGTATTACAAAGGGGCACTGTATATCCCTGAAGGAGACTTAAGGGGGAGGGTACTCAAGCAGTTGCACGACAGCCCCACGGCGGGGCATTTTGGACAACACAAAACCATGTGGTTGGTCACCAGGGAATTTTGGTGGCCTAAGGTGAGGGAAGATGTACGGGAGTATGTAAGAGGGTGTGAGCAATGCCAGCGAGCCAAAGGGGAGAGGCGGGCACCGGCGGGGCTATTAGAACCCTTACCAACCCCAGAACGACCTTGGGAGGCAGTGTCGATAGATTTTATGACTGATCTGCCGAAGTCTAAGGGGAAAACAGCCATCATGGTGGTGGTAGACCTACTAACAAAGATGTGCCACTTTGTAGCCTGCTCGCATGCAGTCACGGCGGAAGAGACAGCGAAGTTATTTGTAGAACACATTTTTAGGTTGCACGGGGTGCCATTGAGGGTGGTCTCAGACCGAGGAAAACAATTTACTTCCAGGTTCTGGAGGAAGCTCATGAGCTTACTGCAGGTGGAGGTCAACTTTTCGACTGCCCGGCACCCTGAAACCAACGGGCAGGCGGAAAGAGCAAACGGGGTCCTCCAGCAATACCTGAGGTGTTATGTCAATGACAGAGAGAATGACTGGGTAGAAAAGTTGGCGCTGGCGGAATTTGCCTACAACAATGCCGAGAATGTGTCCACGGGGATGAGCCCCTTCTTGGCTAATTATGGGTGTCATCCCAGGGCTTTCCCAGGGGGAGAAGGGGAGAGATGGGGTGTCCCGGCAGCCGAGCATTTTGTAGAAGAAATGGAAGCAATCCATCGTCAGCTCCAACTCAACTTAGAAAGGGCGAAGGAAGAATACAAGAGGCAGGCAGACAAGAACCGAAGGGAAGGTGAAACCATAAGGGTGGGAGATAGGGTGTGGCTGTCAACCCAAGGGTTGCCGTTCAAAGGAGGTTGTAAGAAATTAAGACCCAGGAGATTGGGTCCCTTTGAGGTCATTCAACAGGTCAACCCAGTGGCTTTCAGGCTCCGGTTACCCAACCACATGAAACTGCACCCAGTATTTCACAGGTCGTTACTGTCACCGTATGAGGGGGGACGAGAAGGGATGGCCACTCGGGGACCGGTCATAGAAGAAAGGGAATGCAGCAGCCATGTGGCAGAAATCCTCGACGCCAGATGGAAGGGGGATCAGGTGGAGTATTTGGTAGCGTGGGAAGGAGAACCGGAGTCAGAAAACACTTGGGTAATGGCAGAAGATATCAATGACGAGGTATTGATAGAAACGTTCCATCAAAGGTTCCCAAGGAAACCTCAGCCTGTGGAGAGGTTCCGGAGGGAATACTTTGGGACCACCGATGAGGAGGAGGAGTTGGAAGGATTCTCGGAATCGGAAGGGGAAGGGGAGATGGACTCTGAGGAGGAGGAGTACTTCGAGACCAGGAACCGCAACAGGTGGAGAGAAGTGTTCGGGACATCGGAAGATGAAGGAAGTTCATTCCGGGGTTTTGCCTCCTCACCGCCCGTAGAGGAGGGGGCGAGAGGGGATGAAGGGGGCCCTGGAGGGGAGGTGGATGTCAGGGAACTGCCATCGGAAGGAAGGGAAGTGAAAGGGCTCACACAGGTTGGGAGAGACTCAGCAGCTGAAGAGGGAACCAGTAGGGGGAGAGGAGCTGAGCTGAGGGAAAGGGAGCTGGAGGGATGGCTCAGAGACACTTCCAGCGAAAACAGTGGGGAGGTTTCAGGACCTCCTGTAGGGACACCCACTCCTCGCCGGAAACTGTCACGCAGAGAGTCCAGAAGACGTGTTTCCGTTAAGGAGCTTTTATGTTGGAAGCGATTCCGAAAGCAACCACTGTCGGAATCTGCCAGCGACTGACGGAGCCATGTTTAAGGGGCTCCGTTACAGACAGAGGTTTGCAAACTTGACCAAACTCTGAGGGACTAGGATTTTACACACAAGCAGCTCATCGTCCCATCACACATATGAATAATGTATAAGAAGTGTTCATTTTAATGTAGCAAAACAATCCGAGTGCTGCAATTCTTCATATACTTCTGCATTTTTGGTAGGCAGAAAAACCTTAATTACAAGCTTTATTTATACTGGTTTCCTGCTGTTAATGCAACATTCATATGAGCTAACGTGATCTGGAACATTTCCCCAGTTTTAAGTTTTAAACTGTGTTTTAGGGGTGCACTTTTATATAGTGAAACATTTTTAAAGACATTGCCCTCTGTATCCCACTTCCTCATACATGAAGGGGATTTCTTATATGTGCAGAGAGCGATATGCACGCGCATATATATATATATATATATAGATATAGATATAGATATAGATATATAGGTACATGCAAACGAGACACCAAATAAGTCCCTTAGATTTCATTGCCTCTGAGCTGTGAAACTGGGTTCAGTCCTGTCTGAAATGCATGAAGTCTTAATTAAATAAGCTGAACAAGCAGTACTGGTTTTCTTACTATTTTGTGTATTATTCAGGACATCAATCAGTTATACTTAAAAAAGAATAAGCAATTTGTCAGTTTGTCAGTGCCACCTTGTAATGGCCATCTCATACTGTGGACCATATTAACTCCTCACACTTAATACATTATAATGTATCACGTGGAGGTGGTAGTCTCTCAGAAAAGGCATGCATTCTGTAACATCTAAGTGTAATGTCAGGGTGTGTGCAGCCCTTTAATGTCTACTGGTGGCGCTGTGGTCTAAACCACAGACCCTAGGGCTTGCCGATTGGAAGGTTGGCGGTTTGAAGCCCCGCAACGGGGTGAGCTCCCGTTGCTCGGTCCCTGCTTCTGCCAACCTACCAGTTTGAAAGCATGTCAAAGTGCAAGTAGATAAATAGGTACCGCTCCTGCGGGAAGGTAAAGGGCATTTCCGTGTGCTGCTCTGGTTTGCCAGAAGTGGCTTAGTCATGCTGGTCACATGACCCAGAAGCTTTATGCCGGCTCCCTCGGCCAGTAAAGCGAGATGAGCGCCGCAACCCCAGAGTCATCCACGACTGGACCTAACCGGCAGGGGACCCTTTACCTTTACTACTTATTTACTAAACTGAAGCCCCCAAAATTTAGCTTTGACTGGTTTGTAAGTGGAATATTTTAATACTACAGTGGTACCTCAGGTTATGTATCCCTCTGGATATGCAATCTTTGGGTTGCGAACACAGCAAACCCGGAAGTGTATACTTCCGGGTTTCGCCGCATGCGCAGAAACACCTGCATGCTGCGCGCATGTGCAGAAGCGATCTGCACACCGTGTGTGTGCGCAGAAGGGCGCCTCTGTTTACAGACTTTTCGGGATACGGAGGGCCTCCGGAACGGATCCCATCCATAACCAGAGGTACCACTGTGCATTGTTTCCATGTTTCTTTTATGTGGTCTTTGGTAGTATTAGAATCTTGAAAGGTTTTTATAGTCTGTATCAGTAAAATGGATGAACTAGGAACTGGATTACTTACAAGCAAATAATTTAACATTGTAAGGTTGGAAAATAGTAATATTTCAATATTTTTCATCTTTTGTTAGTTCATGATGAAGAACTTTCTTTGGGCTTAAAACCTAAAACCCATTCACTGGTCCTAACAAGGTTGTAGAGTCTCACAGAAATTGTGCAGATTTTTCTTCTTCTTCTTCTTCTTCTTCTTCTTCTTCTCCTCCTCCTCCTCCTCCTCCTCCTCCTCCTCCTCCTCCTCCTCTAGACATTTTAGGTTGGATAAAGATGATTTAAGGTAGTACCCGAACATCAGCCTCTCATTAGAAGATGTTTCTGATTATTGCACAGAATTTACACATATCACTTCATAAATTTGACTCTTAAGTGTTTTCTTTCTTTCCTCTTTTGTTTTCTTTTCTTTTTTAGTGAGTACTGCCCCTCAGCAAAAACCCGTAAGTAGTCTTGTGTTATTCTTCTTGAGTATTCAGGGCTCCTGTTTAAAGAGTTGAAAGTTAAAATTGTTAGCATTTTCAATTTCATCCATGATCCTTATTTAACTACAGTTTTGGTTTATAAATAGGATCTTTTGTCTAAATTAATCTTGCATTACCTTTTCCTCCTGCATAGGTGGGAGGAGGAGTTCTGAAGTGTTCTTGTTTGCTTCTGCTTAACCATGTGGGTTGCCATTCCATCCAAACTGACAAACTAAGGAAGACTTTAATTATGTTTAGTTTAAAAGAAGCCAAGTTCAAACCATGGTTTCTAAACCTCACTTGTTTAAGCTATAACCATAGGGGGTTTTTTAATGATAAAATAAAGTACAGTCGTCACCTGCCTCACTTCATTTAGTGGGGGCGCCTAGCGAAGAGCCCCTGAAAGTGAACTTTAGGGACTGGGCAGGGAGGAAGCAATCCTTCAGATGGTCAGGCCCCAAACCAGTTATTTAGCAAGATGTATATACTACTTTAAGGGACGCGGGTGGCGCTGTGGGTTAAACCACAGCGCCTAGGACTTGCCGATCAGAAGGTCGGCGGTTCGAATCCCCACAATGGGGTGAGCTCCCATTGCTCGGTCCCTGCTCCTGCCAACCTAGCAGTTCGAAAGCACGTCAAAGTGCAAGTAGATAAATAGGTACCGCTCCGGTGGGAAGGTAAACGGCGTTTCCGTGCACTGCTCTGGTTCACCAGAAGCGGCTTAGTCATGCTGGCCACATGACCCGGAAGCTGTACGCCGGCTCCCTCGGCCAACAAAGCGAGATGAGCGCCGCAACCCCAGAGTCAGTCACAACTGGACCTAATGGTCAGGGGTCCCTTTACCTTTACCTTTACCTATATACTACTTTAAAATGTTTATAAGTGTTTTACATGCTATAAACTTTTCATTGGGGGTTTAAAGGATAATCCTAGCACATTTAATTGCACCCAATAACTAACTTGTCTAGTGCAGATGGCAGTATGTTCCATTTGTAGCCTAAAAGATAGGTATGCTGTGCTTGCAATGGTTTATATAGTGAGAAATAATGGGGGCCCTCTATTCAGCTTGTATATCTTATGTCAGCAAAGTAATTATAGCTTGAGGCTACTTTATCCTCTGAACTGGCTCTTGAGTTTCAATTTTATAGAAAGTCAGTTGTGCAGTACTATGCATTAGTGTTCTCAGTTCACAGATGCCAGACTTTATAGGGTAACCTAACCTTCACATTGGATGGCTATAAGGATCAATAAATGGTAATGTTATGTTAAATTTCTTAGATTGGAAAAATATCTAAAAACAAAAAGAAGAAATTGAAAAAAAAGCAAAAGAGACAGGCTGAGCTACTGGAAAAGCGCTTGCAGGAAATAGAGGAACTGGAGCGAGAAGCCGAAAGAAAAAAAATAGAAGAAAATGTAACATCTACTGTATCGTCCAATGAACAAGAGGATGAATACCATCCAGAAGTCAAGCTAAAAACTGTTGAGTTAGAGGAGGTAGCAGATGAAGAACTTGGGAATGAGGATGGTAAGTGTTGGGTCTTCTTAAATTTTGATATAAAAGATGCAGTGTGTCCAGAGATGCTGTTGCAACGATGCTCTGAGCACCATCTGTTTTATAGGCTGCTGTTATAAAGGCATCGGTCAGAGCCAAAGAACCACGAAACTCATTCCATGAGCTGCAAAAGGCTTTGCATGTCTTTTCTGCAAAGAGCAGACCCCCAATTCCATTCTGCAAGTGGAGGGTGCTTTTTGATACGGAGGGCGTAAGGAACATGGAAATCAATAAGTGCCATTACTATTATGGTGCACCACCGGCTTAGCACACTAAGTTTTGTTCAGAGTGGTGCCAAAATAAAATGCTGAAGAGACATCTTTGTTGGCAAGGGCAACTGTAGAAGTAACCAGCCATTGATATAAAAAAGCTTTTCCCAAGGTAATAGCACCCCTCCAGGCAAAAGCTATAGAAGACTATCTGCTTTACTTATATAAGCATAAATTTATGCAGTCCTTTACTTTGCCTTTGCTAACTCAGATGAAATAGTATTGTTACATAACATGTACTGAAACTGAAAATTCAAATGATACTTCATAATACTTACCCCACTTGGTTTTAAGAGGTCATAATTTTCTGAGAGAAAGTGTAATCTAGTCTTTATATATTTTAATCCCTAAGGTGAAACGGAAGATCAGGATGAAAAGGAAGATACAGAAAAAGAAAACACAGAGAAAGACGATGATGTTGAACAAGAACTTGTCAACTCAGAATCTACAGATCCCACTTGGATAGAATCCCCCAAAACAAATGGCCACGTTATAAATGGTCCTTTCTTGCTGGAAGAACAGATTGAAGATGAAGATGATGAAGAGGAGGAATGCCCAAATACTGAGCAATATAATCTTGATGAGCCACATGCAAAAAATGATTACAGCTATAGTAGCTCCTACGAACAATTTAATGGTGAATTGCCAAATGGACGTCATAAAATTTCTGAGTCGCAGTTTTCTGAATTCTCGGCTTCTGTATTCTCTGGAGCTTTAGATTCTGTAGCTTGTGGTTCAGCTGTTTCTGAAGAATCAGCTGTAACTGAAAGAGACGGAAGTACTCCATCTCATGATAGGAGCAGGACAGTTTCAGCATCCAGTACTGGAGACTTGCCAAAAAGTAAGTGTTTTGGTTTCAGAAATTTGTGACTGTTTATCTAACGCGTTACCCATTTTTAATTTTTGCATTGCTGTACTTGGCAGATATTTATTCACTGTAAAACGAGAGGGAGAGAATAGAAAACACGTGGTCTTAAAAATATTTCTGTGTGCATATTGTTGAACTTTGCATTACATAACTGTTCTTTTGCCATTTTTAGAAGTGAGTTGCTCTCTTATTAGCACAGCACTGCTTGTTAAGCCTGGGAGCCACAAAACCATTTGTTTCCTGTGTACCTGGGCTGCCTTTTGGGCTTGTATTTCTTAAACAACCTACCAAGTCATGTGGCAAATAATGGAGGGGGCATCGAGAAGCAAAAGACATGATGTGAGGGCCTGCTGTGGAAATAATAAAAAAGTAAACGAATCTCACTGGGCTTTTCCAAGCTCTTGGGCATGCCTAAAGTAGCTCTTTGTTTGGATCCCATCTTAGCATTTGAGAATATGTCAGACAATAAGCTTTGCTTGTGCTGGTCTCCCATGATGTTAATTGATTTTGCTGCTTTTCAGGCTCTTCTAAGGCAAGGTTTTGTTGTTTTGAGAGTCCCCTCTTTTACCACTGGAAAAATATGCCATCTGTAATTCTGGTTCACAGCTATTTTAAGAAAAGGATCTGCATTTTAGGCTGTTTATTTTCTCCTTGTTGTTTATTTCTGTCCTAATCCTGACAAGTTTCGCCAGTGTTAGATATTGGAACCATGCTAAAGAAACAGTATTTTTAAAAAAATAAAAATAAAAAATTGGAGGCAGTAAAGCGAGCATTGCTGGGCAACAGAAGTGGTCAGATGTGGACGTCGGAACCCTTAGTGCTAATTGGAGACATACAGTTATCTATGCACCTTGATTTCCAAAAAGAAATCCCATTCAAAAAATATCTGAAATGCTGAGAAGCAGGATGTTTGCCAGATTACCAGACAATCCCAGCAGAAGGCTAAGAATCTTTGAGTGAAATATCAAGCTGTGCAACACAACAAGACACTCCAGGAATTTCCAAAAGGCTTGCCTTGTGATTTGCACGCTCTTCTGGATGTAAGTGCTTATGTGGTTGCTTTTTTGGGGATAGGAGGAAATAATTTTTTGTGTCCCTCCACTCCTACAGAGAATTCAGAGCCACGATTCCAGTCCCAAAGCTTGAAAAAGAGTTCTGGACACAGGGAAGTCCATATGCTTAATTTGCAACCTCCGTGCTTGACAGTTATAGTCTTCCTAGCAAAGAGTATCTTAGCTGCACCTTGATGCCTCATGCTGGATGGATAATGTCCCCACTTTTCACATACTCACTTCCAGTCTACAATTACAAAATAAAAGGATTCGAAGTAGTGAAAACATTGTAAGAAACGTAAACAGTTGTTCCAGTGATTTAAAAAGGCAACCAGTGTGCCTACGTCTTCCGTTGATCCCTACATTTATCTAGTACTCGGGACAAGGATGTACATTTGTCTGCTAATGTCCCTATAATTGACCCTGACACAGATAAATGAGCAACATAGTCTTGGATAATCAAGCCAGCCTAATCCCAAGTACTGACTCAAATCTGCACTCCAGCAGGAATTCTAGGTAAGATCTTGTTTTTCAACAATTTCAGTTCCTGTTTGGTAGTATTATACTTTTTGAAGGCTAGGGTCTTTGACTGGGAAGGGGATTTCATTGGGGAAGTGGAGATGTTGCTAAAAACGATTGCTTGGGGAGCTATTAAATATTCCCCCCTCAGAGTTCGAATAAACGTAGAATCATAGAATCATAGAGTTGGAAGAGACCACAAGGGCCATCGAGTCCAACCCCCTGCCAAGCAGGAAACACCATCAGAGCACCCCTGACATATGGTTGTCAAGCCTCTGCTTAAAGACCTCCAAAGAAGGAGACTCCACCACACTCCTTGGCAGCAAATTCCACTGTCGAACAGCTCTTACTGTCAGGAAGTTCTTCCTAATGTTTAGGTGGAATCTTCTTTCTTGTAGTTTGGATCCATTGCTCCGTGTCCGCTTCTCTGGAGCAGCAGAAAACAACCTTTCTCCCTCCTCTATGTGACATCCTTTTATATATTTGAACATGGCTATCATATCACCCCTTAACCTCCTCTTCTCCAGGCTAAACATGCCCAGCTCCCTTAGCTGTTCCTCATAAGGCATCATTTCCAGGCCTTTGACCATTTTGGTTGCCCTCCTCTGGACACGTTCCAGTCTGTCATTGTCCTTCTTGAACTGTGGTGCCCAGAACTGGACACAGTACTCCAGGTGAGGTCTGACCAGAGCAGAATACAGTGGCACTATTACTTCCCCTGATCTAGATGCTATACTCCTATTGATGCAGCCCAGAATTGCATTGGCTTTTTTAGCTGCCGCGTCACACTGTTGGCTCATGTCAAGTTTGTGGTCAACCAAGACTCCTAGATCCTTATTCAGAGTGGTACGTAATGAGTATCACTCTGAATAAGAGACAATAGAACTGTTTTCTGTGGCCAGAGCTGGGATGAATTTACCTTTGAGCTTTGTTAGTCATGTAGGAGCGCTCTTGAATGTGTGCTGTGCTTTGTTTAAAAATAATTGGGCTGGAAAAGGATGGTGGGGGGAAGAAGAATGCTTTAAAGATGTCCCAATAACTATCTTCATTACATCTAACACATGCCGTTTTCCTTTTTCTTTTCCCTCCTACACGGCTCAACAGGTTGTTCAAAGGATATTAGCTGTATGTAAAAAAGAGGAGCCTGGGCTGGCATGAGAACTGCAGTGAGCTAGCTAGGAATTGACAGAAGTCCTCTACCATGGAATAAACAAGTTTCACTAGCAACCCAAGGAGGAGTGTTGAGAACCGTTGGTCAAACAAAGGAAGAGAATAAAAGTAGAAGGAGACCTGGAACATGGATAGCCAAAATGAATGAAGCAGCAGCATAGTTTATCTCAATGTTTAAGGACCTGGGGACTTGGTTTACATTCCACCAATCTTTCTTGGATCAGATGATACACGTCTTTGGCAAAGTACCTCCCTGCGCTTTGCAGCTTTAATTTTGGAGATGTGAGGAATGGATAGCCCTAATGAGAACACTAGTCACTCCATGTCTTCATATTCTTGTACAGCTGAGCCTCTTCGTGGGATTGAAACTGCTCTGGTAGCCCAGATCATAGTGTTGCACCACTGCTTTCATAGTCGGCCTCCCCGAAAAAGAGATTAAGGATACTTGGTGAAATACAAGAAGCCGGAAGAAAAGGGTGGCACGGTCTTCAACAGTCAAGCATTTCATTCATTCAAAACACTTGAAGAATTATAAACTCCAGCCTTGTAAGCCACTGTTGCCTCAAATCAGCACGGTGCTAATGGAGGGCATATCATCAAGTACATTTGTACTGCAACTTCATATTTATGTGTTTGTTAATGTGAGCTTAGCAGATATCCTGAATTAATAAGGTGTTTTTTTAAAACAATGGTTGAAATTTGCAAAAAGTGCATAATATGTGGTCTTTGTTTGGACTTTGTATAACCTGATGGTAAAAGGGAAGCTACTCAGAATCTTGTCTTGAGCATGAAACTTTTTTTTATTCAAGTGACAGACACTTTAAAGAAAGATGAGATAGCCAGTAATGCAATATGTAATGACTCAGGCTTAGAGTGCTGCCGTCATCCTCATGCATTCTCATCCAGGAGACAGAGATGGAGATGGGTTCTTTAGAACCCATTCTATCAACTGTGGTATGGAAGTGAGAGCCGCCTGTAGACAACAATGGAAAAATGTAGGAAAACCCAGACATAGGAGATAGCAGCATAGAGACCAGTTCATGCATTTTCTAACTGGAGTCCTATAACATATAAAAATGTGGTTTTAAAAGTGCTCAAATATTTTAAATTGCAGTACAGCTACATGCAATTCAATGGAGCACAAAGTTTCTGCAGGCAGGTTAGATACTGGAGTTGGACTGGAAGTGTAGATTATTATTTGTTGTTACTTCAGAGATGTTTTGTACAGGAGATTCTGGGTGGCAAGGTCAAATTAGCTTCAAATCCATCTCTAACTTTCAGTATTAACAATGGAATAGATTGTTGAAAGCTACTCTTTCACCCACAGCACTTGTCCCAACTTGTAATATGGAGATTAGGGATTTTGGGAGAAGGAAGTTTTCATACAATTTTTGTGACACATCTGTAAAACTGATCTGCTGGTAATTTTTAGGATTATTTTTACTGTTGTTGTTTTTAAAATCGGGCAAATAATATTCAAGTTCATACCTTTTGATATTAAACTTGTGTTCTTAATTACTGTAAACACTTGGGCCACAGTAGGGCCCTACCAGTACACAAAATTCTGGTACAGCTCTGGTGATAGTTAAGCCTATGATAAGCACACTATCTGTTCTTGATAATGAGGTAAAGGATTGTGTTTGCATTTGTTAGGCAATTTTCAGAATGTTTGTAATTTCACCAAATTTAAAGGATATCTCATGAGGTGGGGAAAAGAAAAAAAGAGAGGGGAGAGAAGGAATTTGCCCTATCAAGCATCTAACCCAGCCTTTCTCAACCTTGGGTCCCTAGATGTTGTTGGATTACAACTCCCATCATTCCTAGGCAGCATAGCCAGTGGTCAGGGATGATGGGAGTTGTAGTTCCAGAAATCTGGGGACCTGAGGTTGATAAAGGCAGCTCTAGCCACTTATGGTCAAGATTCTTGAACAGGAGATTGGGACTGGGAGATGTACCATGGAGTTTAAAACTCCCTTCCTTTGCCAGGATTGAAAAAGGACATAAACGAGAAAGCATACCCCCCCCCTCAATTGTCCAGAAACCCATCCACTTAGTAGTAAATGCATTCAGATTTAGGACTGGCAGCCTGGTAGGATCAGTTCTGCGTTATGAATAGTTTTGTATGAATAGCTGATAACTGGGGAGGTTTTAGAGCTTGTTCGGATTTTGTCTTAACAAGCTTTGCTTGAAAGGTGTATGTGGGCGTTGACAGTAGCTGAAAGTTTGTGAATAATGATTACACACATGTGTGGGTGTGGAATGTAGTCGGGTTTTGCAGCCACTGATAATAATTGTCAGTGAGCAAACAGATTCTGAAAATAGATATCATCAGATTGATGAATTATGAGAATTAGAATAATCAGGGAACAGTTGATCTAGTGTTAGGTGATAGAAGAATCCCACTCAGAAGTAGTTGCTCAGCAAGGGTAAGACAGATCAACATTGTAAGTTTAGAAATTTAAAACTCAAGTTTTGTTCAGGGACCAGGGATCACCACACCAGGGATCACCAGATTCTCCATGGCTAAGATGATCAGAAACTAAAGTTCCCTTTCTGTAAGCTCCATCCCAAGCTATTACATTACTGTCCTTTCTCCTTAAGAGTTTTGCCCCAGTTGCACAATAATTTTACTGAGAGGAGCACCTGCATGGTAAGGGCCTGACAGAGGTCCCATACATCTCTTGGGTTACCAGTTGGTTATCCTAAACTTAGATGGCAAAGGGAGAGGAAAAACAAAGAAATCCTTCTCACTCTCTTCTTCTTTATATATTGTCTTAGTTTGCATACAATGTAGTTATTAAACAGTTGCTTGGTTCTATATGTGAACTGCTCAGTATCTTAACTATGGTTTGCTAACTGCCAACAAACTATGATCTGAAGCCATTGTTTGCTGTTGGCTTACAAACATTGGTTTGTTTGAACTATGGCTTGGTGATATGTGTGAACTTTACTTACCCATGGTTTGTTTGGCCATCCTCTTCCAGAAGCTAACCAAGCTAGAGATGCATGAGGCAAGAGCAGCTTGAAAATGAATCAAACTTTGAAGAAGCAAGCCATAGTTTGCTTGATTGTCTAAGGGACAACTTGTGATTAACTGCTGGTTTGTTGAACAAACTGTGACTTAGCATTACATGTGACCCAGGCTAATATCTACTATACTAAATGACAGCAGCTTTCCAGCATTTCAGATATAACAAGTCTTTGCCAGTCTTACCTGGAGATGCCAGAGATTGTACCTGGGACCTTTTGCATGCAAATGACGTGCTCTACCATTGAGCCACCTATGGATTCAGTATTACCTTCTCTCTTCAGAATTTCTAAAATATCAGGAGTTGCAAAAAGTTTTTTTTTTTCCTGCTTCAGGGTGTCTTTTCATTCCATGGATACTTCAGAAATGTGAAACATGGGGGGCTTAATATTTGTCCTTGCAGTAATCATTTATAGCTGACAAGTTGCATGGCAAGAGGAACATGTCATATCTTGTACAGGATATTGCTTTCCCCTAAATCAATTCATACGCTGTGCTCTGCTGCAGCAGACTTTCAGGATACTAGTGTGCTATATCTGTGACTAACACTTACCTGATTTTTGCTTAATAAATTTTCCCTTGAATGCTGTGTGTTGGTTTACTTTGTAAGGGGGGTGGGACAGTGTGAAATGATAAGCAATATAAGTGTTGACAGAAGAGGATATTCTAGGCAAGTTTTCATTCTGCCAAATTATATAAGTTATTAGCCATTTTGAAAGTGTCTTTAATATTATAATGTATGCCAAGTTACCACCCTGTGTAAGTATGGGATGTAAACAGTGAAATTCTCCTTTGTACAGGCGTAAGTGAAATTTTAGAAATTAGCTGAAGATATTGATGGCAAGTGGGATAGAGCTTCAAGGCTATTTTCCACTTAATAGCATAAATTGCCACTTTGGCTGTACCTGAAGAGGCCCAGTAGAATCACATTAAGGTGGAAACTGAATTACATGCCATTGATACTAACTCTTGCTACTTCTTTGCTTGTAATAGCAAAAACCCGTGCTGCCGACTTACTGGTGAATCCGCTGGATCCAAGAAATGCAGATAAAATTAGAGTTAAAATTGCTGACCTGGGCAATGCTTGCTGGGTGGTAAGTATAACTTATTTTGTGTGTCTTAAGACTTTGCTCTTTGGTCTACCACCTACATGCTAATGTTTTCTTACCACTGCTGTCTTTTCTGTTCTTAGCATAAACACTTCACAGAAGATATCCAGACACGGCAGTACAGATCAATAGAGGTTTTAATAGGAGCAGGTTACAGCACACCGGCTGATATCTGGAGTACGGCATGCATGGTAAGAAAGAGATTGCAGTGCCTCGTTGCTATGCTGCTCATTTGAAAATACAGCGAGAGTATTAGGATTTCTGAGCAAGTTGTTAAATGGAAAAAGACACGATGGTAATAGCTCAAGTGATCATAATTGTGAATTAGTGACTGGTTATGCTCTGAAGCATTGGCCTGGATCTAAAGAGCTACTTAAGGTGTGCCCAGCTGAATATTTCAAATGTCTGCTGTGCAGCGGATTCCCCTGCCCACATTACAAATGACATTTGAAACCCCTCTTCCGTTTTTGCTTGGTTTATGCTGAAAAGTGTCAAGTCCGCAGGTATAAATAATTACATTGGCTTGGCTTGCAGTGCAATAGCTTTATATTGGAGTGTAAGCTTATATTTTCAAAGCTAAATGTATAAATTAAACTGCAATTTGTTTGGTTCAGAATGATGCATAAATTGTATTTCATGTATTGTTCTGTTCCCAGTGATTTCAGTGTCACCTATAACAAATGTAGAGTTGCAGCTAAAATTATGTAAGTGGATTTGTTACCATATCTGTGTTTCCCAAATGTAATGTCTGGTAGGCAAATAACTACAGTTGTGCTAAGTTAGGCTGGACAGATCTAGGAGTAGACTTAAGGCCTTCCATTTATGTTAGGCCTTACCTGCATAAATTTTGTTTCTTATTCACAAGTGGCTGTTGAATTTATTTCGTCTTCTTGCATGGGATCCAACAATCTATGTAAATATGCAGTGAGAAATGCAAAGGGACAAACTCTTGTGCCCACCATCTGCTGCAGAACAAAAAGATGTGTTGTGAGTTGGACATAGGGCAGGTATAGACACAATGGCTAACCTTTGCTCACGGAGTGGAATCAGGCTACAGTCTCCCTCTCTTCTGAAGTGTGCTGCGTCACTGTGAAGAGACCTGATGCTCTGAAAGCTTCTCTTTTGACAGGGTTCTTCACAATAGCTGAAGAGTCAGCACATCAGTCCGCAGACTCTCAAGCTCTTCTGTTTACCAGTGCTGCCTTGTGCTGTGATATGGATGCCAATTTTTGTGCAAAGTCGGAGCCATGTTATCCATATAGCACACTAGATTTTTGTGAATGGTTGTGTTGCCATTGAAAATGCCTAGATGGAGATTTGTGGCAAGCATTGCTTAGTCTCTCCTAGTTCATTTCTCATCCTCTTAAGAAGGAACATGGTTTACCTGAACGGGCCCTGGTTACAAAAACCTGTTCGGTAACTGGGAATGCGCGTAATATTGGTTTGTCATGATATATGTGCAGACTTGGATCTCTTCTGCTGTTTCTACTCCGTACATGTGGTATGCGCCTTGTGGATGTTACTGAGAGCCCCTGTCTGCTTAGTGGTCAAAGCAGAGGCCATCGATCTCTCCCCACCCTGTGGGGGAGGAATATAATGGCAACCGCTGCGACAAAAAAGCAGAACTGGGCTGAATGTGTCAGAAACTACACTGTCATTGACTAAGTCCCCGTTATTTTATGAAACTGTGTTTTGCTCATATGAAAGAAGGGGAAAGAGGTGATTCCCTGGGGAAAGGACTGCACAGTCCTGTGAGGTATGTCATTACACCAGCTGGAAATCCATGATGTATAGGAATTCGCCACATCTGCCAGTAGTTTGCCTGTGCCACTGCTGGGAACGGGAATGAGAACTGTGATTCCATTACTTGTTTTTATTCAGACTCCTTGGGGTGAAGCCAGGGCAAACGATTGTGACGATCGCAGCTCCACCCTCAGACTCTCGTTGGTGCATTAATGTATTCATTGGCCATTGAGAGAGAAGATAACGTACATAGCTATTTTTGCTGTTACATTTGTGCATCTGCCTTGGCTCATAAATAATTTTTCAGATAATTGAATGATAACTTAAAGAAGCTAACACTGCCACCCGCGTAGGGTCTGTTTGTTTATTTTTAAGTTACAAACAAAACACAGTTTAGGCATGCACCAGTAAAGAAGATACTAAATTGTGTGGTTCAATTCCAGTCTGCCAACGGGATGACCACACAAAGGGAGAACGCTGTTGAATAGTGAATTCGTGTCTCTATCTTGTTTTTATGTCCCCAATACTTTGCATAGCCCTTGCTTCACAGTAACTGCACAGAGCCCATGTGTCTCAATGGCTGTGCTCAGGATGATGTTGACCCCGAGACTTCTGGAGGTTTCTGGTATTTTAATAAATGAAGAGAAGGAATGCTTAATTGTAACCTAATGAAAATGGTTGCTCTAGTTGCTGTTGTTATTTTCTTTTAAGGTGGTTTAAGTGTGCTTCTTTCTCTCATAGACTCATAGAATTGTAAGTTCCTCCCAAGAAACTGTAGGAACTTTAAGGGGGCTAAAGGTTTGTGGCAGAGGAATCTCATAACTTCCACAAAATAGCAATTTTTGTTTGGTTCCTTGATACTAATATTATTACTATTATTTGTTAATTTATGTACCACCCTTCATCCAAGGATCACAGGGAGGTTTACAATATAAAAACACAAAAATACATAACCTAGCGTAGCAACAAACAAAATAATACCCCCTCAAACACAGTTTAAAAGGACGCAGATTGTTTAATTAGCAAAAGGTCTGGGAGAAGAGAATGGTTTTTGTCTGGTATCTAAAGATATGTAACGAAGGAGCCAGGCAAGCTTTCTTGGAGAGAGCATTCCACAAACAGGGAGCCACCGCAGAAAAAGCCGTTTTTGTGTTGCCACCCTCCAGACATTTTGAGGGGGCACATGAATAAGGGCCTCAGATGATGATCGCAGGGTCCAGGACGGTTCGCATAGAGAGAGGTGTCCTTGAGGTATTGTGGTCCTGAGCCATTTAAGACTTTTCAGGTCAAAACCAGGACTTTGAATTGTGGCCGGAAACTGATTGGCAGCCAGTGCAGTCAGGCAGGATTGGTGTTATATGCTCAAACTGCCTTGCCCCAGTGAGCATTACGCAGTTAAGAGTGTTGTGTAAATATAGTCTTAGCCTGCAAAGTGTTTTCCAGACTCTGTTGTTTTAGTATTGGTTTTGTTCTTTTGCTATACAGAGACAATGGGCATGAGTGAGTGAGTGAGTGTGTGAGTGTGTGTGTGTGTGTGTGTGTGTGTCTTAGGGAGAGCTTTGCATCACTTAAAAGTACAGAGTGGCTGTTATGTCCATATTTCCATTCTAATGCAAGGGATCCTCCCAGAAGGAGATTACAATATAGCAAGATACTTGCTTTTCAAAGGGAATTCCCCCTCTCCCTGTTCTGTGCATTTAAAATCACTATCACCTGTAGAAATAAGTCTGAGGCTGTCTCACCTGGATCTCCCATCAATATCTTGTTTTATCGTAGGCATTTGAGCTCGCGACTGGCGATTATCTGTTTGAACCGCATTCTGGTGAAGACTATTCCAGAGACGAGGGTATGTATCTTTTTAACGTCTATGTATTTCCCTGCACCTCTTTATAAGACGGAGAAGAACATAAAGAGGCCTTCGTTTATTTGCTCAAGTAGTCTACTGACAGAAATGATCTCGTTTTGGAATATAAACACCACATTTTTTCTCTTTAGTTTAAAGTCCCGCCAGTAGCAGTAGGTGGGCAGTCTCCCCGCAGCAGACACAGCCCCTTTCCCTAAGCCTTGGAAGAAAGGATTAATCTCTTGTAAGATCTGCATCTGAGTGTGGGACTTTTGAAACACGATTGCAGCATTTTGGAAACAAAACTGACGCGTATCTGTTTGTGAAAGCTGATTACTAAATGAAAAGCAAGGCAGCAGCTACAATTAACTCCGGCTTCCATCTGTGTACCTGTCCATTTTCCACGCTTGTTTGCTTGTAACGTCCTTTGCAGCAGTAACAACACTGGCATCAGTTACTTGGTTTTCCTTTCAAAGTGCTATGAGTGATGCCAGTCTTTTGCTGGCCGTGAAACCTCCGCATGGGTTTTCTGCAAACATTGTTGTGTTCGGAACTTTTTTTGGAATTTTTAACTAATTCCAGTTTCTTTCCTCCTCTTTTTACCCCATCCTCCCCCTTGCCCTTCCCATTCCTGTGCCCTTTCTTCTCTCCTTCATAGACCACATAGCACACATCATAGAGCTGCTAGGCAATATCCCAAGGCACTTTGCTCTTTCTGGAAAATATTCTCGGGAATTCTTCAATCGCAGAGGTAGTACCTCTTCTTTTTGAAAGGTGCCGTGATGCAGACAGAAGTGGACGGGCAGTTGCTCAGTGTAGCCTGTACAGCTGACATACACTTTGCAAGATGACACTGCAAGCAATTTCTATTTGCAAAACAAATGCTGGAAAAAAGCAGCAGCATTGACAAATTGTTTGTTTCACTTTGCGAAAAACAAACAGTGCAGTCACCTTGTAATTTATTTCTTTTGGCAAAACGAACTTTCCCCCTAAATTGTCTTACAAGGGAATAGCTTTCACCCTCACACCGAATAGCATTTCTGCTTTCTTTCAGCAAGGACTTATCTGTTTCTGTCTGTACCGGGCCAGTGTTGTTGTGTGCATGCAATGTATTGATTAAACTGTTGTATGTTTCTGTTTTGCTGGAAATGTTCTCCAATGCAGATCACATAGCATTGATCATTGAACTGCTGGGAAAAATCCCTCGAAAATACGCTATGTTGGGGAAATATTCCAAGGAGTTTTTCACCAAAAAAGGTAACAGTATTTCTGCAACCCTAATTTAAACTGTTGCTCTTTTCAAAGAAGACACTGAACACTTTTTAATGGGTAATGAAGAGTCTGGCTGCTTTTAAACATCATGTTAAAGAAGATTTGTAAATGTTCTCCATTTTTTAAGAAGAGCAGGGAATTCAGATTTATTTATTTTATCAGGTGTGTTTAATATCCAAAATATTGGGCTTATATATCTGCTTAGTATTCCATTTATTCTATCTGAAATCAATAAAGGAAAGAATTTAGTTTCCTAGCATCACTGAAACAAAAAGAAAACACATTTAAGATACCCTGTTGCCTTCTTACCTTGAATACTTGAATAGCTGTAACAAGTCAAAATAATAATAAATAAATTGTTCAAGCTCTAACCACAAAAGATATATATTCTGCTGATATCCTGAAAATACTGTATCTAGAAATGATATAACCATTTGAGAAGTCCGTGCCCAAAGTGCTGTTGCTTTTCCACAAGAACAAGTATTTTGACATCTTTTGCGTTTTATGTTGTCATTTGGATGCTTTTGGTTTTAGAGGTTCTGATGCCCAGGAGGTACAAAAGTCAGTAGAGGAAGTTTAGCAGAGGAGAGTCAAAAGTTCAGCCTAGGAATTTGGCAATTAAATACAACTAGCCAGGACCCTATCTCTGTTTGATAGGGTGGGAGAGGGAAGTAAAAATACTTCAAAAGCCTTTTCTCAAAAATTGTTCAACTCAGATTTTAAGTAAAATCATAGTTGTTTGCTGTGACAAAATACCGTTACAGAAACGCATAGGCCTTTGAAGGATACCCATGCGTAACCCTGAGCTGAATTAGCTGTTCTCAGGTCCTCCACATCTGTGTTGTGTAGGTGTCCTACATAAAATCAGATTACATAGGACATGTGAAGAATGAATTATTTCAGGGAATTAATGTTTTTATTATCAAACTGTAGTGCTTCTTATATTTCTTTCTGGCAGTTCTTTGAACAATAAAAGGCAATCTTTGGCACAATCCACTGGGAACTTGTACATTATATAATTGATAAAGAGCATAGATGTGCTTTGCATATATTGCTTTGCTCTAGAATTCAGCTGTGTGGAAGGTGGTTGTTGCATAGTGAAAACTAGAGGTGTAAGAATTCATGTGGTAAACATTCAAACGGGTGCTCAGTTAGGCCAGCAGGCAGTGCCTGATTTGATTCTGAGAACATAAGGGGCAAGGGGAGGCCTGGATGTAGTTCTCGCTTCAAACCGGCATCAGCACTATCAGATAAGGTAAAAAAAAAATTAAGGGACCCCTGGATGGTTAAGTCCAGTCAAAGGTGACTATGGGGTAGGGCACTCGCCTTGCTTCAGGCCGAGGGAGCTGGCATTTGTCCACAGACAGCTTTCTGGGTCATGTGGCCAGCAGGACTAAACCGCTTCTGGTGCAATGGGACACCATTTTGAGTGCCAGAGCGCACGGAACCTTCCTGCCGCAGTGGTACCTATTTATCTACTTGCACTGGTGTGCTTTCAAACTGCTAGGTTGGCAGAAGCTGGGACAGAGCAACGGGAGCTCAGCCCGTCCTGCAGATTTGAACCTCCGACCTGCTGATCAGCAAGCCCAAGAGGCTCAGTGGTTTAGACCACAGCGCCACACTCTGTTAAGTGTGTTGAAGCAGATTATATTGTTGTAATCCTTAAAACATTCTTCTTGCAAAGCAAATCAGTATGATTATCTCAATATTGTTGATGTGGGGGGAAATGAGATCTATCGAGTTCATGGCAAGGCAAGGCTTTTAGTCTGGGGCTTCCTCATTTGTAGTTTTATCACTTAGCCACTGTACTGGGCTAACGCTTCTGATGAACACCCTCCCCTTTCCTGTCTTCAACAGTGTGTTTCCTCTCTCTCAGTTACACTGCATTCTGCAGTGACATGGCGGATGAGAGGGGTGGTTGAGAGGAGAGGTTGTGAAGCCTGTGCAAGGTCATGCGCCATACATAGAGATCAAAATTCAAATGTCCTTCTGGGCATACCGTACCTCGAGAATAAGCTCTGCTGAAACAAATGAATCCGTTTTATGAACAGAGCTGTTTCAGCTTTGAACCAAGCATTTCATGAGTTTCATGGGTAGCTCAGAGAAATTTGAACCAAGAAAGAGGGTGGAAAAACAGGTGAACCACAACCAAGAGTATTCTTTGTTACTTAGGTAAATGGGACCTTCATTTTCTCCAGAGAAAAGTAAAAGAATGAAAGAGATGTAGTTTTCTTGAAATAAGTTGAAGGCAGAAACCTGGTTGCATGTTGCCCCCTTGTGGCTTTTACCTTTTCAGCAAACTAAATTTCTTGAATGCTTTTCGATGTAGCTTATTGCGTAATTGAAACATGCTATATACAATGACGCATTGCCAAGAATGCTGAGTTCCCTTGTATAATTGTACCCGGAGGGATGTATACCCAAAGGTTATCCTGTTCGTTACACTTCCTTAACCTGTTGTCAAAGAAGAGATGAGCAACAATACAATACTGTCTTTTCAAGGGCCTTGATTTGCCCCTGCCACCTAAGGAATGGTGCTTGGCTCCCTTTAACCATGTCCCGTCCTTTGTTAAGGTTTCACACCAGTGGTGAATCCTTCCCTGTAATGGAGTCCTGAGATGCAGCCAGGTGGGCGGGGTATAAATAATAATAATAATAATAATAATAATAATGCTTTATGACACTGGTATTTCCTACCAAATCTTACTTAATGTTACAATAATAATAATAATAATAATAATAATAATAATAATATTATTATAAAGAAAAATCTATTTTGAAGACCATGCACTGACTCATTCAAATGCTCTAACCCAGACCGCATCCTGTTGCCTCCTTGGCTCTTCCACTGCAGTCCTCTGCTGTGTTTATATTAGTGATTCAGCCTCTACCCCACCACCAATCCGAAACAATCTAGTTTTTCACTTCTTCAGCTGCTTTAGTTAAATAGCACACAGTAGTGAGCATTGGTACCCAGGGCTGACTTGAACCAGTTTGCAGCAGCCACTTCCAGTCCCTTTCTTCAGATTCAGCCTCTTTCCCTTCCTTGATCAAGTTTCCTACTTCACACCTTGATAGGTTGACTACTAACTGAGTAAAAAGTTTTGCTAAAGAATTCTGACGGCATAAGACAAGTTTGTTATACAGTACAGACAGATGTGATTAGTCTACCAGCTTATATATACCTGGAGTGGGGTGTATGTGTAGAGGGGAGAGGTCAACTCTAAGACATGCTCAGTGCCTGCAGAAATCATTTCAATTCGAAACAAAACATTTCAAATTAGTTTGATATTGTTGATATCTTTGATTGTTGATTAAACAGAATCCTGCATACATAAACTGGAAGAAATACACAGAATACACAGGACCTTACCAAATTATTGACTGACAATGTGCTGTTGTTACTTGTTTCCTTGTCTTTCAAGACATTGCTTCCTTATCGTTCAAATAGCAATATTTTGTGTCTGGTAGATCAGATTCCCTTTCCATCCAGCTGTTGCGTATTCTACTTGGTGGAATGTGAGTTCCAGGGGAATTTTGTCAGTGCCTGTGACATCACTAGAGACAAGTAACTTCTCGGAAGTTTTCATTGTAATTAATTCTTTAGAAGCTCGGCGCCTTAGCACTTTGCCACACAAGAACACCTCCACCTGCCATTTCTGAAAAGTTGCAAACTCAGCTACGCTCCCCCAGCTCTGGTCTAAAGGCCCTTCGATTTTGTGCAGCTTTTTGCTTTTATATTTTTATGCTTTATGCTCCTCCTCTCCACTGCTACAGGGCACACATTCTCTGGCTGGTTTCTTTGTTTTTGAAAGCACCGTGGAAAGGTATAACACACTCTCTCTGCAGTGCAGCTGTTCCTCCAACTTGCTAATGACTTTCTATGTTACCTACTGCAGGACCCCCTTTGGCCTGCCAGGGTGTCCATTTCGGCCCACGAGGCCATTTCCCCAAACCATAGGAGCCTGTCAATCAGCTGATGTTCTCCAGTGCCTGATCTTTTTGAAGTCTGTAGGTTACACCTGGGTCAGGCAATTTCTGACTCTAGGCCTAATTTCAAAAGTTCTCTTCAAACAATAGAATAATCCAGGCTTCCTCAGCCTCGGCCCTCCAGATGTTTCTGGCCTACAACTCCCATGAGCCCTAGCTAGCAGGACCAGTGATCAGGGATGATGGGTATTGTAGTCTCAAAACATCTGGAGGGCCGAGGTCGAGGAAGCCTGGAATAATAGAATTGTAGGGTCATTTAGTCCAACCCCCGTAAGCCATACACTCAATAAGATGAGTCTTCTGGCAAGAGCGATCTGTCCTTTCCCCAGCAGCCCACTTGGCAGGCAGGAAGAGTGGGAGAGACAGAAGAGGGCCGGTCCCACACACTCATGGATCCTAGCCCGCCCATTACTGGCTTTGGTCCTGCCCCAATGCAGATTTCACAAAATGGCCTTGAGGAAATGCAGTCCTCAACAGAAGAAAAAGAATGTCCTTGCATGTTCACAGGTTTGGGTAAAAAAAATCCGTTCAAAGGTGTGTATGTATCAAATATGTTTTTGATCAAACGTTACCTAACTTGATTAATTGTATATAGGATGGTCCCAAATGAATGAACATATGTACAAAAGCCTCTTTATTGTTGTTGCCTACTGAATAAAATTTCCATGGCCAGGCTAAATCTTCCTGGATGTGCTTCCTGAGAATCGAGACTAGTTATCAGCAGATCTAATTATTTTTCTTCCTTTCCCTCCCTACCTCTTTTTTTTAAAAAAAATAAAAATACAGGAGAACTTCGACACATTACCAAACTGAAACCTTGGAGCCTCTTCGATGTTCTCGTGGAGAAGTACGGCTGGCCTCAGGAAGATGCCGCGGAGTTTACAGATTTTCTGGTTCCTATGCTAGAAATGGTTCCAGAGAAGAGAGCCTCGGCTGGCGAATGCCTTAGGCACCCTTGGTTGAATTCGTAGTAAAATCTCCAGATACCACGCTGGGCCAGCACCCGCTCCCCCCTAACATCAGACTTAAATGGTGACTGTTATAAATTCACTTAACAGGATCATAAATGAGCTGGCTTCAACCCAGATCTTTATTTTGCTTTGAGGTACTGTTTGACATTTTGCTTTTTGTGCACTGTGCTCCTGGGAGGAGGGTAGTCTTTTTGTCTTCAGCTAGTAGTTTTACAGACTTTCTGCAGAAAGAAAAAAAAAACACTTACTAATGTGTCTTTAAGCATTGTTTCTTGTGTTGTGTGGCATTCAGACATCAACTTTTTCAACAGAACATCCTTTATTCTCCCTTCATGTGTTTTGGCAGGTTTTGTAACTATTTATGGAAAATATTTTAGCTGAGTATTATATAATTTACAAGTGTGAGACATTATCAAGTCAGAATTGAGAAAAAACATACAGTTCTTTGGGCAAAGGGACATTGTTCTTGTAAAATAGTGTATGTAAATGCACCTTGTAAATGTTTATTTCCATTAAAAATGGGACGGGGACACAATTTTCAGAGTAAAGCTATTAAATCGAGAGTGACTTGTAGTGTACAAATTGCATGTAGTGGATTTCAAACTGCTTCAGGAGTTTCAAAAACTTTCCTTTCTATAGAGGTGACCACATTTTACCTGGAAAGGAAGTGGCTCTAATTTGCAAGATTCCATTCTCCAGGAGACATCTTGAAGGAAGGCTAAAACTTTCAATTCAAAGGACAAATGGACAAAATATATCTAAGTGCTTTTTAGAAGAAGTGTCATTTGCTTTACAGTTGTGAGGTAAGGGCATGGAAACTTGGCACTGTGTTTTAATAAGGATAGTTTTTGTGCTAGGCTTAAGAATTTGAAGAGCACATGTACAGCATTTTCCACGCAGAATTATTAACATTGGATGAAAAAAGGTGCTCCGCTTGAGGAAAAGGGACAGAATAAATGCAAAACCTACATTACGGTGAAAGACCATGCACCTTCCATACATAGCTTTACATGTTTCTAAAACAAATTGCACTAGCTTATTTCCCCCCATGAATTGACATACCGAGGAACTAATATTCCTTTGTAAGTTGCACACAAAATTTTAAGTGTTTTCATACGAAAAAGCTAAGTAGATTCCAAAAGAGAACTCATAGGCAATACAGATTTTAGAATGTAAAATATGGAGGGGTATTTTAGCCTCTTTTAGAAGTCAGTGGAATGAATGTAAATTTATTTCTGGTTTTACACTTTGATTATGGTGCCACTTTTTCTTGACTTTGTCCATTTTAAATTTATTCACATGCCTTTGCAATAACTAGATTGTGAGACAATACCCCCGTGTTGTAACAATAACCAATTGTTTGAGGTGCTTGCAGTTGTCTTATTAAAGTGGTTGTTTTTCCAGAACTGTGCTGCTCCCTGGAATGTTTTGATAGCCGTGAATTCAAATGGTTCCCTAGAGTCATCTGTTCCCTGGAAATGTCCTCCAGTGCCAACTGCTCCATAAGATTTTCCCCTTTGCCTTTTCAAATGCTTCATTTTGAAGAAAAGAGCAGGCTAAAAAGATAACAGGCATGTACTGCAAAATCGCTGCCCAAATCACATGTGCCAAAACCAAAGAGCAGCGGTCCACAAGGCTGGCCTTGTTTAATGCAGCAGTTGTATATGCGTCACTAGTAACCAACTTTCAATTGCAGAGGTCATTTGCAAGAAGCATTTGTGGCAAGTCTCTTAAATTATTTCAGGTTACAGGACAAGGAGAGGCAGGGCTGTGCGCAGATGTTCAAATAAATGGTCTAATTTAACCGTTTCATATAACATAAATCTGCAGAATTTAAAAGTAGATTGATAGCCCTACATTCTTCTCAATAGGTGGAAGAAATCCTAATCAGAGAAGTCAACTCTATAGACCTGTTGACAGAAATAACAGCACTGACTAATCATAGAATTGTTGTAAGGGACCACAAGCGTCATCTAATCCAACCCCTACAATGCGGGAATCTTTTTGCCCAATGTGTGGCTTGAAACCACAATCCTGAGATTAAGAGTCTCATGCTCTACCAACTGAACTTCCTTCAGTGTTAGGCTCATATATGGGACGCAAGCAGGAATGATTTATTGTAGAGCTGCTTTACAAAACCTCTAACATTACATACTGTATGCAGCCCCATATCTATTTGCATCCTGTACAGGATGGTGATAACATAGCTCCTGTAGACACTGGGGTGGAAGAGGAACTTTTTTAGCTTGCAGTCTCTTCCATATCCTCATTATTAGTTTGCCTAATATATTCTGCTTCTCCCAGTATGTGCATTGATGCATAATTAATCTTTGACACGGAATCTTGACTCTTATTTTTTAGCATAAAACATCCCCAAGCACAGCCCCTCTCGCTTATAATCTCATATGTGAGAGCCCTACACTCCAAAACACACTTTGAACCTATAGCTGCCCTCTCTCATATTGTTGCGGTCAGCTGGAAGGAATTTTAGCGTAAGCCCCACCTCAAGCCCATTACTGGGATCAGCTCCAGACCGCACAATCAATTTCAAAGTCTGCCCTACTGAGTTTTTGAATTGGAAGTTAACAGTTCAATACATTTCTAAATCTGTAATCTCAAATCCCTTAAATGATCATACCAAAGAGTACTATCATTCTAAAAGCCAGTGTGATGCTAATGCTGTGATAGGTGTGAATAATGTATACCAGTGGTGGCCAAACTTCGCTCGCCAGCTGTTTTGGGACCACAACTCCCATCATCCCTAGCTAACAGGACCAGTGGTCAGGGATGATGGGAATTGTAGTCCCAAAACAGCTGGAAGGCCGAGTTTGGCTACCACTGATGTATACTGCAGCATTATAAATGTTTTGCGTAGTCTTCCACTTCCAGCTGTTTGCAGCTGCTTCGTCACTCCTTTCTATACAAACTTCCTGCTCCCGGTTTTTCTTCTTTCAAAGGGCTCCGCAAACCAGGAGGTGGAGGCTGCAAGAGTGTCTTCCAGCATTAACATGTTAGCCCTACAGCATGTGTGTGCATGACACTGTCTCACTAAAGGACAACTTTGTAAAGTGTGAAAAAAATACCATGCAGCCTCTAAAACTCAGTTCTGTGGTACAAAAACTGACTGATGGGCATGGAGTTAGCAGGGCTAATACTGGATTGAATCCATATGTGGACAAAAAACCCCACCTAGAAGTAATTTACAGTTGCTTACCTTTCAAAGCCGATGTTTTATATTGTTTCATCTTAAGTTACAGCTGTACTGCCATTGATATTTATGTGCAAAATATTTAAATTTCTGGGGCATGTGACATTACCTTGTGTATAGCAAATGCCTTTAGTCAACTAGATACAACTCTTCTCCTGCGGATTATAGGAGGTATCCAATATAGGAATGTATAGATCAGTGTTTTACCAATGTCTTTGGAAAAGAACTTGGGTTAAATTGAGATTTTATTTTCATTTCTTAAAGGCTGCTAGTGTCACATGCCTCACATTGTATGTTGCCTAGTTCCTCTTATCTGTTCAAATCTTTTAGAGATTTTAATATACTGGAAGCAGGGTCTTAGAATTAATTATTCAGACTTTTTCCAAAGCTATTTTAAAATACTTGCAAAGGGCAAAAATTACAATCGGCTTATTGCTATCACAAGCTCGTTTCACCGAATTATAAAACAAGTGAAACTGAACATAGCCTCTGAAATTAGGATGTTCCACCTTGTTAACTGTAACTTCAGATTTTACAGCGTAAAACTGGAATGCATACAGCTTCTTCATTAAAGTATTTTTTCTTATTAATTTGCAATCATTCTTATAACTGCAAGGCTTATCACTTGCTAAATCTTGGGCCAAGCAGTATTTTTTCCATATGAACATCTGTCTGCTCTTCTGGGGGCGCTATAGGCTGCTGTGTAAAAGGAAGAAATCTTGCCTTTAGTCATCTGCCTGCATAACCTGCATTTATTCAGAAGCGCTTTTTCATGTTCATCTGTTGAAGCACATGAGGGGACGAAATCTTCATCCTGCATTTGAGAACTGATCATGGGTGAGAGCAATTTCTGTTCTACATTTTATCAGCATCAGGATCTCTGGACTGTGGCTGGTATATGAAACCTGTGTATTATTTGTTAACTTGCCCATTACTCTCTATGGTGTATCCCTGTTAGTGCTTGTTCTGGTAGAGCAAATGTGGTTAAACTTTGTTCCTCCGGATATCGAACTACAACTTCCCTCAGCCCCGGCAAACACAGCCAATGCATTGCCTGGGATTATGTGTGGAGTAGTTCAGCAGTATCTTTGAGGCTTAAAGGTTCGCACCTGCAGTAGACTGTAAGACAGGCATAGGCAAACTCGGCCCTCCAGATGTTTTGGGACTACAACTCCCATCATCCCTGACCACTAGTCCTGTTAGCTAGGGATGATGGGAGTTGTAGTCCCAAAACATCTGGAGGGCTGAGTTTGCCTATGCCTGCCGTAAGAGTACTGACAGCAATGAGACATGGAACAGAGAACAATGGCCGGCAGTCTATTTTGTAAAGGGCTGCTGGTTAAACAGGTATGGAACTGACTACCCATACTAACATTGTCACAATTGCTCCTGTAAGTAACCCACTTCCAGCACGCTGCCCTATGAGATGGCAGTAGATGCAATGACCCTGGGCCATTGGCCCCGACTGTTAATATGGTAGTGTTGCAAGCTGCTGATGGACCCTTTGCGTAGCGTGGTAATGGGGCTCTTAGAGATGTAGGAATGGGCAAGAGGCTTAGAGAAATGGCTTCTCTGGCAGGATGAGACTTCCTCCTGTACTAAGAACATCAAGAGCTTGCTGGGGCAGATCAATGGCCCATCTAGTCCAGTATGTTCTTATGGTGGCTTGCCAGATACCTGTTCAAAATCTGCAAGCAGGATTCCCTACCTGCGGTTTCCCTTTCTAGAGTAGTGTTTCCAGCAACTGGTATTCAGAAGCACTGCTGCCTCCAAATGTGGAAGCAGAGCAAGCCATCAATAGCCTTCCCCACGATTTTGTCTAACCCTCTTTCAAAACCATCTAAGTTCATGGCCATTTGCTGCCTCCGATGGGTCAACTATGTGCTGCACGAAGTACTATTTTTCTGTTGTGAATCTTTCCATGTTCAGCTTCTTTGTGGGGGTGGGACTTGTCTCTCCATGCCATGCCTAATTTTATTAACTTCTATGACATTGCCTCGTCTTTCCTCTCCACTAAAAAGTCCCAAATGCTGCAACCTTTCTTCGGACGGGAGTTGCTCAACCGCCTTGATCGTTTGAGTTGCCCTTTTCTGAACCCTGTTCAACTCTACAATATCCTATTTGAGATGAGATGGCAACTGTACTCAGTATGCCAAACGTGGTTTACTGTAGATTAGTATGGCACTTTGGTATCAGCATTTAATTTTTGATTCCTTTCCCAATGATCCCTAGCATGAAATTCGCCACTGTGCATCGAGCTCTCTATTATGGCCCCAAGGTCTCGTTTCTGGTCCATCACTGCCTGTTTACACCCCATCAGTGTATATGTGAAATTAATATTTTTTTGCCCCAACATGCATAACTTTGCACTTGTTTACACTGAATTATCATTTGCCATTTTACCACCTATCCACTCGAGTTGAAGAGGTCTGTTGGAGCTCTTCACAATCTCTTTTAAATAACCCTGAACAATTCCATGACACCAGCAAACTTGGCTACCTCAGTGCTCACTCCCAACTCTAGATTGTTGGAAAAGCACAGGTTCCAGTACCAATCCTTGTGGGGCTCCACTTTCTACTCTCCAATTGGTGAACTGTCCATTTTTTCCTACTCTTTGCTTCTTGCAACTTAACCAATTCCTGAACATTGTGTTTGGCCAGGATTTTGGACTGTTGTAGAGAGAGAAGCTACTCTCCTATAGGAATTGTGGTTCTCCTTGGATTAGTGTTCCTCAGAATGTTACTTATCACAATGGTTTCGATATCATTTTTCTTAAACAGCAAGTTATCAGGAACTATTATTAAAACTGACATAATTGTGATTTATTAACATGAATTAAAATGCCCAACCAGTGCTGCAATGTGACAGTATATTAAAAAAAATTAAAGTTCATATACTGTACTACTTCCACAAAGATCACACGCTTTTGCAAAAGACTCGTATGTACAATACTATATCAAATGAGAAGCATTAAGCAGTTTTACACGCAAAAGAAACAGTATTTACAGCACTTGTCAGAGACATTAGAAACAATCTATACATTAAATTACAATGTCTGCAAAGAACTGTTGAAATAAGAGCCATGTCCACACCAAACTATAAAAATCTGTATTGCATCTTCTATCTATATGCACACAAAAACTGTTTGACAGATGGAAAACCTGTTAGTGCCATCACTTAGCTGTGTACTTTAATTACATATGTATAAAAAGTAAATATAGAAAACATTCACTAAATGAATTTAACTGCAACAATAAAATTTAAAGTTACGCAGCATCAAATCTACTGCCAGAACGAACAGCTGGAATGTTCACATACAAAATAAAAAATACCTAATACTGGCTCAAGGGCACAGTTTCAGGAATTTTTAAAAGCAAAAATGGAAAGAATACAATGAGAGTGCGCGCACTGGTGTTTGCTTTTATACAAAGTATCATGTACAAGCTTTAAAAAGTACCTTCAACAGGTACATATGAAATATACAGTTTTTTACAGAACATTTTTAAAATGTTTAGAAGCAAGGGGTCCATTTTAATGCCACCCTGACCCATGATAATTGTTTTGAAAAGTTGGTGGCACCTGTGCTCTGTGAATAGGTATTTGCCCAGGCACCGGAGATGCCTGCTGAGGTCCTTGCACACCGTGAGGAAGGGATACAGAGCCAGGATGAGGGCAGAACCCGGAAGCGGTCGGTGTTGGAATACTGCTTGGTCCTTGAGGCTGGATGTGAGGACCCTGACCTGGGAGTGGGCAATGAGGTCCCGTCCCAGCAGGCTGATGCTGAGGTCCAGGTCCCAAAGGTGTGTGATGAGGCTGCGAGGGGTAGGAAGTGACTGTTGAGTGAGCGCTGGAGGGGAAGAGCGGGGGCCCCTGGTGAGATGCATGGTGCAATCCTTGCGCCGAGGCCGTGTGATGCCCAGAGCCTAAAACGGTGGCAGGTGGCGGCGGCGGAGGAGGCGGCGGAGCCGAATTGACTACGTGCTGGTGTTGTGCTTGCAAACCTTGGTGACCTGTGGTGGGGTGAGTCGGATGGTGGTGAGGAAGGGGACCAGGCGGCGGAGGAGGCGGCGGCAGATGGTGACCGGCAGCTTGAGAATGGATGTGTGACCCCGGAGCCACGGCGACCGCGTGCACGGGACCCACCACGTGGGCCACGGGATGCTGCTGATGAGAACTTTGCTGCTGCACAAGATGGGGTCCCGGAGCAGGGGGCGGCGGTGGGGGCGGCGGCGGAGCCCCGACAGCTGGAGTCTGGTGGTGAATACTGGGGTTTGGAGATGGCAAAAAATGCCCACTGGTTACATGGTGCCCTGAAACTGACTGCTGGCATGTTGTGCCGGCAAGTGCTTGGTTTGGTCCAGAGGGAAAGACAGTTTGTTGGGGGGGTATGCTACTTTTTAACTGACTGTAATTTTGAAAGTTTCCTGAGGGGGCTTGCTGGTTTTGATAGTAAGTAGAGGAAGGGGGCGGAGGTGGGGGAGGAGGCGGGGCGCTCGCGTTCAAATTTTGTTGGTGAAACTGGCTGTAAGAGACGGAAGAGGTTTGGGGAAACAGCGTTGCGCTGGGTTGCTGCTGGGTGCTAGGCTGAAGGCTTTGCGTCGCCGCATAGAAACTTCGGTGAGTGTCTCTTTGAGGCGTTCCCACTTGAGGTGACTGAGGATGATGAGGTCTGCATGGCGATCCTAATTGTTGTGAAGGGGGCTTTGGTGAAAGGTAGCCGTGTTGAACAGGGGTGTGGGGAGTAGAGGGTTTGGGAGGGTTCTCTACCTGGGGCGAAGGGGGACAGTGTAGCTTCAAGGATGCAGAAGGCAGCTTTTGCGAGAGCTGATCTGCTGCGCTGCGCGAATGGGGCTGGGACTGGTGGTTCTTTGAAAGTGCTTCGGCGTTGTTTGCCAGCGGTTTCTGTGGCTGGTCAGGTTTGGGGTGAGTTGTGTTCTCTGCCTCTGGAGCATCTGCTGGAGTCTCCCACTGGGCATCCTGTTTTGTGGGTGTTTTCCCAAGTGATTGGACAGGAGCTACAGGACTTGGTGAAGAAGTCTACAAGAAGGAAAAAGAAAAACAAGCATGTAACTTCAGTTTAAAGCATATCCATATCCTTATCTTCAGAGCTATGGACGCAATGCAGGCTTGCTCAACTAGTGAGGTTTACAGGGTTCAATGCAACACTTCTTACTCCTGAGGACAGCAGACAAACACAAACTTTGAAATCAAATTTAAAGAAAAATGGGACCTTGTGGTGCTTAATATAAATAGCAGCAGAAGCAAGTGACTATCCGGCTTGTAAACAATATTGTGCAGTTACTCACTGGATTAGCTACTGTTCCTCCTTTAGATGTGCATCAATGAGACAGATGGATAAAGAGTCACTTTTAAGCTTTTAAATGCTTATATTAATTAATTTCACAAACATGGATTCTTGCCAGCATCTGGCAGTGAGTATATCTGCATTCAGGCAAAATTCAGAACATCAGTTTTAAGCTATAGTGACCAGGAAAGAAGCAGGGACATTCAAGCCATGTATGTGTGCATTCACTAATGTGAAAATATTTTGTATAGTAGTACCTTGCTCACTTTTAAAGGACTCTTGCAAGCCTTCAGAGAAGTATCTGGGGACGGACATTCACTTGTGGGCTCAGGATTTTCAGGATCTGCAATAAGAATTACTGTAAGTCTATAGACAGAAGTATACAACGGTCATGAAGATGTCTGACTGGATGGATTAAACTTTCAAGTTTGAATTTTAAAAATCAAGCTTGAAGCATTCTTAATAAAATGGTATGAATACAAGATCAGATGGTGACCAGTAATTACATTTCTTCCTGCTCAATCAGAAGCAGACCAAACACAACCATGAAATTCCTCAAAGTTCAAAGGAGCACTTTCAGGATCAACCAAATGTTTTCTTACCAGAGTCCTTGTCTTTCCTATGATCACTAAGAAGCAAAGCTCGCTGATAACTTCGTTCCCTCACTTGCTCCACTGAAGTTGAAGCAGTCCTTCAAAACAAAAATGAATGAAGTCTTAGTTTGCTGGATAATTTTTTATTGAAAAAAATGTATCTCCCTACTGCTCAGGAGAAAACTTAGTTGCATGGTACACGTCGAGCGGATTCGAACTGCCGACCTTCCGATTGGCAAGCCCAAGAGGCTCACTGGTTTAGACCACAGCGCCACCCACATCCGTTATTTTATTTTTATAGATTGTAGTACTCTTAATCTGTTAGCAAATCCATGGGAACTAAGGAACGTGCAGTACTAATACAGCCTTTTCCAGCCAAGCCTTCCTTCAAAAGTAGTTATGATTAGTGCTTTAAGGGGGAAAGGTCACAGCAAGCACTTCCCCTGCAAGCACGGCTTGTGTTCTGCCTGATTCTACTACACAAATTGTATGGAAGTTGGCCCCCACAGAGCTCAAACCCTTAAAGGCTGACACATACATTTCTTATGGTAGCAGAAGGGCACCTTGTTAAATTTTAATCAGTCTGAAATTTCACCACCCTGTTTTGAGGATCTGAACACTTGTTTTACTCAAAAGTCCTCTTTTTCCTTGTAAAGGTAAAGGTAAAGGTACCTCTGCCCGTACGGGCCAGTCGTGTCCGACTCTGGGGTTGTGCGCCCATCTCACTTAAGAGGCCGGGGGCCAGCGCTGTCCGGAGACACTTCCGGGTCACGTGGCCAGCGTGACGAAGCTGCTCTGGCGAGCCAGCACCAGCGCAGCACACAGAAACGCCGTTTGCCTTCCCGCCAGAGCGGTACCTATTTATCTACTTGCACTTGGGCTGCTTTCGAACTGCTAGGTGGGCAGGAGCTGGGACCGAAAGGCGGGAGCGCACCCCGCCGCGGGGATTCGAACCGCCGACCATGCGATCGGCAAGCCCTAGGCGCTGAGGTTTTACCCACAGCGCCACCCGCGTCCCTTTAACAGCAACTTATTTAGAAGGCGCTTACCACTGAACCTCTGGATCGTTCTTCTCGCTTGAAGCTTCTTTCGATGAAGAGGAGTTTTCTGTTTCTTCTGAAGTGGTGCTATAATCAGTGGCTGGCAATGGTAAAGGGAGGCTAGCCGTGTGCTCCCGCTCAACTGGCTCCCCGTTCTCGCTGCTGTTATACCCGTCGGCAGAACCACCGTTGTTTCCTCCACCAGCAGAGTGTGGCGATATGGTTAGAAGGGGAAAGCTTTCTGCCTTGGAGCCGCTTTTTCTGGCTTCTCGTTGCCTCTTGCGGTATTCTAGAAGCGACACCTATGGAAAAAGTGGAAAGAACAGTTGTGGGATGTCTCAACTCAAACTGTTTTGACAGTTCCCCCAGATTTCTTTCTAGGCTATTATAAAAGTGGAGTTTGCATAATCTTTCAGAGAAAATTCAACACAGAATCTGGTTGCAAAGTGGCTGGCATTAGTTTTGAGGATAACTCTTTTGCAAAAATGAATCTAAAATTAGAATGAGTAAGAGAATGAGCATGTTTGCACAGAACGATGACCCAGACTTTCTGATTTATTGTGGCTATTGCAATTTAGGAAGCAACAATCCACGGTCCTTAGTTCAGACATAGCATGAACCCAAGGCTTCCTGGTTGTTTATTTTGCTTTTGCCTAGCAAGGAATGAAAAAGGAGCAACGAGGCAGTGTGCACCAGTATGCACCTCATCCCTGGCAAACCAGAAAGGGCAGGCAACTGACGGGCTAGTTCCTAGCACTGTTCTGCAAATACTTGTGTGAGAGTTTGCATGGTGAGGGTAAGCGGTTAATTCTGTAACAGTTCTTCCACTTCCACTGGTGCAACCAGAAAAACATATTTGGCTGCATTTTACTTTTATAACACAATGCTCCAGTACAAGGTACCAAACACTCCTTCAGTGGGCTGAAGAGGACTTCCACAAGTGAAAGTGCACCCTTTTGATCCAACCTAATGACCTGCAGCAATCGTAATAAAGTAATTTTGGGATACTGCCTACTGGACTTCCTACATTAGAACAAACGGTGAAGCATAACTACTGAAAATGTCCTTTTACAGTCTGAGCAATTCCCCTCCTTTCAGATTAACTGGGGCAGTAACAGTTTTCAGAATCTTTAAGTATATGCATCATAACTATTTGGTTTGTCTGTCTTAAAATATTTGCCCCAGCATTAATGGCTAAACTTTCTGCTAAAAACGAACCCTTTCCACGTGTTTCATTTTTATCAGGACACCCGTTTAGCTACAGGGAGGCAGTGCTCCCATTGCTCCCTTCCTCCTGCAGCTTCCTTTGCCACCATTCCAGAGGGTTTTCTGGCCCGCATTAGCTTTTCGCGGGGCTGTAGCATGAAGGGGGAGGTTGGAAAACCCTGTTCCAAAAGTGGAACACTCTGCTCATAGAATTGAGGATCAAAGCCACTGCCTTTATATTCATATCATAATCATACGCCTCTTTGGCAAATCTCAGAATGGCTTACAGAAGGTCACCTATCCAAGGCACCTGCTAAGCTTCAACAATGCGGCATTTATGAGATGATTCTAGACCATTCACTACTAAATTTCATGTCACTGGGAGATGTTTTGATCAAAAGGTATTATTTTTAATTATTCAACTATTTTAAAAGCATCCCAGGTTCCGTATCTGCAACAGTTATGTATTGTACAAAGAATTTCCTCTAAGCTAAAGAAAATCAAGTCTCCTCAAAACTAGTAAATACAGACTATAAATTTTATTTTTGTTCTTGAAGCTGAGCAAACACTAAATGACAAACGTAGGCATCCTTAACGTTAATTTGATAACTTAGAACTTTAAATGCTCAACTTAAAATACTAAGGCTACAATCATAAACCCATTTGAGAATGTCTCCTATAGTAAATAGAAGCACCTTATCTAATTTTGTCTTGGCAGAAAAGGTACAGATATAAAAAAATGAAAGTGTGAATTTATACTTAAAGGTTGTAACCTTTTTCTTTTGTGGAGGATTCTGGGGTGTGCAATTTCCGTCCATCAAGCTGTCGCTACTGACAGTTCTTCCAAAGCCAGCTGCAAGTCCATCTTCAGAAGTACAAAAAACAGGTGTTTCCATGAACATGCCGCCTCTGGCATCATCTGGAATCAGGCACTTTGATTCGTTTATTCGGAATCCACCTCCTACCTCCAGCTGGTGTGAAGGAGTTAAGTCCCTCAGATTAGAATTCATTGAGAAATTTACACCTGTCCTGTCGGGACTCTTTACCCAAGTTGGATAAACTGTTCCCCGTCCACAGTGAGCAGTTTCCAGCTGGCTGCTAGCATCAGTCCTATCATGGCAGGGGTTGTCCAAAGTTTTATGCAGTGCACTTTGCTCAATTGCTTCAAGTCCCAACTGGAGGTCTGAGGCCGTTTCGTTTTCTCCGGAGCATTGCCTGGCGCCATCAGTCCTGTTTCTTGGACTGGAATATCCAATAGTCTTTATTTCTTGCAGGCATATTTCTGTTAGATTGGAATTTCTGAAAGGGTTGAGTGCTAGCATTGCTGATGATGACCGGTCAAATCCCTGCACACCGAGAGAGAAGCAATTAGATGTAACACACAATGTCTGAGAAAAGTAAATGAAAATGATACCCCCGTATGATCCTAGCTGAATGTTATTTCATTGATGGCTCCACTGAAGTATTTTTTAATCTATCTATTTATCTATAAAATCCTAATGTGCCATCCAATTTTTGGTTGTTGTGCCTTTAACACAGATGTGGCCCATATATGGAAGGTATGTCAATTCATAAAAAATATTGGAACTCAACACTGGTGTAAATTACAGGAATTAAAGAAATGAGACCTTGCAGTAATTCTGAGATATTTGGAAAATATGGGTTTAAGGCAGGAGATTGAACTGCTTATGCCAATGAACATGGTGGGATGGAGATTATTATTGTTATTATTATCCTCAATATTGAGAAAGGATTTAAAGGATCTGGATTATTTAGTTTGGCTACAATGGTGGGTTTACCAAGATGCATTTTTTCATGTTCTATGCAATACTACATGCTTTCTGTAATAGGTTTGTCAGCAAAATGCAAGAAAAAATAATTTTGTAATACTGGGAAACTTAAGAAGCTGCCTTTTGCCAAGCTAGATTATTGCTCTGCATTGTCTACACTCAATTGCAGTGACTCTCCAAGGTTTCAGATAGAACTCTTCCTGTTTTGCATAGAGATGCCAGAGATTAAACGCAGGACCTTTTGTGCTCTGCTTCCAATTCTTCCCCAATTATTAGCAGCTGTTCATAGCTGGGAGGAAGATTTGCAAAATGCATATAAGCCTTTCCCAGTAACTTCTTAACAGTTCTCCTTACCTCTTGATTATACGTTCGCCTCTTAACTTCTGGGGAACTTTCAGGTGAAGATATATTCTGCATTAAAAAAGTTAAGCATGGAAGTTTTATTTTAATGCAAATACAAATGAAAGCATCTCATTTTTTAAACAACATCTAAACTACTTTATTTCATTCTGCCTCCCTGGAATATATGCTAGGAGTTAAAATTTCTCTGAATTTTGTCTAACCCCCTTCTAAAGACTGGATTGGTAGCCATTACCACACATCCCACCATTTGCTAAGATAGCTGGGGTTTTTTTTATATAAAAAACCTGTCAATGCAAGTTGATTAATCAGGTAAGAGTATAGAATATACAAAAGCTCACCTCAAAGTGCATTGCATTTCCATGTACACATGGAATCACTGGCGTAACAGGTGAGTAAATGGGCTTATAACCATTCCTACAGGTTTCATCATCTGCTTTTATTCTTGGAGGAGTTGCAAACAGCAATGGATCTGAGGCAGAGAGATCAGCATGGGTTGGTGTGGCGTATGGAGAAGGAATAGGTGTAGATGTTTCTGAATAGGCAGAATCCGACAGCTGATAGACTCTTCGTTTTTTTAGCGGTGTTGTCAGGTCTGCATGTTACGAAGGCAAACAAAAAACAACAATTGATGCTTTCTCATTAAGCCATCAAGATTTGAACACAATTATTAGGTTCCATCAATAAACTGTTTTTGTCCAATCCCCTGCAATGCAGTAATCTCGACTAAAGCATCCAGAGTCCATGTGCACATTTGGAAACCTGGGAAACTGTCTGACTAGTCACAAAATATAGCAACTTGCCCAAGGAACCTTGAGTACAATACAGAGATTCGACATGAGTCTCAATTGCCAAACCAGGTATCTGCCCCCACAAAGCACCACAAAATACTCATTCCACAGAAGGAAAACTAGCTATGCTTGGAGAAACACACACACCCAACTCTACCTCCTCCCGCCATCCCACCAAATGCAGAACAGGCAAAACATTCCCAGTCCATCAAGTGGGTCCCTAAAACTTGAATGGTTGGCTAGAAATCAATACATCGGTTTCCAGATGCTTCACTCTGTTCTTTCCATTTCCACAAAGAATGCCTTTCAAAACACATGGAGCTCAGAGGTACTTTTCCTTAAAGAAGGAAAGCGGAAACCCAGCCAGATGGGCGGGGTATAAATAATAAATTATTTTTTTATTATTATAACTAGAGGCCTGCAATTTACTTTCCAACAAGCCCAGTTCTCCACAAGGTGGTGGTGGTGAGGTATAGATCCTAGCTTGAGAGAAAGGTATATATGTCAGATTTCACGAACTGATTGTGATAGCAAAATATCTCAGGGCAGCGCTCTTCTATTTAATCTTGGTCACACACGGGGTACGGGGTGTTCTGTTGGTGGAAGCAACTGAACTTTCAAGCAGAGTGTGAATATATTCTCCAGCAGGAAAGATGCCACGAACCATAAACATTTAGTACAAAAGTAAGTAGAGAGAAGTGATTGCCCAACCGGGGCTTAAGCATCAGATCCCCTGCAAGTTTGATGAAAAGGGTTAAACCATTTCAGAGGATGGCTTGCACCATATAACAAAAATCCTTACCTGATAAAGAACAACTGTCATTTAATAACAAGGGACTTCTACTTTCACCATTGACTGTGGGACTTCTAGATCTTTCATGAGATGGTGAATTAAACCTATCTACAGCTGTTGTGTTTTCTTCTTCCAGAGCTTGCTTCAACCAACGCTGGGGGGGAAAAAAGAATATAATTAAAGTCTAGTCCGTGGGTGCCAAGTGAGATCCATTATAATTAAATCATTTCCAGGCCATGTGCAATTTTTAAAAAAACTCACTAGCTTGTTTTACAAAATAATATAAGACATGACACAGCGTAAACTTTTACAAGGGGAACAAAAAGTGGACTAAGTTGTTATTTAACAGTTCATGGAAAATAAGGTCTTTATTTGATGATGAAATGAATAGGTAAAGGTAAAGGGACCCCTGACCGTTAGGTCCAGTCACGGACGACTCTGAGGTTGCGGCGCTCATCTCGCTTTATTGGCCGAGGAAGCTGGCGTACAGCTTCCGGGTCATGTAGCCAGCATGTTCGCTTCTGGTGAACCAGAGCAGCACACGGAAACGCCGTTTACCTTTGCACCGGAGCGTTACCTATTAATCTACTTACACTTGGTGCTTTCGAACTGCTAGGTTGGCAGAAGCAGGGACCGAGCAACGGGAGTTCACCCCGTCACGGGGATTCGAACCACCAGCCTTCTGATCGGCAAGCCCTAGGCTCTGTGGTTTAACTCACAGCGCCACCCGCGTCCCTTCTAATGAATAGGTAGCACTATGCAAAAGGCTTTCACCAGTAGCCACCCGCCTTATCTAGTCTGTAGATATTTTACAAGATTTAAGAAATAGCTATTTGTCTTAATATCAAAAGTAGGAAAAACAAAAAGGAAACACTACCTTCTTGCAAGAGCCAATGTTTTCCACAGGTTCTTTTCTGCGCCTCTTTTCCGAAAGGAATGGCGATGTAAAACGAATATAGTGCTTAGGAGTAGTATATACATGTGGGCTGTAAGTGAGACCGGGCAAAGAATTCAGCTGTGTAGCCAAAACCTCAGGATCTGTCGTTATACGCAGGGGCCTTTCTGAAAGGCTGTCCGTCGGTTTTCCTGTCTTCTCGTTCTTCTCACTTAACCACTCACTCACCAAGTGCTAAACAGAAAAGGGAAAAGTCAACATAGCCCTTCTGCTGAAGGTAGTTATCAACTGTACATTAAGACCATGTTCAGTACTATGGGAGAGTGCAAATACTAAAGTAACTAATGAAAGCTGTAACTGCAGACAGATACACCGTTTATAGGTTCACTGGTAATCCAAGTAACTGACCAGGTTTGCACAATCAGGTTAATGGCTTCTAAACAAGCAAGTTTGTAAGCCACTTTAAACCCTTGGCTTTGCATCATATAGCTTGTTTGAAAGCCATTAACCTTAATTCCTGATCGAATGGGGAAACTGGGGCTTCCTTGCTCATTTCCCTGCTCACAGGAAGGAATTGTGAGTGGGTACCCAGAGCTCATGCGTATTCTGTCTTATTAAACCAGCATTTAATTGTGTAGACATGGCTGCTGTGTCAAGGTAAAATATACTAGACGGTAAGAGCTGATTTGCTGTCAAATCCTAGAAAGTGGCAAATTTGTGGTAAAACGCCACTGTTTAAAAGTTTTAGCCAGCGATGCTGATGTCAGCTTTTTTTACTAATGCTACTGAGAAACAACCTGCATTCTTAAACTAAGTGATGTGTGTACTACAAGCATCAGCAATCGTTTTTAATTTACTTGTTCCTAAGTTTTTCTGTCTAAATGCATGCAGGGTGGCGTGGTGTTCTTGTACAAGAGGCCTTCCCTTGTGTTTTTTTCTAATGGGTGTCAACATTTTTACCACACACAAGCGCTGCCATTCTTTGCTCACTGAGGCAACAACCTAAAACACACTCTTAATTCAGTGAGACTTATTTCTGTGTAAACGTGAACAGGATTGGACTGTTTAAGCCAGATCAAGCGGCTTGTCCTCTCTGAAGTTCCAATCAATCTCTTTATCTTAAGAAAAGTTTGAATTTAAAAATGGGACTTTCCTGGAGCTGTTCAGGTGGCAGCAGTGACCAGGAATAGACCACCCTTTCAATTTATCCAGTTACTCAAGCGTTGTTAATATCCACACTGGGTTACTGCGACATGCTATCTGTATGTAGCTGCTGTTGTAAACATCGGAAACATATTTCCCGGTTGTTACTGCAGCCTCTAGAACTCTCTCCTCAAGAAGCCTGCCTGTTTCTCTCTGGTCTTCTGATGAAAGCCCCCTCTTAATTCAGAGGCCTCTGGTGCTATGGCAGAATCCTTACCTATTATTTACTGGTATTTATTGCATTATTTCATATTGCTGTGCTGTTGTGCTGCATTCACTTCATTTAACAGTTTTGTTTTTGTTAGTTGCCTTGGGTATTTTACACAGAAAGGCAGGATAAAAACAAAAATATTACAAACAATAAATCTACAGCTGGTGGCATGCACACAAAAGAATATGCCTGATCATTATAGGGAATGGGAGACATACCTCACAAATTTGTGTCCAGCCCTTCCCATCCTTCTGGTCAAGGAATGTGAGCTGCAAGGAATGTGTTCCCTGAATGAATTGAGAAGGGAGAGGCTGGACTGGGATATAGGCTTCCCGGAATGCTCAGGTATGCTGAACATCCATGCATATGTACCATAGAGGAAGAGGGAAACCAGACTACTACAGAAACCCCTCCATAGATGCTCTGCATGCACTGAACTGGAGCAACCCCGCAGTTAAAAGATGGCCACAAACTTTCATTTCCCTTTTTAGGATTTTGTTTCTACTTAGTGGAAAAGAAGCGCTGAAAAACAAGGACTACTGAACTGGCTCTATTTCTGTGACACCTAGATCACTATTTCCTTCCAAGCTAGCAGCAACTGAAAGCAAACCCAACCCAAGAAAACTACTGACTGTTAGCAATGCCATGGCCTACGGTTTCACAGAAAAAGCCTAACATGAGCTCTTTCAATATCTTCATAGGGAGGCTATGCTGTGTTTTCTCCCTCTCAGTGGAAGGCAAACTCCAGACCTAGGAGTCCTCACAGGAGATGCATCCTATAGGACAAAATAAGAGATGTCAACTGTTCCTGCTTCCAGACAGACACTCAAATCATGACGTATGCCCCTTAAGGTGCAATAATTCAGTGTTGTGATCTTCCCTACCCTGAAAGTCATTGCATTCACTTCTCCTAGATAGGAGGGTAACTCCTGGGCGGTATCAGGAAGTATGGAGACCTTTTAGCCTTCCCTTCATTTTCTGACTTCAAAAATTAAGTCAGCATTCCCTGCCCAAAATCATTGGAGACGGAGGAGTAGTCCCACCACCCAGAGGTCTTCACTTAGGTTTCTTGGGCCTTTGTGCAGACCTACCTTAACATATTTTGTTGCTTTTTTGAGGTCTCTCCAATGTCTTGCACCTCTCCCTATTTACCCATCTCATGATGGCATTCTGGTGTCTTGGATGGGGGGTGGGGCCCCCCTCCTGTTAACACGGACCCCTGATCCTTACCCAAGGTTTCCTACCAGAGACTCTGTCTCATCTTCTGCCTTCTAGCATCCAGGTTCCTCCCTATTTTTCCTAGGGGAAGTGAGTGTACAAGAGGAAGAAAGCACGCTTGCCTTCTTTAAATAACGCATCTCAGAACCCTGCAAGGTCTTCTTGTGGTACCCCTGCATTACTGCACTTGCTCAAACAAGAAACCACTGCCACTCCCTCCTCCTCCTCATCCCAAAACAGAGCTGATAACCAGTATATTCCTGCTTAAATGCTGCCCTGAGCTGCTTTGCAAAGAACATCACAGCAGACATTTAATACACAAATGAAAGTATCCGTTTAAGCTTAGAAATACACTTACCTTTTTTGTTTTAGGATATTTAGTAGGGCATTTGTTAAGTGCTGGGGGTTCTGGTTCAGGAACTATTTCAGGAACAGTTGTCTCAGTTTCAGGCTCAGCTGAAAGTGCAGTGTTTTCAGGCTCATTGTGCTGTGAACTAACTTCCACATCAGGAGAGGATGGCTGAATATCTGAACACATGCTAACAGTTCTGTGCCTTCTCCGCTGCTGTCCAATATGAGTTCTGCTCCGAGAGAAACTTTTTCTCTGTTTTGTCCTATTGACTTTGGCAGGGGTTGGCTTAGTGGCAGTTTCCTCTTTTGCTGGTTCCTTGTAAAATGCATGAAACACCAACGTCAGATAAACTGCATACCTTGTATAGCTAGAAAGAATAACCGCTCTGAAATTTTTCCAATAGTAAGTACATATTTGAAAGTGATTTTTAATGTGATTTCCCCCTATCCCAAAATATTCATTTTCAGCAATGGATGAGGCAACTTTGGTATCGCATAATGACAGTCTTCTTTTAACAATATGCAAATTGTTCCAAGTACCATTTCAGAAGTCTTGAGTTTTAGAAGGGATTTTGAAGGCACTCTTTTGGGTCAACACAAAGCCTTGATGATGTGAAAGAAAGCTGCTTATAGCAGCAAAGTGTTGCCCAAATCACATAAACAGAAAAGCTTAATCTTTCAAGTCAGCTTAAACTTAATAAAGTTATATGTCACTACCTGTACAAATTCTGTTTCGTTGATGATCTGCGTTTCCTTGCATTCAGGTTTAATTTCGGTTTTAGCTGTACTAATTCTTTCCAAAGCCTGCTCTCTTCTTTTTTCTCTTTTTTCTAGCCTGGCAAAAGCTTGAAGAATGGCTTCCATTTTCCGTTCTTCTCTGGTCTGAAGAATTAAGCAACATTAATTTTTAAGCAATGTATGCTGAAGATAAAATAAAAGTACATAAAACTTAGCCATGTTCCAACTGTTTCTGCACAATGGCCAAAACAAGTTACAGGATCAGCACTATCATTATATACTAGCTTATATACTGATGTTTGACACTCAGGCACGGCACTGTGGTTTTTTTTTAACTTGGAGCAAAAGAAAACAAATTAGGTACACACCTGCCAATAAACAGCTATGTATTAGTGCAAGCACCATATTTACTCATAAATTTCAGTCAATTCCTTATACGGTACAGAAAGAAGAATATTAACTAGAATTAAAATACAATAAGCTTATTAATATTTTTAACAGAATAAGATGCAATGAAAGTATATGATGTACATTTTCTGTGCACGTCTATATGAAAAATGCTGTTTCAAAACTATATTACACCCAATTTTAAATCAATATTGCTATCTTCCCGTTTGAACCTGTGTTGAATGAAAAAGCATCTTTCCATGATTTTTTTTTTAAATACACTATTTTATAAACACCTGTTTATAATTTACAGTTAACAAAGTGTAATTTTGCTCCTCGTCAAATTCCGCTGAGTGTACCAGAGCCTGTACAGACAGACAACATTAATCTGTGATGGTGGGATACTGGGGTTTAGACTTCTTAGAACATGAGAAATGCATTCATTTAAACCTGCTATGCAACGTTTTCACATGTTAGTAAGGCATAAGGTGCCCAGTCAAAATGCCAACTTCTGTTCCTCAAAATGGTGAAAAGTAATGCATGATGATAAGGAGCATTTTAGTGCACTGGCTGTTCTCTACTGATGTGTAAAAATAAATTTTGTTCCAGAAGACCTTATCATCCCATTTTCTATTTAAGTGTCATCTAATATGACAAAGCATTCCAATTTTTTATCCATTATATTGACTTTACCATTTTTTTTTTAGTAGTCTTAAGAATGAACAATATTATTCAAACTATTATTTGATTATGTAAGCCAGGGGACCTCCAACAGGCACTTTATGCATCACCAATAACTCACCAGATCCCTGCATTCATGGATCCAATTTTAATGAGTCTTTGCTCTTAACTTATCACTCTTTCATCACTCTTTCATAAGACAACAAAGTGAAGGGAAGGGAAAAATGAAAGTAAATCATCGCTGAACTACCAGGGATCTTTCAAGTGATGAGAAGCAGTGGCATATGTTCCTGGGAGAGATGGCATCACACTACAAGGAATCAAACAAAATTTCCACTGTAACTAGGGACCACACACAGGAACAGGCCCCGTGCGCCTTCAACAGAGCCTCAGGAGTGTGTGTCAAAACACTTTACTTCAGCAATATTTCTATGTGGTTTTATACCGATAGAATTGCAAAGATCTCCACCAGGATTGGTGGGATCTGTACCTGCTAAGAAAGGTCTTAAAAGTTCCAGGAAGCAGTTCCTACACGTCATTGCATGAAGCCGAGGAAGTATCAGCCTCAGGTACAAAGTTGCCTTAACATTTTTGTTTCTTTGTCCTGGCAAGCTAGGAAGTGTTGTGTGCCCCCATCTCACTTTGATGTTTATCAGCAAGTACCTTCCAAATGCTCTTGTTAATAGTCAAGGCAGCTAAGCCATGCAGCTGGCACACCTAGCTATAGGGAGAAGAACTAGCCAAGTCTGCTCTATTTCTCTAGACTAGAGAGACAGGTCACAACTTAAGATAACAGAGTTTACCTACTACCTCACAGTGTTTGCATTTTTGCATTCTGCAGACAGGGCTCCCATATCTCCAGTGGTGGAGGATAACGCTGGTTCTGTTTCATCACTTTGTTACAAGGTCATGCTGTGCCCTGTAGGGCTCCCAATTCATTTCCAGATAATAAATGCATTATATAAAGGTAGTATGACTGGAAATTCTGTGTCATGCTTGGTGGTAACATGATTTTCATAGCTTTTCACCAATAAAGGTGGAGGACCTCCTAACTTACTCCCCTTAAATTGCATGTGGCCTATTCATAATACCACTCCCCCATATAAGAACAAAAATTTCATCATGGAACTTGATCCCTCTTCACCCTTATACAGGTGAAAATGATCAACTGGAACTTGGCCGAACATTAAAAAAAAGGTTATAGCATGTATTATCTTCTGTTGCACAAAGCAGCTGAAGACCCAAGATTTGCCTACTGTTTTTAATCCTTGTGCTACTGAAACACAGAGAAAACAGGCTACTTTCATCACAGGTTTTTCTTAGCACCAGTATTTTTCCTTATGACAAGGAATCATTTAAATATTAACGGTATATTAAAAGATAACTCAGAAGCTAGAACTTCTAGAAAAGGTAGTACATGAATCAATTTAACATGATCAAGATACAGCATAAAATAAATGCTGATGCCACAGGTCAATATAACATCCTAGTATAGGCAATATGAACTTTCATCAGAAACATGGCACTACCCTGCAATCAGATGCCATGCACTCTGGTCATAAGAGTAGTGGAATAATGAAAGACCCACATAACACCCAGCAGTGTTCACACTTTTGCAATTCCTATTAACGTCCCTTCGTATATTACATTATAAGCCTCTCTTTCCAGAGACCTAAAAAATGAGGCCTCCTCACTCAAGGAAACTGCCAACAGAACAGAAACATCTTTAAATTATCAAACTACTAGTTTGTGTGCTAGCTCAAAACTGTTGTGCAAGTGACTTTGGTGATTGGTAATAACCACCCTCACCCATATATATTCCTACACAAACTTAACTGACAGATCTTTAAAGCTGATGCAGTAGAGGGATCTTTTACACACATGTGGTGGTTGTGTAAACACACCCAAGAATATCTATGAGATAAAAAAGATCTTCAAATTTACATTCCACCCAAAACCTGAAGCCTTCTTATTGGCTATAATTGGCGAAGACATACCAATGAAGGCACGTAATCTATTGTGTTATGCAACAGCAGCCAGAATAGTATATGCTAGAAATTGGAAAGAAAGAGGAATTCCTATGAAAGAACAACGGCTGCATAAATTGACAGAATTTGCAGAATTAGAAAACATGACACCCAAAATAAGGAACCAGAACAACAAACAGACTAGGGGCAAGTGAGAAGGCTTTGGGGAGTATTTAAAAAGATATGATACCAAAATCAAATTCCAAGTAGCGGCAACCTTATGAGCAACAGCTAACTACAACCAAAGAATGAAAGAGGAAGGGGTAAAGTAACTGATAGGCAGAAAAAACAAGGTATATCTAGAATGCATTGGAGTGTTAGGTTGGGAAGTCTGTACAGAAACACTGTATGATAGGAAAACATAATGTGGATCAGAAAAAAGGAAAAACAATAAAAATTAAAATTAAAGCTGATGCAGTTAATTATTTCCCTGAGCAGAAGCAAGATTACCAAAGGAAGATTTACCAAATGAAAATGTTTTATGGATGCACAGCTCCTGCCCCTCCCTGCATCGCTCTGAGGAAGGAAAGGGGAGGCGTTGTTCCTCAGAGCAAGGCATTCTGGGAGCAGTGGCCTGAGATAATGGGATTGCTAGACATGTAACCAATTACAGCATGTGATCATGTAGAAAAGTGGCAGCATGTAGTCATTCTCCTAGGCCACCTTTCCCAGAGTGCCACCTGCCAAGGAGGAACACCTGACCTCAGAGTGGGGAACAGAGGAGAGAGAGGTGTGTTGTCTCCACATTAGTAGCAGCAAAACAATGAAATTAAGGGAAGGGGGGGGGAATAAGAGGTGTATCAGCGGCTCGCTTTGTGCTAGTTCTGTGAACAGTTATGTCTTCCTCCAAACTTTCTCAACTGCTCAGTCAACCCTCACGTTTCATTACGTCAGGATTCTCCCAGTTTCCTGACCCCTTCTGATGTGCCTGTGCCCCGGCTTGAAGTTCCATATTTGAAAATTAAATAAGGCAACATTCATACAGCAATGTAAGTAGTTTGTGTACTTTTTTATTAAGGGCAAGGTATCTGACTTCTCTTTGTTAAATCTACACAGAGGAGGACCCCCCCCCCCCCCAATCTTCAGACATCTACTCAACTTGGTTGATCACTTATGGAAAATACTGGGATTTTATCTTATCTCAAGGTAGAGAAAGTTCATTCTTTGATCTGCAACAAGACTTCAGCAGCGCAAAATCAAGAATATGTAAACTCCCAAGAAAGCGCACGCGCACGCAAACACACACAGCCCTTTTTCAGAAAGTAACACTCAAGCCAAAAATAGAAACACACAGACTCAAGTTTTAGATATTGTTAGCATGTATCAGGAGCAGATTTCAAATATTCTCAAACACTAAACACCTAAGAGAGGCAGCAACGATTAGCATGGGAAGAGCAGCTGTCACCAATCTGTAGTGACAGCTTTAAGCAGCTACTAGCTTCCCAACTTACCATCTTCCTTTTCCTTTCTGCAATCTGCTCCTCTGATTCCATTTCTACTTCATTGCTAATAGGAGTTTTTTCTTCTATATCATCAATAAAATCTGGCTCCTGAAAGATGGAAATGACTGCTTTACAGAAGCTCTACTACTACTGCTGCTATAACCGAGGGAACTCCAAATACTATATGATACTTATGCTGCAATTCTATACTCACTTACCTGGGAAGAAGTCCTACTGAATTCAGTGGGGCTTACTTCTGAGTAGACATGTATATAGAATTGTACCATAAAAAGCCTCGCATCACCACTGCAAAAGCAGCCAACCAATTAGCCATAATAACATGCAAAAGCAACGATTCAAACTTTCATACATCTAGAAATAAATATCCAGTGACTAAAGCATCTTTTTTTGCCAACTAAAGAAATAACCAAATATGTTTTAGTACTAATTTGTATGAACACATGCAAGCTAGTACAGTCAGACAAGTGTCCTGAATCTGTCAGCTGCTTTAACAATAAAAAAGAAACTAGGATTTAATGTAGGCAGTTTAGCCTCCAAAATTGGCACGACAATCTTTGTTTGGGTTACTTCTAGAACATCACCTCAAAGTTAATAATATATATGCAACTTTGCTAATCCACTATTAATCTAGGTTTTTTAAAATATTTATCCCTTTACAGTACAATCCCATACATGTCTACTCAGAAGTAAAGTCCCACTGAAACCAGTAGGGCTTACTCCCAAGTGTGTCTAAGACTGCATGCCTAGTATGTGCATAAAATAGCCTACTGGAAAATTTCTATTTTATCACAGAGCAGTCAATAATACTAGCTGCTTAATTCTTTAAAAAAGTTTTTAAGTACTTGATGTGATGAATCCTACCCTCAAAAGCAGGTTTTCAGACACGTAAAGCCAATTTTCACAACTACTAGATGTTTTAAGGGTGCAGAAAATGATTACAAATACAAGATACTCCTGACGGTAATATTACTTGGGGCACAGATGACCACTCTTCATTACAATTCTGTGATTGAGGTACCAGGCTTCCCAAAAGTTGAAAATATATGAGTGCAACTCCACACACCCCCCCCGGAAAAAACCAGTACAACTGCCAAAACACAATTTCATTTTGCTCTGTGTTCTGCTGTGGAATTCTGACCATTTCAGTAGCAGTGCACATTGTGGGTTGAAACACCTTCCTCTCTTACCTCCCAGTTTTAAACACTGTCTACAGTGTTTTAATCAGTAGCATTTAAAAGAAAGGCAAGAGGATTTCAGGTGTCTTGGGAGATTGTGCACTGATCTGCATGGCTCCCAATAGCTCCCTTTTTGTTCCCCTTTAGTCTATCTCAGATTGGGGGTGGAATGGAGGGAGAAAAAATATGTTAAAACAGAAAATAAATCTCTCATGTTCCACTAGACATATGACTTAAAAAGAAAATTAACAGTGATGCAGAGTCAGTGGATCTTACCCTAGAGGATTTCTAGAGGACTATGGCAGTGTTGTGCCATACAGTAGGTTTTCCTGGCATGCACAGTCTCCCAAGGATTTTGTTGTTTTCAATGGGTTTGATGGAATATAAAAACCAATCTAAACTTTTTTTTAAAAAAATGTGGGACACTGAATATCTCCGACAGCTGCCACAGAATAGCTAGTATACCCATGTAGCAAGAGAACGGCTCCTATTCCATAGATATGTGCAGATATGCCCTAAGCAAAACAATGGTAACTTGACTCTGCAGATCAGTATCTGTAAGGAATCATTTGCTGTGCCTTGCGAGGAAAATGGAAAAGCAACAAGTACAACTAATGATCAAATTCATCTAATCCTCAACCTACACATCATGCTCCTGTTCCATTCCTTAGGGGGAACTGAATTTTCAGCCATGTCCGAGGAAAGAAACATTACTGTGTAAACAACGCCTCCTGCATTTGCCAATCCAACAAATAAATGCTTTGTAAGGATTTTTTTTTTTAAGTTAACATCCTATGACCTATGTGACACAAATAATGTTACTTCTTTTCAACAGCTGCTTGTATCATGAGTGGGGAACCTGTGGCCTTCTAGATGTTACTGCATTATGATTCCCACCATCCCTAACCATTGGCTGTGTAGGTTGGGGCTCATGGGAGTTGGAGTCCATCATTTGGAGGGGCCACAGTTCCCTACCCTTGTGTTATATCTGAACTATGAAATATAAATGCTACCAGCCTACAAACCCTGGTAAGATCCTGGATCCCAAGGCACAGCATGATGTTCTTACATTTGTGATCTGAAAAGTATTCTGATGCTGTTCAACAAGTTAATTTTTAAAAATTCAAGATGAGGTACCTTCTACAAAGCCATCCAATTAATATAACCCCACCCCCATGCCCCAAGCCAGCAGTTCCTTGAAGGTTTGGGAGTTTTATATTTGCATACGGCGTCTTGGCCCACAAAATCTGTGCTCTTGGGAGTTGCCCCAACCACCACCCTGAAGGAAATGGGAAGCTTCAGAGTCATGTGTTTAATTTTAAATATGCTGGAATACCTGATTATTTGAGATTGACAGCCTAAGGGGAGAAAGCTTTCTCTGTCTGTTGTCTGGAAACTTTGTTTTGGTGGCTGCTCCTTCACAATCCAAGGTGATGTTCTGGTTTTGAGTCTCCTTCTCTTTTGAAGCATCTCTCTCTTTTCTGCCCTTTTTTCTTCTAGTATCATATCCAGTATTTATGTTTTCTGTAGGTTCAGAGCCTCGCTTAAGTACTGGGCATTCAGGATTTTCTTTCAAACAAGCACAGTCCACTTTGTATTTGCTAAAAATAATAATAAAAAAATGAAATATGGAAAAACTTTGTAAAAAGCATTTGCACAGTACTGCTTTCTATGCAGCCCAATCCTCTGTAGGCTTACTCTGAATTAAACTCCGCAGTGTTCGGTGGAATGATAATCTTACCAGCAGCATTCATAACTAGTACATGTGCTAGTTACATGTACATGTCTGATCTTGCAATTCTAATGTGATATGAATCACAGCCATGTCAGATTCTCTGTTAAACTGTGGGGTTTAAGACCACTGCATTTTAATGGCATCCCCTTATTGTAATCTTTAAAAATGTAAATGAATGGAGACCACTTGATTAACAATAACAAAGCAATTTCATATCTGACAACTCAGCCCTAATATTTGGTGCCCAAACTGACTTACCAATTTCCATAATCAAAATCGAATGCAATAGTTATTTCTGTTCCCTTTGGAATGTTTTGGATGGAGTAGATATAAAGATGAATGGTTCCATCTTCAATGGCATGTCTAACCTAAACACAGAAAAATAACATATTTAAACAGTTTTAAATATATTTGGAAACAAAAATTGTAGACTTGTTCCACCGAAGTACTGTTTCTTTGGTAAAGGCCTCTGTTCAGAAACACTCAACTGAAATAGTAATCATTACTATCAACTTATGTAAGTTATAAAGATATATATAGCCCATTCCACTGCTTACAGACAAATTTACAGTATTCCAATAAATTTCTTTAGACTTTGCACATGAATATAGGAAAACAGTTTTCTGGATATAGTGGGATGTTGCAAAAATCGTGTATCACTTTAAAGTGGTTGTCTTCTATATCCTAGTGCATAGATCAAAAGAGCATATTTTGTCCCACATATGCAAAATCTGTCCAGGTCAGGTCCTTTAAGTTAAAAAATTAAAAACAGACCTTCTGTTCCCACCCCCTTACCAATACAATTAAGTGGAGGCATAATATATGAGGATTTCAACTAAGTAATATGTATTCCTCTTTTAGACTTAATTGGAGAATCCTGAAAATAGCACCTTTGGAAATATTTATAACACTTTACGATTACAAAGGCATACTGTGAAATGACAGCAACTGTCCTTGCCTTCATTTTAAACTAGCAACACTAATGTTCTGGAACTTTATGTTGAATATATTCAATGAATGTTTTTAATTTATTGAGCCGCTATTTCATTACCAGAAAATATGTATACACAGTCAAATTGTATTCTGCCACCCTCAGCAAAAGATTTACTACGAAATATTTTAAAACTTGCAAGCCTACCTCAGCATTAGGTGTACAAGAACGTCTGATAAATCGAGCTTCATTCCCAAAGGTTCTTGCATCCACACACATTTCTAGCCCGTGGAATTTAGAATAGAATAGAACAAACGGGTATGGCCTAAAGGAGTTAAAAAAACCAGCAAAGACATATCACCACTGTTGCGTTAAACACATATAAAATTAGTTTTTCAAACATTTGGAAAATTCTGAAAAAATAGGGAAATATGTTTCTGTGAGCTGGATTGAGCTAACTGTCAACAATAGCGAATTCCCATAAAAGGACTTCTCCCACTCTTCTCACCCTGCTGCACCCCTAAAATTGGGCTGGGGTTTGTGGGAAGCCCCAGAACAGCGTATATGAGGAGGGAAAGAGAGACTTTTCCACTGGGAAAGCAGAAATGCTTCCGCTGATGGAATGTTTGCAATAGCACAATGTTGAATTTCTCCTGTGTTTCAAGATGTTAGCTGATCCTTTCTCCCTCTTTGACTGCAATCCTATGCAGATTTGAAGTAAGTCCTACTGAACAAAGAAGGACTTCCTTCTGAGTAAACAAACTTCATTTCCAGCTGGTAGAAACAAATATTATTCCATTAGGTACACAAATTGCTTTTTAGATTCACTATGCAACTACAAGGATTTCCCATAATTAAAATTGGCATGATGTTGCCTTGATCTTAAAGCTGGCTTGATCTTTTAATTAAATGTTCTTAAAATAGTGACCCTATTTAGCCATGCTGTACTGAGTGCAATAAGAATCCCAAACTTTCAGAAATTTCCTGGTCATCATCCAAGATATAATCAGACACCCAGAAGTAGAGAGAGGGTATTTGATGGGGACAATTCATTTCCTTGGCAAGGTCTATTAGAGAATATTAATGGCACAAGCTTGCTTTCACAATAACTCAAATTGCCATATTTAGGATTCTTCTTTTTGCTCTTAGGTCAGACTGGCTGTTAACCCTTGGTGGGATCTTTATTTTTCTTTTCAGATTTCCTGTGAATATTTGAATACCTCATCTGGAATTGTTTTTACTGAATGGTTTCCTTTTCCTGCAGGTACTTATGATGCTAGGTAGCTTGCTGGCTTGTGCTCTTTATTTGTAAAAGGTAAAGGTAAGATAAAGGACCCCGAACGGTTAAGTCCAGTCAAAGTTGACTATGGGGTGCAGTGCTCATCTTGCTTTCAGGCCAAGGGAGCTGGTGTTTGTCCACAGACAGCTTTCCGGGTCATGTGGCCAGCATGACTAAACTGCTTCTGGTGCATCAGAACGCAGTGATGGAAGCCAGAGCACACGGAAATGTTGTTTACTTTCCTGCCACAGCAGTACCTATTTATCTACTTGCACTGGCATGCTTTCAAACTGCTAGGTTGGCAGGAGCTGGGACAGAGCTCACTCCATTGCAGGGATTCAAACCGCCAACCTTCTGACTGGCAAGACCAAGAGGCTCAGTGGTTTAGACCACAGCACCATCCATGTCCCGCATCTTTATTTGTAGCAGACTATCAGCTTGATGAGGAAGGCCAATATGGTAAAGACAGAAATGCTTTAGAAGAAGAGCCAAAGTAGGTAAGAGTCAGAGATTTTAAAGGAGGCAGTTTTGGAGCTCTTTTTAGCTTTTACATCCCCACTTTTAGCCGTTAAGCTTTCAAACATTACATTTCCACTAGGACATTGTTTTATACAGACTGCTTAAACCCCAGGTAAATCTTAGGTAAGGAAATAAAACACTATTATAGAGCATTCTAAATGTGTGTGGCATTGTAAAGGAGGAAGCATGAAGCCACGTCCCATTGGACAAGGGAAGAAAGCTTTGTGTATTCCTACGTGCTTGAATGCTAGATACAGGAAGATGTACCTGTTTAAATAGACAAAAAGCAATGTAACATGTCAAGACTGTAGGTGAATACAAAGACATATGTGCTTCCCCTTCAAGGGCTTTTCTAAGTGTATGAGACCCACAAGGGAACTGTGTTAATCCCTGTGAGGATCACTGCCAGCTCATGCAATATGGCACACTAGGGGGCAGTGAGGGTCCCTGATGCCAACCCTTCCTTCCTATCTTGTTCAGTGTTAAAGTGCAGCATTAACTAGGCAATTACTCAGTTTCTTCCGAACAGTCATTATCATCTTGAAAGGGGAGAGATATGTGGCAAAAGACAAGGGGATTATGTAAGGGTACCAGGCAAAAAGAAGAAGAATGAAGTAAACTGAAAGAGGAGGGCTCCGAAGATGGCAGCCAGCTGAAGTCTAATGACAAAGAGCTGAAGTGAGAAACACGGAAAAGACTGGGTGAGGCAAAACTGTGCTGTGAAGAGCCTGTCACAACACTGGGGTAACACTGTCAAAGGGATGGACTAACTCTGCAATCCTATGTCAGCCAACTCAGAAGGAAACCCCACTGAGTTCAATGGAGCCTACTGCCAAGGCAGTATGTACAGGATAGCAGCCCAAGTGAACAATCTTAGCTGCTGAATATTCAAAGGTAAGTGGGTTGAGATGTGAAGTAATGAAAGACCGGAAGGAGCAGTTGCATTCTCAGGGCAATAAAAATGCAAGATTTGCCAGAAGCAGAGAGAAAAACAAAAGAATAACTGTAGGATCATAGGTAATTAAAGCTAGATTTTAAAGAAAAGTACCTCTTAAAGAAATATCCATTAGCTTCAAATTGTTCTCTCAGCATGAACTTTCCTCGATATTCAATAATAAGTGCATCTGGAGGCAAGTCTTTGGCAGCTTTTAGGATTTTCTTATTTTTTTGAATATAGCTCTAGAAGAAGAAAAGAAAAATGTAAGAAATCTAATTAAGCTGATTGCATTAGTGCTATTAAGAAACCAGATTATAACATACAACTTTAAGGAGCAACTTGGTAATTTCAATGATATTCTTTCTTTTTAAAAGCTAATTGACTTTATTCCTACCATAAAATTCAGTATTATATTTATGTAGACATTTTACATTTTGGGGAAAACAACGACACCACAGTATCTAAAAAATGAAAACCAATACAAGTCTTTCAAAGTATACTAGGGAACCCCTTCCTCAAAAGATGTTTCAAACCCTCTGGTTAAAAAGGCTAGAAACTGGTGTGCGCAAGTAATGACAACACACGAAATATGCAGTCTTTTCTCTAATCTGCTGGCAAGAGCAGAAGGACAGATGCCAAGTAAGAGGCATTTTGACGAAAATGTCAACATGCTGATCTCTAGGAAAAGGAAACTTCTGGTGCATTTCAATAGCCTCAGGTGGGAATACACCTTTCTAAGCAAAATCTTACTGTACTCTTGACACAACAACTAAGGAACTCACACCTCTTGTAATTGTGTCACTTCTGAGCAAAAGAGAATTGGCCTATATCTAGGCGAAGGTCTCTGCAAGCAGGGACATTCCTCCAAGGAGTGCGTCACGTGCGCCATGCTGATGCTAGAGGGAAAGAAGCAAAGATGCTTCTTATTACAAGATCTGAGAATGTAACTTTTCCTTTATGCTTAGTCTCTCTCTAACAACATTAATCTATCAAACAGCTTGCAGATTCCTTCCATAGACTGCATGGCAGGCGGCTGATGGTGCCATTTTGTAGTCTACTCTCTCTCTTGCAACTTACTGACAAATTATTTGCTCAGGGTTTGGGGGAAATACCACATGACATTTTCAAGGTGGATTAACCTAACATCTAGGTGGTACAAAAGGCAACAGGCTCTGCTAGGGACAGGAACTTTCCAGTCAGTTCTTAAGCGGCTGCCATTGGTAAACCACAAGCACACAATGAATGGAACTACTATACATTATTAGGTGATGTGACTATCTCCATGTTTACCATTGATCAAACAATGCACTTTTTAAGCGTACTGGTGTAGCATACGGAGTACAAAGTATACAAAGTGCCTCCTTATTTGCCAGTATGTGTAAAGAATGGGGTGCTGGAAAAATGGAAATGTTGGGATATTTACAGTACCTAACAGATTACAGTAGTTTACATTTTACTTTTTGTTTATATTGGAAATAATTGTCCTTGTTAATATTGTAGTTAAATTAGATGGTGCACTTTTCTTTATAAGGATTTAATGGCCAGATGTGTACTGATAATTAAAACAACAGAGGATTTAGAAATTGCTTCCTTGGGCTAAAAGTTCAGTAAAGGCAGTAAAGCGCCAATTTGTATCATTTTAAAGTATTAATATTCCCTCTGAATGGAAGTTGTAATGCTATTTCAAAGGGGTATTTTACTTTAAGAAATTTGTATTTATACTTGAACATTTCTCTGAACCTAGATGTTTAAAAGACAGAGACTGTGTTCCTTTTTGTTTTTAAAAGATGTGTACAAAAAATTAAGAATAGGGAAAACAGTTTCTACTTTTTACTAAGAGTCAAACTGGATCTTCCAAGACCACACAAGATGATTTGGCTAATTGCGTTACCAAGAGTAAACATTGTATCAAAGAGGAAATGGAAGCTGTTCAAATTGTGTCAGATCTATGGACACTGTTTTATTATTTTCCTGTACACACCATTAAACCCGTTTTTCTGAATAAAGAAGTGGACTGCCCAGGACACCAAGGCACTTAACCCTACTTATTAGTTGGCATATTTGACCAAATAACCTTAACTACCTTTCCATAATAGTAACAGGATTTTTTCATCAAAAATTAACTCGTGGCAGTTTTTCTCTTTTCATAAACATAATTTGTTCCATTCTGTAACTGGCAAATTGGATACATAAAAACACATTTTGGAAGAAATATGCTTTTGCCTTCATTACTTACTTAAAATCTTGGTTGAAGTGACAGTAACTGTACTGCATCAGAATACAGTTGTAAAGTTCCACTGGAATTAACAGTGGCGGAGAGGCGAGTAAAAAGTTGAAGTTGAGGCAACTGCAATCATTAAACTGCTTCCCAAGACATAAAAATACAAAAATGCATAGCAAAGCTACCCACTAGGTAAAAAGGTAAAGGGACCCCTGACCATTAGGTCCAGTTGTGGCTGACTCTGGGGTTGCGGCGCTCATCTTGCTTTATTGGCCGAGGGAGCCAGCGTACAGCTTCCGGGTCATGTGGCCAGCATGACTAAGCCACTTCTGGCGAACCAGAACAGCGCACGGAAACGCCGTTTACCTTCCCGCCAGAGCAGTACCTATTTATCTACTTGCACTTTGACGTGCTGTCGAACTGCTAGGTTGGCAGGAGATGGGATCGAGCAACGAGAGCTCACCCCGTCGCGGGGATTCGAACCGCCAACCTTCTGATCAGCAAGTCCTAGGCTCTGTGGTTTAACCCACAGCGCCACCCGCGTCCCTGTACCCACTAGGTAACAGCAACCAAAAGAGTCTATTTTCTCCTATTTACATTTAAATTGTTAATAATGTTAAGGGAAGCCATTTCCATGTATCTAACAGCAGCCCTAAAAGCTGGCACTGAATCAAATACTGTCTGTGCTTCCTCCCGGCACAAAGAAGCTCATTCCAGAACCATCTTAGTATTGTATAGCTACATATTGAACATTATCCTGAACTGTAAATGTGTATCTTAGTGATTTTTGGGGATCCCCCTTTCTACTAACCACAGTCCACCCTATTCAGCAAGGTCCCCTTACCCTCTGGAGAAGCTTTTGTGGGGAAGCTGACAAAGGAAGGGATGGGTTTTAGCTGGCATTGCAGCTGTTCTGCGGGTAGACTTGAGTAATTTAGATTATGACGAATTGCTAACATTGTTTAAAAAATAAGTTTTAACAGGAAAGCTGAAAAACAGACATCTGCAGTAGTGATCTGACAGTTAAATTCAAAATGTTGAAAATTAATGGTCATAACTGGTAACCTGGTCCTCATTAACTGTTGAGTACTTCAGAATGTAAAATCAATAAACAAGGAGGTTTTCCTGTACTAAAAATACAGGAGATGTGGTATCAACATATTGAACTATGTTTCTGCTTAGAGAAATGCAAAACCTGAGTGCTATGTTGTTATTATAAAAGACTGGTGTTGCGTTGAATGTATTTTCACTTACCTCTACTGGAGGTTTGAAGACTGAGTTGCTGGTGATCACTTCTTTTTTGTCATCTCCGTTTCCTAATCTCAAAGCTATTCTTTGTGCCTCTCTTTGAACACCTTCGCTGTACTGGTTGTTGTTTGCTTCTTCATAACGATCCATCCATGCCTTGATTTTAGTTTCCCATCCAAAGTTGGAACTCTCAGAAGGATCAATCTCTGGAGCTGAGCCCTAAACCGCAGTTAAGATATATAAAATTAGACAAGATGTCTGGTATGAAACTAAAACTCTGCAGCCAAATAATTAGCTAATCAATTTGTAAATTGATCAAGTGTGTAAAAAAATCATAGTAACAGTCCCCCACCAACAGCTTTAACAGGCCATTGTTTGTTTAATTGCTAAAGGCGTGGATGAAGAGGATTGTTTTTGTCTGGCACTTAAAGACATGTAATGATGGCAGCAAGTAAGCCTCTCTGGGGAGAGCATTCCACAGTTGGAGAGCCACCACAGAAAAGGCCCTTTCTCTTGCTGCCACCATCCGAACCTCTCAGGGAGTGGGGCCTTGGATAAGAAGTGTAGGGTACAATATAACTCCTGAATGCTGAGTTCAGTATGCATCTGTATGAAGAAATTAGCTAGTTAAATCCCCATGCTACTCAGTTAAGGAACAGCAAGTCAGCTTATAATACTTAGTGGCTAATTTGACATTAGACACCCATTACTAAACTGAAAACAAAGCTGACTGCCTTGGTTTACTTGCCACCGGCACCATGGTGAGCATTCTGTTGCCTTCTGGATGTACTGGCCAGCATGGGATTGTGTTGAACTATTTTATGGTGGGTCCCAGGGGATAGATTCCTTGGATACTGACTTCTCTCGGTGTTCTATTGTCACTCAAGGCAGTTTAACATCAACAGAAAACTGCTGGGAGAGGTTGTTGGGAGATAAGAGTGCAATGCCATTAGTATTTGGCTAGCGCTTAACTTTAATTCTCCTTTTCACCTAGTCCTAGGTTGTGGACATGACTTGCAATCCAAGTCAGTAACGGACTGGATGAGGGCAAACAGACTGACATTTAATCCAGGCAAGATAGAGGTGCTCCAGATCAGTTAAGAATGTCAATCTAGGAATAGGAGTTTAATGCTTACTGCATGGGGGAATCACTCCTCGAAAAGTCAAATTCACAATCTGGGAGTGCTCCTGGGTCCCACTTTGAGCATGGACGTCCAAGTGACAGTGGCAACCAGGAATGCTTCTGCTCAGTTTATGCTGGTGCATCAGCAGTGTCCATTCTAGAAAACCAAGTATGGCAATGGTGAAACATGCCTTCCTTGCATCACATTTGCTCTGCTGTAATAATGATGTCCAAGAGTGTCCAGAAACTGCAGCTGATCTAGAATGTGGTGGCCAAATTGTTGACTGGTGCTAGGTATCAGAGGCATGCAACTACTTTGTTAATAGCCTCAAATTTGTTTCTGGGCCCAAATGAATGTGTGGGAATAACCTTTAAAGTCCTTTACTGTTTAGGATGAGGATACTGTCGTGCCTAGACAAGACATGGAGTCTTCTGGAGGACAAACCAGGTATCCCACAGGTCAACGACCCCAAGAATCAGACAGGGCCCCCTTTTGAGCACTTCAGTACTCAAATTTCATTCTTTGGAAGGCCCACTTTCTACTGGGCTTTGCTGCAAGATGAAAACCTTCCTTTTTAAAGAAAGGATTTTGTCTCTACTGTACAAAGCTGCCTGAAGCTCATTAGTGTGCTTTTTAGCTACCTTCTGGATATTCTGCTGCTGTAACTGTGTTGTAGATCTTTGGGATATTTGTTGTTATTTTATTTGCCGCTTGCTTTTATACAGTTTTTATTATGGTTTTAGTGCTTTCATGAATCACCACTTTGAGCATTACTTTTTGAAAGGCAGGAATTGTGAACCAGCCCCCTGACTCTTCTGAATCCCCTATAATAATGGACAAAATGGATGACAAATTTATGGTTCATTGTCCGAAACCAAACAGCAGCAAGAATTTAGCACAAAAGTTTTACCTTTACTCTTGAAGACTTCCTAGAACCTTCGCGAAAAGCCTGTAATATAATTTAAAATGTCAGTTTGTATGAGTATATATATTCCTCTGGAGAAAGAGATTCATTTCACAAAAATATTTTATCTTGCAGAATAGAAAATGTTGTTTGTGAAAACAAATCCAGAAGTTTTCCTTCACCTATGTGCTTTTTAACCAGTAGCACAAAACTTTAATGCTGTGTTCTATATTGCTACTTTATCTTTATTATAGACTGGGGGGAGGGAAGGAGATGCCCACCAAATTATGGAAATGGGTGTGGTGTAATTTAGGAGCCAGCCCCAGTTTCTCTTCCACCTTTCTTTCCTGGGTCTTGAATACCACCTTCTTTTTGCTGTTCGTTTTGCCATGGGTGTTGCCTCTCTATACTTTCTTATCTCAATAGTCTTCTGTTCCTGCTTCCTCCTGAAGGAAGCCCTGTTTGGGGAAGTTTTTAATGTTTGATGTTTTATTGTATTTTTAATATTTTGTTGGAAGCTGCCCAGAGTGGCTGGGAAAACCCAGCCAGACGGGCGGGGTATAAATAATGAATTTATCGTCATCATGCTTCAGTCCTACTCTGCAATAGCCCATTCTCAGTTACTGAGATGCCTCTGAATTCTCCAAACCCCATTGGAGAATGATTGTGCTCCTTCAAGAGCAGTGATCCAGATTTATTTCAAATAGAAAGAAAAAATTTCAAACACAATGAACCTCCCAAAACATAAAGAGAAATTGAAAATTGAATTAACTTACCTTTTTACATTTTGCAATGTTTTGTTCTTTCTCCCCACTTTTTTTCCGTTTCTTATCTGTGACCTTGGTAACTCGTGTAGCAGTCAGAGTAATTGTAGTTGGTGTATGTTGAAAAGCAGTATATAGTTCTACAGGAACTTCATCGCCACTTTCTGTTGCGCTGGTATCCCCATCTTTAAAAAGAAAAAGGAAGCCAGGAAATATATCTTATAAACTGTTTCCAATAATGAATGCATGTCCCTGAATTGCCAAAAGTATTTACATACGATTACCAATTTATGGAAATAATATTATGGAAATGGTAATAAAACTGGTAACTAAATGACAGTAAAATTTATATTTACATGTTCAGGTTTTGGGGACGGGAACACCGCACCAGTTTTGCATTAGATTACTCAAGTAATCTAATTAACTTAGGGGAGCTTATGTTTTTTCAAAAGTATTACAAGATTTCCAAAGGCATTAAATCAAATCAAAGCTTGGATAAGAAATTCATTTATTTATATTTGCTTAATCCACAATGTACAACATAATAAAATACATATTAGGTTGCAAGAAGGGTTTTATACTCAGTGTGCATCAATTTGTCAGTATAAATTTATGTAAGAAAAAAACTGAATACAAAAATGATGATACAAATTGACCTTGAGAAGCATTTCAGTAATAATAAATAAGGATTAATAAGACTAAAACCATTCCTGGAAATATGCTAATATGATGTGAAAACTGTTAAGTTAGCTAATACAGTGGTGCCTCGCAAGACGAAATTAATCCGTTCCGCGAGTCTCTTCGTCTTGCGGTTTTTTCGTCTTGCGAAGCACGGCTATTAGCGGCTTAGCGGCTATTAACGGCTTTAAGAAAAAGGAAACAAACTCGCAAGAACTCGCAAGTCTTGCGAAGCAAGCCCATAGGGAAATTCGTCTTGCGGAACGACTCAAAAAACGCAAAACCCTTTCGTCTAGCAAGTTTTTCGTCTTGCGGGGCACCACTGTAAGCCTTTTCTGAAGTGGGTGGTATTTTTTCTGGCTTGGTAACCACCTGAAGCACTGTTTTACTCACAGTCCAAAAGAGCCATCTAGAATAGGCAATGAAATGACATCCACAGCTGCAGTGTTTGGTGCTAAAGCCTTTGCAACCAAGCAAGTCACTAACCTCTTCTAAACACTGGTTGCTTCACAGACTGTGGGGATGGTGGCAGTAAAAGCCAGACAGAAAGGCATGCAAGCACTGTCCCCTTTCATGTGCGTAAATGGCTGCTTGCATCTCAAACATAAATATAGGTTTTATTTGTTCTCAGATTTCAGGCTAGATCACCTAACATGTGGCTTATCTCACCAAGTGAACTCTCAAAAATCTAACACTGATTAATTCTTTTCCTCCACCATCCAAACAACTGTAACCATGTGGTCTCAACTTCTTTATGTCCACTTTGAACCTCTGGGAATCAAAGTAATCAAAATATGGTTAATAGTCTGTGGAAGCGCAAAACTACGAGCCCACATTTTATCAACAATTGATAGAAAAAATCAGGACACAGGGTGGCAAGAATTCAAGAATACAAAAGATTAAAAAAAAAATAGACACCCAAAAGGTTTTGGCTCACTTTTTGGTAAGATATCAGTGTTTTGTTAACTGCAAAATAGAGAGTAATTTGTCTCATAATCAGATCAACTATACCAGGGATCTGCAACCTTTAAGACAAAAAGAGCCACTTGGACCCGTTTCCGAAGAAAAAAAAACTGGGAGCCGCAAAACTCGTCATTATAAAAATAACTTTTTTGTCACTTTTTTTATTATTTCTTTGTTTGACCCCTCAGAATTACTCCTCCTCATAGAAATAAACGTTAAATTAACAAGTTACCTTTTTGTGTGTGTGTGTGTTCTTCACTCCCCTTCAAAACAGTGACCAGCGTACATGCCCCCTTTCAATGCAGCGGGTGGGTGGGCGGGAAGGTGACGTCGGGACGGTGCGTGACTAACGCACACACCGCCCCCATGCGACGTCACAGCCAGTACAGCACCCGCCACAGTGGGGAGTGTCGGGGCGCACAATGCGCCTACTCCCCTCGCTAGTATCCGCCCTGGAGCCGCGGCAAAGGTGTAAAAGAGCCACATGCGGCTCCGGAGCCGCGGGTTGCTGACCCCTGAACTATACCCTTTCCTTCATTCTTTTATAGAAATAGGGATGAGAGGTATGGATAAATCTTTATTTTAGAATATTTTTTAAAAAAACATGTCTTCCTTGTTGTGACATATGAACCTAAGCTCACTGTTTCTCTCCAAACAAACGATGAGTAGGAGGCAAATTCTGTTCTTGGCTTACCATTTGTGGACTCCTTAGGGAGAAACAAATAATAAGCTCAAGTTCACATGTCATTACGAACCAGACTCTGGCTTGTTTTCACCCTGGTGTGGCAGCAGCATGAGTAGAGGAGGCACTTAGTATTGGGGCATGTTAAACCATAAAAAATGTGTGCAAACTGGGACCCTGAAAAAACATGAGCTTTTGGTTCAGGAGAAAAAACATTTTTGAAGTGCAGCAGTAACACTAATGTTAGTATGGCTAATTCCAAAAAATTGCATACGCATCTTATTAGTTAAAGGATTCTTAATGTCAAGAGAAACTAATTTTGCCTGGCATGCCATGTGCACCCATTATCCTTTCTGATTATTTATTTATATTTCCTCCATTGAGCTCAAGGTGACACACTTGGTTCTCCTCCTCCTCATTTAATCCCCACAACAACCTTATATCTGCTCCAAGATATATATCCTGATATAACATATTCAATTGCCAGATACTGTGCTGCTATGATTGACATACGTCAGAGGATGGTATGTGTCACACAGCAGGTCTAAAACGGAAGGTCTGGTTTACATGTTTCTATGTGTTTTCATCTTATGCTCGTCTACTGTAACAGAGTATTAGTACGTGTATCCTCTACTTCTGCATTTGCCCTATTGCTTTATTTATGTATGGAGGTGCTATCACCTTATGCTGGTCTATGGCCATAATAAAGATTTGGACTGGAACCCTATGAGGTAGTTTAGGCTGAGAGGCATAGACTGGCCCGAGATCACCCAGTAGGTTCATGGCCAAGTGGGGATTTGAACCTTGATCTCCCAGATCCAAGTATGACACTCTAACAACCACACCACCCTGGCTCTCCTACAGAATTAAAAAGAAATATAACCACTGGCAGTAACATGAACAGTATAAGGCTGTAAACCAAAAGCATTGTGTCAGTAGCTTTTGGGAGAATCACTCACTAATTGTATCTCAGTTTAAGAACTTTGTTACTTACCTGACATATTTTCCCTTTTTCTACGCTGCAGCAACATTGCCCTCTCTTTATCCAAGTTCCTGTTGACAAAAAGAAAAAAAGAAATAAAACTGAATACATGTTACTCTGTTGCTGAAGCATCTAAACTTTCTGACAGATAGCTCCTACACATTAAATGGAATAATTAGAGATATAAAATGATTGTTTCCACTCACTGTTGTATGAAAATTCATTTTCAATATTCACAATAACTATTTAAACTCCCTAGCAGGGAGTTCCCTGCTCTAGGAATTTTACAATTTAGTATAAAGCCCAGAATGAAACAGTTGTACCAAAACAAAGCAGAACCAAAACATCGCAGTCCCTTCCTGTATTCCAGTTTCATAGTTAAGAGGAGAAACTGCTGAACCATTTAGCTAAGGGATTCTCCTAGCTCATAAATTCAGGGAAGAAATGATGTAAGTAAAATAAATAATACTTTATTGTGAAAAGGGGAGAATTAAATAAGTGGTGAGAGTGAACAAGAGGGTCTTTCAGCCATTCAACAAAAACTGTGCTGCAGATTGGCTGCTTCATTCAGCCCCCCAATTATTGTTATTGGAGCTGTTTTCAACACACCCTTCCAAGTGCCAGCAACAAGCAAATCCCTTTCTCACATGGATTGCATGTCTTTTTGCTGTCCCAAGACAGAGGAAGGAGTCAGGTATCAAAACTATGCCTCAGATGAGATACGGAGCAATGGCAGTTGATTGCCAATGGTTCCAATTCAGAGAACAGTAGTAGCAGAAAGCTACTTGTATGTTGTGCATTTGGGTATGCATGGCTGAAATACGATCACCTCCTGTGTGGAACTATAACAGTGTAATCCTATTCATGACTGCTCAGGTCTTACTTATTCATGTCAATGGGTCTTACTTCCAAGTAAGAGGGTACAAGATTGCAGCTTTTTCCCAGCATCAGGCCCATATTTTTGCCCATTCAGCAGTTGACCTACATGCAAAAACCTTATTTCACACCTGCACTTGGACAACTGATTTTCTCATTTTATTAAATCTACTGTGATCTTCAATAAGAGTTCCATGTAGTGATATAAGTATTTTTTAAAGATAGCAAAATAGCCGTCATTCATTGAAAAAGCAGTCACTATTTTTTCCGCTAGGCAAAGGCACTTTTATAACCTATGGCAGGGAAGCCACCATTATCGGCTAATTCAATGAAATATTATTTCCAGGTTGTAGCCCAAGTCTATTATTTCTATTATTCCATTTCTATTAATGATTAATTTAGCAATACAGTTTAGGAATTTTAAACATCTACTTAAACAACATGAAGATGACCTGCAACAGTCACTTCAACATTCGAGCTATGAATTTCAAACCTCATGCAAACAACAGGGGTTTTTTTTTAATTGACCACAGGCGACTTACCTAGGTTGACAACGTTCACACAAGTATATGTCAGGAATATGCTGCCTGTCGATCCCCATGCAATCGATGTGCTGCCAAACACTTAAATGATTTAGAAAATAGAATAGTGTTACTTTTGCAAGATATTTGAAGTTCACACAGCTTCCATCATTTCTCTTACATTGGATATACTGCTACAAGTTCTTTTCCCCCAAAGCTCCATTCTACTATCTGATCACTCATTTAATACACTGCTTTATCAACATACCCTATTACTCCACCTCAAACAATATTAAAAAATATAAATTATGAACATTCAAAAAGGCAAGTCACTTCACTGTTGTGAACAAGTTCAGTTGTGCATACACACCTTTTTGGATGACAGAATTTCCCTAACCAAACTCCAAAATGTTTTTTTGAATTCTCCTTCATAAGAGCAGTTCATAAAGCAGTCTAGCAATCTTAAACAAATTCAGTTCCAAGGGACAACGCAGCCAAAATACACACTGCGTTTTCCCCAGGGTTTCCAATTAAACTGATGTCACATCTTGGTATATTTCCATGCACCCCTTTTAGTCATGTGTTGCCTCCTCAGAAATACCAACGGCATTAATCTCGGCCCAGAAAACCCGTCCAACAGTTGGTCAAGCTCCTCCTACCCAAGTCCTCCCTCTTACCCTTCTGCAGGGTTAACAATGACTTGTGAGCCGTGACCCTTCTTAGTATGACCCCCGCTTGCAGAAAGTCTTTGCTGGCTTGGCTGGTCTGTCACCTCCCCTCTCCATCCTGAAGGCAAAATGGCAGCTATCACAATAACAAAATGGTGATGGTTTCTCTTTCTCCCATATTTGCATAATGCCCTACAAAGCCTATGAAGGGCCTGAGGAAGGAAATGGCTCTAAGCAATTAGGGACAAGAAGGGCTGATTTCAGTAGTACAGAAGAAAAATATTTAAGAATGTTTGCATATATGGCACTACTTTACCTGCATTTGTCACAACAGATCATATATCCATCATCATGTGTAAATCCACAAATGCACCTGGTTATATCAGTTCCATAGCTTCCATCCTCAGAAGTGCTGATAGTAGTAGCACTGGAGGTCTCATCAAAATTTGGAGCAGTATATATGCCTACTTCATTCTTGCTTATAAGAACTGATGGAGGAGGAGACGCTGGAGGTGTTGGAGGAGGGCGAGCACCATAGTTATGGTCCTGGAAAATGATATTTAGAAGGTAGATGGTTTTATATATATTACTTCTTTTCATGTGAATGCTTACTTTAAAAGAATCAATGTACATATCACTCTCTTCCATTCTTTTATAACTTTCATATAAACTTTTTTCCAAACTTTTGAAGCTTAAGCTACCTTAACGGGGATGTTAAAAAACAAATGACAAACTATCCTGGTTTTGAAAGGCACTAAGCATAAAATCAGTATCTGAAAACTAATGTGATTACTTGTGTACCGGAGAGATCTGCTACAACTGGTTTTGTTACCAGAAGTAGTTAATTTCCATTCACATGATTTTGGCATACACCTTCAGCTGGGTGTGGCTAACTTAGAAGAGATCAGAAGAGGATGGTTTAATGTATACACTAAAAGTATTTTCATTTAATTAATCTTCTACTATTCTTTAAACAGTGAAGAAAGCGTTGCTTTCCTCAAATTTCCACTGCACGCTAGGTTATTGATATTCACATTTCATCTGAACAGCAAACATCTTTTTATCACTAATAACTTTATCTAGGAAAACTGTCAGGCATCACTAAGCATGGTACCAGTCAAGGCTCTACATGCACACTCACATTCCCCAATCATGACATAATAAAGCAGAGAAATTTATCTGAGCTGAATTTTAAAAAGGGCACTGACACAAAGCACACCTTGTTTCTCGGCACCCATACAGATTTCACCTAGCTAGAAGAAATGCCAGAATTCTTCAAAATGGAGTGCATTTTCGTGAAGTGCATGACTTATCCTCTTTAACTAATGACATATTTCTATTTTATACATGTATAGCAACTGTCCCCAATTAGGTGCCATTTATCTACAGGAAGAAAAGCAAGCCTATTCATCACTCTGAAAATATTTATAGATTGATCCCATTATCCTACACTGAAGGAAGAGCTGACAGGATCAGGTGTATCAGTGTCAGTTAATGTTCTACGGTGCAGCACCCAGGGCCATATTACATCAAACACTGGTGCACATTGACACAATTGAGGACTGTTATTATTATTACCCTTCATCCAAGGATCACAGAGTGGTTTACAATTTAAAAACACAAAAATACATACCATAGCAACAAATAAAAACAATTACGCCACCCCAGTTTAAAAGACCATAGATTGTTTAATTTAAAAAAGGCCTGGGAGAAGCGAAATGTTTTTGCCTGGTACCTAAAGATATGTAATGAAGGAGCAAGGTCATCTCCCATGGGGAGAGCATTTCACAAGCAGGGAGCCACCGCAGAAAAGGCCCATTCTCGTGCTGCCACCCTTCAGAACTGTCACAGACAGGCACACAGAGAAGGGCCTCAAATGATAATTGCAGGGTCTGGTTCTGTTTGCATGGGTAGATGTGATCCTTGAGGTATTGCGGTTATCAGCCATTTAAGATTTTGTAGGTCAAAACCAGCATTTTGAATTGTGCCCTGAAGCTAATTGGTAGCCAGTACGATCAGGCCAAGATTGGTGTTATATGCTCAAACCATCTTGTCACTGCTCTTCCGCAGATGCAACTTTTGCCATCTTTTCCATTCTACTGCACTTCCCCATACCTCCCTAAAACCAGCTCTGGGAGGATCTTAAGGCATTCCATTCGTGAAAGTTTAGGTCCGGATGCAACCCATTTGTTAAAAAAAAGACAGTAATAAAGAGTGAATACAAGACTTCTAGTATCAGAACCACTCTACCATATAAGTGTCATGATTTTGGCTGTTTTAGTGGAGGACTTCCCACAATAAGCCGGAAAATCAACCAAACAAGGCACATTTAAAAGTTCTCTTTATTGGAAAGAACCTTGAAGAAATACTTTTTAAAAACAAAACTTACCGCATAAGGCAAACCAATATAACTGTGTGAATGATGAGAACTGCTGTTATATAGCTGGTGTGGATAACTGTTTGACTTCTCAACTACCACAGGGCTAGCTTCTACAGATTCAGGTCTGAAAAGCAAGACAAACATTAAGATTTCCCTTTTGTTCCGAATTGCTGAATATTTCGGTATTATGATAAAGGTAAAGAAGGAAATGTTTGTTGCTATGCTCCTGTCAAAAATAAATAAATGTCTGGCAAGCTGTCAGTAACAACACTAAAGTTTCTGTAGTGGCATGGGTGTGCACTATCAAGTGAATACTATCCATTTGAACAACACTGACAACAATGTTGTAAAACAAAGAAGCACAAAAAAGATTACAAGGCAGGAGTACACAAGTATCAATAATTCTTATTGGTTCTGAGAACACATATGAAGCGTAGGAGTCTGCCCATATGCTGTTAGCAGTATCTGAAACCCCAATAAATTATGACATCTAGTGGCAGAATAAGCACAGCACCACAGGTTTCCTGTGTTGCCAGTACTGTATCCTGAAAGGATGTACCGGTATTTTACAGGTTGTACTAAGGAACTATAAAGATAGACCCTGAAGGAAGGTGCTCCTGATTATTTATTTTCTATTATAAGCACGTTATGTATCAGTATTCTGATTTCACCCCAAACTGAATAGCTCAGAGCAAAGGGTGGGGGGGAATGTTCACTGTGAGAATAGTTAATAAATGTTAATTTAAGAATCACCCTAGATGCTAAAGTAGAAATGAACACTATATATGAAAAAAAAATTGCCAAAACTTTAAAAATAGCAATTTTGTCAGAACATAACCAAATGGGCTCCAATACATACTGAAATGTAAGTGAAGTCAAGACTTTTAAGAAGGAAAACTATAAGCTAAGAACTGTAAAATTTACATTTATTTCAGGTAGAGTTCAACAAACTTTGATTCTGTTTATTATGCACAGAAGTGAATCAACTGAAACTCAGCAACACTGCAGAGATGCAGAAAATGAAACGTAAGATAGAACCAATTTTGCAAATTTGCTGTTGTGCCACAATACTTACTCTGAGCCTGCAGCCATTTCCAAATATGAAGTTTCTGCTGTGTCAACCCCCAACGGGACCACTATGCTCATGACGTTCGTTTCTGATAAATTCGATTACTATGGAGTTCTATGCATTGGTATCCAAAACACTGGGGCATGCCAGCCACAGTGCTCATTGCAAACATCTAAGTGCATCCACAAACTCTGTTAACCAAAAGAGAAAAAGAGAAACTTAAAATTTTTATTTCAAATGTATGAGTTAAAAGAGCTTACCTTTTTTAAAATTTCAGTATGAATATTAAATTATTGGAGACTGAACAGTCTCTAATAAGCACAGTCTCTAAGCACATTTACTCAGATGTCAATCCTAGAAAAAGGTAAAATCTATTTCAACTACTTTCTTACACGTTACTTATTAATTCCATTCCTTTCTGCTAAAAGTAAACTGATTAAGTTAGTAACTGCATCATTACTATATGCCCTCAACAAATACATGCAGCCTTCATTTATAAATGTGCATGTTTATGTGCAAACATCTGTATTAAAGCTTTAATTGTGCTTTAATGGTTACTCACAGTAAACAGGACTAGAGATTCCTTTAGCAAATAAATGTAGCAAAAATAAAGAACATTAAGATAATTTAAAATGAAGACTCAACGTGCCAATTCTGAAACTAAGGGTGACCAACTGAGAGCCTATACCAGAGTTTCCCAAACTTGGGTCTCCAGCTGGTTTTGGACTACAATTCCCATCATCCCTGATGGTAATTAACAATAATTTATTATTTATACGCTGCCCATCAGACTGGGTTGCCCAGATAATTTGGGTGGCTTCCAACAAATTAAAACACAGTAAGACATCAAATATTAAAAACTTCCCTATAGAGGACTGCCTTCAGATGTCTTCTAACAGTCAGATCGTTGCTTATTTCTTTGACATCTGATGGGAGGGCGTTCCACAGGGTGGGTGAGACTACCGAGAAGGTACTCTGCCTGGCTCCCTGTAACTTCCTAGTGAGGGAACCACCAGAAGGCCCTTGGAAAAGGATCTTAAGTGTCCAGGCTGAATGATGGGAATGAAGACACTCCTTCAGGAGTGCAAAAGCTATTTAGGGCTTTAAAGGTCAGCACCAACACTCTGAACTGTGCTCGGAAACTTACTGGGAGCCTTTAGGACCAGTGCAAAATGGTCTCAACAGATGCTCCCAATCTGGCAGCTGCATTCTGGATTAGTTGTAGTTTCCGAGTCCCTTCAAAGGTAGCCCCACGTAGAGCGCATTGCAGTAGTCCAAGAGGGAGATAACCAGCGCATGTACCACTCTGGTGACAGCTGTGAGTCCAATATGGCCCCCAGGTTGCACAGCTGATCCTTCAGTGGTACAACAGGCAGGCAGGATCTTAGCCAGCATACCAGATGGAACTAGTAGACAACTGCCCTAGACACAGAATGATGGGAGATGTAGTCCAACAACAATTGGAAACCCAATTTTGGGAAACCCTGATCCACATCAAGTCTTCTGCAGTTACTTTCTCTCCTCCGTCTGTCCCAACAGCAGCAGAGGAAGTGGAGACCAGTTTCTTATGCTACTTGTGATTCTGTCATTGCCTGTTTCTTCAGTCTACAGACCAAATATATTTTCCCAGCCCACATGCTGAAACTGGGTGATGATATCAGTGCCTAGATTTCTAGTCTCTGCATTAAAGGTTATCATTGATTTAATACTGTCAAGAAATAGTGCAATTCTATACATATCTACACAGATGTACAGTCTCACTGAATTCAGTGGAGCTAAATCCCAAGTAGGAATGGAGAATGTCAGTTCAGATTTTAATGTGAACCTGCCAATTCACATTTCTGAAAACAATGTGCAAACCAAAATGCAGCTATCCTTCCAAATTTGTACGTCTCTTAATTTTGTGATGCAGTTTTCTAACCAAAGAATGTGTGCAAAAATGTACATATTAGATTAAAAAAATGCGTTTTTGTATGTTTATATAGGGGAAATTGTAGGCAAGAAGTGTATATTAGGAGAAAAGTGAACAAATATGCTGATGATTTTTTTGGCAGGACTTTTCTTTTTTGAAAAAAATTGACAAATGATATGGAATGTGGCAAACTTACTGAAAAAAATAAGAACTCAAAATGGAGCTATCTACTCTACTCCACTCCCAGATAAGCATGTACAGAACTGCAGTCTAAATCAGGGGTAGACAACCTAAAGGCCCATGGGCCACAAGCAGCCCACGAGCCACCCCAGAACTGAGCCACACGCTCGGCGAGTTCCTGTGCTAAACCGGAGCAGGGATTCGCTTCCACGGCGCTGGAAATCACATCTGCACAGGCGCCGGAAATCGTGGGCGTGCAATCTGGCCCACAGAGGGATCTCCACTGGAGTGAACCGGCCCAGGCAAGGTAAACCTTGCCGACGCCTGGTCTAAATGGTTAACTGAAGTCAAGCTATCCACCCCAATACAGGCACACTGAAGACTTTTTTCAATATAAAAGCCATTTAGAGAATCCCTACAGAGAACTCTTCAAACCATATTCAAATTCCTGTTTCTTATGCTGTTTTGAATCAACAGAGATAGTTATATTCCAGTTAAATGTATTATATAATGCTGATGATTTGATGAAGGGTGGAAAATGTTATTGAAGATCTTAAAAACCCTAATCTGCATTTCTAGCCCCACATGCAGTATCATTTGTAGCTCAACAGGATGGATATGTATGTGCATGATTCACTATTTACATTAAAAAGTTAAGTTGTGTGTGTGTGTGTGTGTGTGTGTGTGTGTGTGAATGCACGCATGCTCACTTCATAATATTTAATATACATTCATGCCACAGGCAGTTTCCTGTGTAAAACAAACCAGCTGTTTTTAGGAGGAGCCTGAAAACAACTTGTGTACATCTACTGCCGCCAAATACTGCCTGAATCACAAAGTATATAGCACTCCTTTTCTAAACCTTTACTACTTGAGCTGTTGAAATAGTTGTTCTCCCTTTTTTAAAGTTTAGCCACAAGAGACAGTATCTGTTACAGTTCTCTTTAGTAAGGTAGCTAGAGCTGTAGCACATTAAGCTGTGCACGCTGAATATCATTTGGGTCTAGTGTTTTTATTTCTGTAACCTTTTCCTCCTCTGTAATTTAACCTTTTGTAAAGCAAGGTACCCATTCACAAGTAGTATTTCACCAAATCTCAGAGAAAGGTATTGCTCAACCAATGGTGCTGTAAACAAGTGTGGAATTACAAATTTTAAGTCACTGTACCCAATCTCCCAGCTAAGAAACTTTCCCTAGTTGTAAAATATATATGGAATTGGTTCGATAAGCAAACCTCTTGTGTGTCTGAACTACTTCATTGCTTACCATCTGTTCTGACTGCCTCAGCAGGAATGAAACTGACACATCTGCCAGAAAAAATGCAGAAAAGGTTGGTTTTCTAAGCAGAGAAAATCTTGATCTGAAGAGGAGGAGACACTAGTTATTTCAGAAGCGTGCATCTATTACAACACTGTTCTGGCTTTAAAGCTCATGTTTTAAATGGCTCCCTGCTTAAAAAAAAAATTGTAGTACTCCACTAAAGATGTCAACCTGTGCTTTTTTGTTTCTTTCTTTTACGGTGCACAATATGAAATGTAAGGGTACTGTAATTATGGCTAGGATCTTGTTTGGCTGTAATGACTTTTAACAACCAATAAAGCTAACTGGAAGATACTGACTTTTTTGTGGTGGGGGATACAAAAGCCTCACAGATCCTTAAAAAAAGGCTGTTGCTAACTGCAAGACAGATCTACAAGAGAGACACAGGATGGGCAAGATATATATATTTAAAGTAAGCTGAGTGATGTCACTTAAAACAGAATCTTTATATATACAGCTTCCTAAGAAATGTCATTACATTCACAGAGATCCTGTCATCCCAGTGTTGCTAAAACTAATACCGATCTTAAAGTTTAACACATCAAATGTAACAAGTTATGTTAACACAGACTTGCAGGCCTCAAAAATCCTGCCTTCATGTACCAATGTGTTTACAGTGGAGTTTGACAGGGAACTTTTCTCCATTGGTAAACTGTAAGACAGTACTAGTGAGAGTATACACAATTTTCTTAGTATTCATCAAATATTTTTTCAGAACTAAATTTAAAGAACAACAAAGCCCTGCCAATAGGCTAGCTGCGTTCATCAGAACCTCTAGCCAGAGGAAAATAAAAAGCTGGTGGGTTTGAATTTTTCTTGCCAAGACTTTTAGAACACCAAATTTTGAGCCACATCAAATGAACCCGGGAACATGAGAAACATGTTAGTCCCTATTATTAAATCCCACATACAATTTTTATGTAAGTGTAGTCTAAATGTTATTGTTAGCAAGCTATCCAATTTATCAAGGCCATTGTAGAATATTCTAAAATATTTCCAACCTATTTGCTAAGAGTTGTGGTCCGCTCAGTCATCTAAGCCATTAATGAAGACGACCTGCACTGCTTTCAGAACTGATCCCTGTGGAATCCCACTTGATACCTCTTTCCAGTTTGATGCTGATCCATTCATTACTATTGTCTGGATGAAGCTGTTCAACCAACTGTAGTAAATCATCTTTATTACCTGAAAGCAATAGGCATCTCATAACCATGATGTTAATGTCAAACAGCTCTAAAAGTTAAAACTAGCCCGCTTTAACTACATTAGTAACAATAATTGTTTTAATCTCTTAATTCAGTCACAGTCACCTCAAAAACTTTTAACAAGGAAATAGTGAATTATATCGATATTTACAGCATAGCACCATACTAAAATATGGGTGTGGAACTAAATTTGCTGATGGACCAGTACTATAGAGGTAGTATGAGGCAATGAGCCAAGGCAGCAGACACAGGCCTCTTTGTATCAGGCAGTGCAGGATATGGAAGGAAGGAGAGAGGCATCAAATATGAAAAAATTATGCCATCTGGAGGCAATAAGTGGCTGCAGAGCCACTGTTAGTCAAAAGTCCAATAATCTCCGCTTCCTATCTTTCCCTCATCCCATGCCAGAAACATAAATTTGGCATGAGGTCTTACACCCTATCCATCTTCCTAGTACAGAGAAGGAAAAGTGCAAAAGGAAGATTTGCAAGAGAAGAAAGATGTTGTAGTAGTATACAAATGAATCTCCAGTGACAGCTTTCCACAGGTCAGTGCCACCTGGTATGGCCCTCTACACTAAGAAGATACTGAAGATGCAATATTCATTACATCTTCTGTAGGCACTGTCCTAGATGTAGCAACCAACAGCTTCGTATGCCATAAAAATAAACATGAAATTCTACTCCTAACACCATTAGGAGTTCATATCGCTGTGATATTTCAAAAGCTATGGTTAACACTGGACACAGAAATCCAATTATCAAAACAGACTATAGCGATAGTAAGGTAAGTCTCATGTACCAAAATTTCAAGCTATATTCACTGCATGTAGGTTCAAACTTCATAATGGAGAACACACTTGAAACATGGTATTTCAAGTATTCAGTAGGGCTGGACGATATCTGTTTTTCAACATTGTGATATATCACAGAAATATTGTGATGTCTGAGGAGGCACTGGCTGGCTTCACGGTTTTCCCCGCATTGTGATTTTTGTGTAGCACACCCACCATGATTTGCGACATATTGCCAGGTCAAAACTTATGGACTTCAAACCAGTGTATCGCCCAGCCCTAGTGTACAGGTAGGCAAGCCTCTTCTGACCTAGCCTCAATGTATTTCCAAAACTGTCTAACATTGATCCCACTCCAGAAATAGCACCTATATATCTATGAACTAGCTAGTATAGATAGTACAATGGCTAAGAGTTTGAGTTACAAACTGGGATGTTCCTAGATTAAATCTTACCTCACTCACAAACTCACAAGATGGCCTACAGCAAACTACTATCTTCCAAACCCTCAACTGTGATGGCTGCCTACATTATAGAACATTTGTGATTCTTGAGATAGTGTATGTTAATTGTTCTGAATACTCAGAAAGTATTTTATAAAAGCTCACTTTTAGCACTAGATCCCAACCCAAAAGGACATACTTGGTTGTGAGTCAGCGTGACCTTTGCTGAATTAAGCTTTACCCAGCAAAATGCTACAATATGTTGAATGAACAAACAGAAGAACCACCCTTGGCCGACAAACCCAGTTGTCTTCATTATTTACAGGAAAGTTGCATACAATATCAACATAACTATTTCCCTGCACTAACAGTCCTTAAACGGGATTATTAAATGAGTCCCCATAAAGTAAGTAACTGGATGCTTATTCAACTAAAATAGAACCAAAGTAATCAAACTATGGTTTGCAATCATGCTTTAGAAGGCTCGCTCAAAGGGTTGCTGGTTCAGATGTAACAGCAAAGTGCTGTTGGAATAAAGGAAAATATCAACTAAACTGAAATTATATGGTGAAGTGGGATGTGGCAAGAATACAAACTCTATGGTTTGGAGGAATGGAAATGGCCTGGTGTAGGTGATTTGGAATGAACTGCAGGAATCTTAACTTGCACACTCTCTTGCCCCAACTTCCTCCCTTGAATGCAAAACAGTACAATCTCTTGACAACTGTGGTTTGATTTAACCTAAATTAGTTAACACAAAAAGAATCTGAAACCAGTTTTACCCTTTATTTTGTTTAAACTAACTTTGGTTAAATCATAGTTCCCCAAGTTGCATGATGCAGATGCTTTAACTCTCCTTATGTGGAGAGAAGGAACATGAGCCAGAGGAATGCCTCAAGTCATTCCTGATAACATAAACCATGGTCAAGATTATATGTCCGAATGCATAGACTCTCCACAGCAATTTGAAAAGGGAAATGGAGGATAGAGAGCGGAACAGATTAGGACTTCTTTATCAAGCTGCTTTCACCTTCCAGGTTAGCCCTTTCCCCTTCTCTTAATTACCACTATTCTTATATTCTACCTAATCCACCCCTTTGTATCTTGTCTGTTTAGGCTGTGAAGTCTTCAGGAAGGAATATCCTTGTTGGCAGTAGCACTTAAACAAGTCTCTTCCTAGTTTGGATATCATGTGAAACCATGTTTTCAAACAAGGAAAGCTTCAGGAGAGGGCACATGAGCACTCCCCTGTGAATATGAACTGCAGCATTCATCTGGGGATGCTTGTCCACCATCGCTAAACCCAGGGATAAATTTCCAAAGCAACACAGTTTCCTAAAACAAAACACACTATTCTGAAATCCCTGAATTCAAAAATGAGAACTATGAGCAACTGTATAAATCCCATTATATTATCTTTAAATGCAATCTTATCCTCTTCATTGAACAGTTGTGCTGATGAAGAGAGAATCTGAAACCCTTGTTGGGTGGTATCCAACTACACCATTCTCAATGCAGACTCATTGAAACAAATGAACTTGAGCAAAATCCATTGATTTAAACAGATCTACTCCATGTATAGTTTAGTTGGATCTCACCTATTGACTCCTACGCAACATAAATGAACTTGATTGCACTCAGTAAAGAACAAAAGCTTTAGAAACAGAGTGCAACTTATTTACAGAACCTGCACCGTTTATCCTGATCTGGATCCATCCACTGGATGTTCTTGATCTTCCTTTGAGAACTTCAAATGATGACATAAAAATATTTGCATAAAAGTATACACTTTATTTTCAACTTTTTCCTTCACAAAATATTAATTAATTCAAAAATATTAAAATGATGGATCATGGGTAATTTATTTATAGTCTTATTCTCAATTTCTCACATCTGTTAAACAGGAATCCTGTTTATTTTGCAAATTTGTTTTATTACCTCATATAGTGCCAGACTTAAGGCTGCTTTGATGACATTTCAGGGTAACAGTTCTACAATTCTGTTCTGCTTTGCTTTTTTGATACTTCTGTTGTGGTTTTGGTATAAGATTCTAAAATCTCAAGTTCACACTATAGCCATATGTTAGGGCTAGGAGTCTAGAGGCAGGCAGGTGTTTCAGCAGAGAATCAGCCTACAATCTCTAATTGAAGAATCAGACCAAGGTCAGCAGCTTTATGAGGTCAGATAAGAATCTACTGGCTCCTCATATCAGCAAGACTCAGGAGGGCTGGAAGCTGCAATAATGTTATCTAGCCATCTTGCTTTAGTACAGCAATTCAGGCCAGCAGTTTCCTTAGGTCAAGGGTTAAGAACCTATGGCACTCCAGATGCTGTTGGTCTCCGAACTCCCATCAGCCCTCATCAGCACACCCACTGACCAGAAATAATGGGAAGTGTAGTTCAACAACACCTGGAGACCCCCATCTTATGTTGCAAGGTGTTATGGTAGTATACAGTAAGAGCCTGGACCAGTATTTTAAGCCAGATGGTTGGCTCCTTCAGTGGATTTCCCACACCTATACCCATATCTATCTTTATAGTGGTGCCCCGCAAGACGAATGCCTCGCAAGACGAAAAACTCGCTAGACGAAAGGGTTTTGCGGTTTTTGAGCGGCTTCGCAAGACGAATTTCCCTGTGGGCTTGCTTCGCAAGACGAAAACGTCTTGCAAGTTTGTTTCCTTTTTCGTAAAACCGTTAAAACCCAAGGTGCATTGCTTGAAGAGGTGCAGTTGCGACTTGACTTCGAGGAGCAACTCATAGCACGCGGTGTGGTAGCCTTTTTTGAGGTTTTTGAAGACTTTGGCGATTTTTGAAGCTTTTCCAAAACTTCTTTTGCAGCCATTTGGTAAGTTAAACTTTTAAAACTTTTTTGGGGGTTTTTGGATTTTGGGTTGGGGTGTTTGGAATTCAAGGACTTGGTGTTGGGGAGGGGTTTGCAAGAATCTGGGAGCTTGTGTGGGTTTTTTTTTGAATTTTTATGATTTTCTGTGACCATTGGGCCATGTTTTTTTTAAAAAAAATTCTGGGTTTGAATTTCTGTGTGGTGGGTGGCTGGGGGAACGGTTGAGGAGGGGTTTGCAAGAATCTGGGAGCTTGTGTGGTTTTTTTCTGCATTTTTATGATTTTCTGTGACCATTGGGCCACTCTGCTGTTTTTTTAAAAAAATTCTGGATTTGAATTTCTGTGTGGTGGGTGGCTGGGGGAACAGGTGAGGAGGGGTTTGCAAGAATCTGGGAGCTTGTGTGGCTTTTTTCTGAATTTTTATTGTTCCTTCAATTTTTGAAATGCTCTTTACAGTATGTGTGACTTTAAAGAGCACTTAATAAACTCTTGTTGTACCAAATTTGGCTTTGTTTGGACTTTTTATGACCATAGGAACGCATTAATTGAATTTCAATGCATTCCTATGGGATTTTGTGCTTCGCAAGACGAAAAAACTTGCGGAACAAATTAATTTCGTCTTGTGAGGCACCACTGTACTTAGCTCAAAGTGACTGTAATGGACAATACTCAGCATGCCCTCCTGTACCTGAATAGAACTGTGCTTTGCCAACAGTTCTATCTAAAGAAAATGCTGGCTCCTACATAGTCTCTAGCCCCTTTCCAGAAGAGAATAAAGGAAACAAGGAAGGGAAGTGGAGAGATGGAGAAGAAACAGGCATATTCCTTTATTTAATTTTTTTTAAAGCATATTGTAATTGTTAGCATGTACAGCAAGAAGAGCTAATGACTCTGACTAAAGTAATGGGACTCTACAGCATATCCTACTCAGCTTTTTATGTCAACCTATAAAGAGTTAGAATATGTCTGTCGACGTTCTGAAAAATGTAGTTCTATCTGGCCTTCACAAGTCTGTGGGTTCCACTGAGCAATCAAAATACAAAGAGAAATCACTTTTTCCAAATAGTAAAAGCACCTATAGTACCTTCCTACAATTAAGCTCTATTCTACTTCTAGAACACAGGGTATTTAAAGCAGTAACAGCTGTCTAAGTTTAGAAATAACAAGCATTTGTTTTCAAAGCAGAAAGGCGGAGGACCTGCCAGAGCAGTCCAGTTTAGGGTGTATATAGCCTACTTCATATCTGCTTACCTTGCAAGGTAGAATTTGACATCCTTAGAATTCTAACTTTCATTTGGAAGTAAAAGAAGAAGATGATGATGATGATGATTAGTAGGTATTAGATGCACTGAATGCATGTTTGTATCTTTAAGTTTGAATATCAAGCTATGTAGAACTACTGGAGGCCAGTGGGAAAGGCTTCCCTGTCCCTTTTACCTAACTCACTTATCTATGGCTTTCCCCTCCTCCCAGTCCATTCTTTGTAGCAGTCTCCGTTCCAGTCCTGCTAATTTTTCTTTTTTTAGGTGCCTTTTTTTGGAAACAGTAATTCTTAAAGGGGGGGGAGGAGCAACACAAAATAAATTTAAACTGCATCATTCTGCTTCCATTTTTTAAAATGAAGTTTGAACCCTCTTTAAAGCCTCCCCTGTGCCCTGGAAATTTAGATCCAGGAACAAAGACTAATCTAGTTTGAGATTTGGAAGCAAACAAACTCCTAAGAACTGTAACAGTTGATCTCTCCGCATTTAAGGTGACCAAGGCCCAGGCCAGGAAATCTACAACTTCCAAGTATTGCTTGCACAATGGAAAGTACTGATACAAATACATTCATAATGCCACCTTTTAAAATTCTGAATAATTAATGTATGGAGCTGTTTTAATTGGGAAAACCAATTTTTCCATGAAATTATTGCTGGGTATACTCCTCACTAAAGTGAAGTCTAACTTAACTAGGCACATATTCTTTTGATTAATCTCTTTTCCAAACTTCATCCCCTGGCAGCCCAAATTTAAAATTTCAAATTGTAAGTTCCTCAGTACAGAGACTTAACTTTTTGTTTCTTACTCTGTTAGTATCCCATGTACTGTGATGGTACAAAAATTAGAGCCAACTCTATAATGAGGCACATTGAAGCAAACCACTCAGGTGGTACAATAGGGGGCAGCTTTACAAGTGGCAGACTGGTTGGGACCCGTGAACTCTGCCATCAACATCACTTTCCTGTGCTTTGCTTTTCCTCCTGCTGCCAGTTTTGTAGAAGAGCGGGAACAGCACGAGGAGGAAGAAAACAATACATCACAAGGAAGCAGAAGTACTTCTGCTCTCCCTAACACCATGTGCATTGCTGGGCACGAGGAGGTGAGACTGAAGTCCCCGTTTTAAGTTGTGGGTCTCTCCCATACAGTCTGGAACTTGACACTTACTACTTTTTTAAGTTATCACTCAGCCTAACCTACTTTAGAGGTATCTGAAGAAGCGTGCATGCACACGAAAGCTCATACCAATAAAAAACTTAGTTGGTCTCTAAGGTGCTACTGGAAGGAATTTTTTGTTTTTGTTTTGACTACGGCAGACCAACACGGCTACCTATGTGTAACTAGAACTACTTTAGAGGGTTGTTGTGGAGATATATCGGTGAAGGGGAGGGAAAATAATATACATCAACTTTAGTTCACTGGAAGAAGGGTGGGATATACTGTAAATCTAGTATATAATAATGTGGTCCTAGATTCCCCCCCTTCTCTAGCTATGGTAGGGAAGACAAACATGAATCAAGTGCTGATTAGGTAAGGAAAATGTAGGATAGGGTGTGTGGTGGTAGTGGAACAGATTAATTGGAAAATAATAAAGCCAATACAGTGGTACCTCCGGTTGCGGACAGGATCTGTTCCAGAGGTCCGGTCGGATCCCAAGGTTTCCGCAACCTGAGGACCGCTTCTGCGCATGCATGGCGAAACCCAGTCAAATACTTCCGGGTTTGCCACTTTTGCATCTTGGAGTTTACGTAACCAGAGGGTTATGTAACCGGAGGTACTACTGTACTTTTAATATGTGGATTAGATTGTGTCATTTCATATCAAGTGAAATAATTTTGTGTTATAAAGTCCTGATATTAAAAAGGCAGTGTGGTGTAGTGGTCAGATTGGTGGACTAAATCAGGGACATCTGGGATCTCTGTTCATTCTCTCTAACCTACCTCCTACGGTTATTATGAAGGAGGATAATGGGGGAAGTTAATGCCACACTTTGCCCCATGGAAGGATGGGATAACAATGAAATGAACTTAATGTTTCTAAGAGTTAGCAATGCTTAGGCTGCTGATCTGGGCTGTTTTGAAAGGGCAGCAATTTTTAAAATTATTTTATTATTGCTGCATTTTTACTGCCAGAATAACTTGTTTGACCTTGGATATTATGCACCATAATTTTTTTTTTTTTGAGGGGGGGGGTTGCTGCTCTGCCTCAAGCAGCAAAATGTCTTGTGCAGGCCCTGACAAAATTAGTACCTTCTCAAAAGACAGCAGAAACTTTAGCACAAGCCTCTCTGTGTTTATCCAGAAGTAAGCTCCACTGTGTTTAATTGAGCTTACTCCCTAGTAAGTGTAGTTAAGATTGCAATCTTAGATATTTTCCTAGTTTTGACTACTGAACTGGGTGGAATAATAAACAATAATTAAATCTTCTCCCAAAACATATGAGAAAATGGTTCTATGATCAGTTGTCATAAGCTTTCTAGTCTGTGGTCTCTAAGGAAGGTTGCTGTCTTTTCTTTAACCACTGAAACAGAATGCTACATTGAAAGGAATATATGTGCTGCAACTTGACTGTGGTGGTGGCTACTAATGGTTATTTCATTGGAAATAAGATGATGAGAAGATATTTTTCTCTTTATTTAAAAAATATGCACTACTCCAGAAGCAGTGTTAGAAATTAGCCAGGCGCATTTTGCTACTGGCGCAGGTCCAATTGCGACCACTTGGAGATCTCTGGATGCCAAGTTGGTGACTGACATCTCCATCTGGCTGGCTCTCCAGCTTTCTTAAACTGGTAAGCAGAAGAGCTTATTTATCACATTTATATCCCACATTTTTCTCCAATGAGTACATGGTTCACCCCCCCCCCAAGTTAATCCCTACAATGACCCTATGAGGTAGGTTACATGGCTGTGACAGGCCCAAGGTCACCCAGTGAGCTTCATGACGGAGTGGGGATTTGAACCCTGATCTTCCGGGTCCAAGTCTGACACTCTAACCACACTGGCTTCCTACAGTACTATGGGGCAGCTATATACATTAAGTCGGTAAATAAATATGTGGAAAACAAAATGTCACTTGGAGAAGGGTCTGAAATATTTCCCCTGAAGCTTGAATTTGTATTCTGGATTGTTTGATTTGATGTTTTAACGTGCTGTAAACCACTTTGGGATTTTTTTAATTTAAAATATAAAGTGGTATAAAAATGAAATCAATAATAATAATAATAATAATAAATCTCCCTCCGGGGGGGGGGGGTGCCTAGACATTCCATTGTGGTGATCATAACCTGGGTTTAAGGTGCCATTTAGCGATTAGCTTATATATCTGAGTTTCTAACACTGCCCAGAAGGCTGCACTCCTATAGTCTTGCATCAATGCATTGCGAAGGAGGTGATGCTGAAAAATGGTATTCTATTATGTAGTTTAAAACATTTAAAAGACATCAGATTGGATTCAGTGTTCCTTCCATTCACAGACAGGACTGAAATCAAAGGGAATTCCTGCTGGAAAGAGGGAAGGGGGAGAGTCACCAAACTTTTAGAGCAGCTTTTCAGGGGTCAAGGAGAACTGCAGGAAGGAGGAATTAGTAAATATTGCCTCTCTTCCTCCAGTGCGAGTATTCCAATAATAGAGTTCTACTCATGAGAAAGCTGAAATCATCCCACAAAAATAATGCAGTTTATTACTTTCAACTATAAAGCATGCATGCAACACACCCCCAATAACCAGCTTCTCCTTATATTTAAATTCAATAAACAGTAGAAGAATGGGTGGTTTCTTTTCAGTGTCAAAAAAGGCATATTTCAAAGATTATAGAATGTCTGGTTTCACTCAGCCATGAAGCTTACTGGACCATTAGGCCACTCACTGCCTCTCAGTCTAACCTACCTCAAGGGGTTGTTAAGATAAAATGAGGAGAGAAGAACCACGTCTGCCACTTTGAGCTTCTTGGAGGGAAAGGTGGTATATACTGTAAATGTAATAAATAAGTAAAAAACAACAACAAAGAAATCTGAAAATGTTGGAATTGTAACTGGTGAATCAAAATATACTCTTCTGTATATCACGGTCTAAATTAAATTGGAGTTCCAAATGTGCATTTGAGGCTAATCTTTGGCTTAGTGTCAGGTTCACTGCATTCCTGCTAAAGCTTTCCATTATTACATTGCAATTCAAATGAAAAGGAAATGCACTGCACCATTTAAATAAGTGACAAGAAAGCACCACTACTTTCCGCACCTTCAGTCCAAGATGCAGAGGGTGTTGCTCCTTTTAAGATAATATTTCAGGATATGATTTGGAAACTTCACAAAAAAATATTTGAGACACAAGCTTTGAACCTCATTAGATGTTAAGCCCTGATACAAAACATGTACACAAGATTAATTCTATTTTTTATATTAATTAGTTGCTTTACTCACAAAAGAGACCCAAAGTGACTTACAATAAAGTATAAACACTAAAAAGAGTGACGACAAACCAGTAAAAACCTACAATACAATGGCTTCACAGAACCAGCCCCACTAAGAGATGAGAAGCACTTCAAACTCTTCAACTTAAGGTCCAAAAGCTTACGGGAGGGGGTTTGTCTGCCATCTAAAAACTGATAAAGATGGTGCCAGGCATTTTTAAAATTAAGTAAAACAAAAATCTGAATATTCACTATTTTAAAGAGATAAAATACAATTGTATTTTTTTACAGGTTACAAAGCACGGGGTGTGGGAAGGCTTCCATTACATCACAGACTAATGAAAATTTGAGCTAAAGACTCAGGAGACGATGTCCAGCTGTGCCAGCAAAAGCAACAGAACTTCCCCTTCTTTTCCTCACCCCTGCAACCCAACCACACCCCAGTTTGTTTCAGAGAATCCTCCAATCCCCTAGAGCAGATTTGGGGGGCTCTCAGGAAGCAACAGTGGAGACAGAGGGAGCCCTGTTGGCACAAGCAGGCTGACACAAATGGATGTCACTCAGTGTAGTTCAGAGAATATTTTAATTCTTAACAGAAATAATAAACCAACTTATTTTGGATCAACTGTACTACAGATTACATTGAATTTTTATTTGAGACATTGTCTTGGTCAAAGGCTTGAGACGAACAGCATGCAGTGGACTTCTTATGGTCATATGTTGGATTCAGTGCTTCTGATATGCTCATACAGAAGATTTCTTCTGTAAACTAGAAGCTCCTTCTATGAGAAGAATGGAGCCCCATATGTTTACTTAGCTGTTGTACAAGAATTTGTCCTCCTTGTAGAGAAAATATGCCAACAAATTTTAGGTTAGCTCTATTTATTCTATTTTATAGTGCTCTATAACTCAGCAATTTACAAAAATAAGTTTTCTGAAAAGAAGTTTCAGAATTCAACCAAGGCTCATCTCACTTATGGTACCAAAGTTTATTTAACAGAAGCTCAGATCAAAGACCTTGCTGCACTTTTAAAGGAAGAATGTAATTCCTGAAAAATGTAATAACCAGACCTCTGGATCACTGATTTGCTACTTACCAAAAGCAAGAGTGGTAGAGGTGAGGTGGTGGGGAAGTCAGCACGATGCAAACAAGGCAGCGGAGCCAACATGGTTCTTCTACCTGGGCATCTGCACAGTGCTGACCTCCCAGCCACATTATCCCTCCCACTCTTCCTCCAGGTAAACAGAAGTGACTCTGCTGCCAGGAGGTCAAGTGAGCACTGCCACACTACTATGCTGTCCACCATTGGACTTATATCTGAATAAATATGCATAAGATTTCCACATATGGAAAAAATAATTTAAGCCATGTAACACTTTATTAAGTCCTATTACTGTGACTCTCAGCGTACCAAAAGGTACACTATGGTTCACTGGATGAAATATACGAGTTGTGCTCCAGATTTGTGACCCATTGAAGCTCACTTTTGGATTCTAACAAATGAATCTGCAGTACGAAATCATTTAGGCTACAATCCTAAATTCTGCTGGGTGCAGAACTGCCTTTCTTGATGAGGTAGAACTGCAAGGCTGCTTCCCAAAAGATATGTCACTGCTGCTTGCTGGGAGGGAGAGGGGCAAAGAGATCCTGCATCAAACACTAGTGGAAGCATTGAGTTGGCTCTGCCAGTGCACCATGGCAATCTGCTCACTGCCTTGCCCCTCCCCAGTAAATGACAGCCAGGAACTGTGGCTCCACTAAACCAGGTGAGCCTTCTTTAAAAATCTCAATGAACAAAATAAAACTTAGAATAAGGATACGTACAGTTCAGAACCCACTAGTGGAATGCAACATTACTAGCAGTTCCACATTACAGACAACATAGAACAAAGGCCTTAAAATGGCTTCAATTCTCTTTTAATGGTGGGTTTTGAATTATCATAATATTCTGTTTTCTTGGAATCCTATTTTGGAGAAACCAAATATTGTCATCATAAGTAGTAAATAAAACCAAACCACCTGGATGGCATCTAACTAACTATTCTATAGTCACGAGTATACCCATTTAAATCAATGGATTTAAGTTCTACTCTAACTTAGATGCCACCCTTGATTTTTCAGCACACAAAATTCAATTTATAATTCAAATGAGAAGATGAACACCTAAGCAAAATTGTTTATAATCAAGGATCAACTTTTTCCAGGTTCACAAGACTGTATATACAGTATGAAAAATATTAAAATCATTAAAAGTGACCATTGTTTTGACTAGATATGCCTATGCACATTTACTCAGCTGCAAGCCCCATTAAGTTCAATGGTGTTTACGCCCAGCTAAATGGATAAAGGATTGTAGTCCCATACATTAAACCATGTGTAAACTAACATGTTCTTGGCCTCACAACATACTGAAGGCATACATGAATAGCCCTGTAATGCATACCTTGTCCCCATTTACACGTCTAAGAAGCAGGTTATTAACTATGCAAGGCAGTCAAGTTAATATATGTAAATTAATGTTGCCTGGGTTGAAGGGAAAATCCACTGCTAAATAATACTTTGCAGAAGGTTACACAAACACATTAAAGTTGCAACTTGATCCTCAAGTCATTCTAACTGCAAAAATATTAAAAATATAATTAAGTGAAACTTTCATATACTTTTAGATAAGCATGTTGCTCTCAACTGTATCCAACAGACCCGGAAGGGGGGCAGGGGAGGAGGGAAGATAAAGGAGAAGGCTTAACAGCACAATAGTTACTGTATTTTAAATGCATCATCACTATTCATTCGTCAGTGGCAATTAGCACCTTACAAACAATCCCTTTTCACAGTGAAATATGCATTTCACATGTAATGTATAACAAACAAATCATGTAGAAAAGTCACATTTAAGACATGTAACCTTTAACACACCCACCCCTCGAAGAAGGGGGAGTTTTAAATCTATCTGTATAATTCCTTGGGGGAGGCAGAAACACTGGGAAAATCTGTCCAGCAGCAACAGATTATTAATAGATTAGAAATTATTTGGCTTGATAGTGCTATCACAATCTCAAATGAAGTGCCATGATAAAAATTATTTTCATGTTCTCATTGTAATGCTGGTTACATGCCAGCATTAGACATTACAGCACAAATCTAGATTAAGAGGCCAAGAGGAACTTGTCCACCATTTTAAAAACAAAAGTAAAAAGATTAATATGGCATGCATATGAACTCACTTCAAACATACACACATTGACCACAGCAGCTACACCAGTCCGTCATCAATCCCCTCCCCTAGGAAGACTGGTCTGGTTGATTTGTGCCTTTCACACAAATAACCAATAAAATTAATCAGCTGGAACACAGCATTTTAATCGTAGCAAAGACGAGATACGTTTCGTTCATGACTTAAAGACGGCAGTCTTTTTTTCATTTAAGCATATTAAGCCTATAAATGTGCTGCAGACAAATGCACTGCATGGGGTGTGGAGGACCCGAGCTGATTAGATTACCACAACATCAGCCTGAGGCCGCCATTTTTAGAATCTCTAAAGGACAAAAGAGGGAAATTACAGTTTTTACTCCACTTTTATGGAAAGTAACTTTAAAAGTATAGCGTGTGTCATCAAACCTCCTCTGTAGGTCACCTAGGTTTCCCGGCGTTGCTTTGATTTCTTTTAGATATGCTTTTAAACGGGGGAAAAGTGTTCCACTATTAATCTCTTTAAAGGTAATCTAAATATACGGAGGAGGAAAACAGCCCTAAATTCATATGGTTTACTATAAGAGTAGCATTTCGGAGAGTTGTCTACATCATTTGAAAACCACTAACTAGGCTTTTAATCACCGCGCATTCCTCGATGATTGAGTGCTGAGAAGGACGGGACCTTTCTAATTGGACTATATTATGTTTCTTCTACCCTATTTAGTACTACACAGTGGACCGTTTGTTTCTCCTCCCCCATGTCTGCAGCAGTAGGGTCTATGCCACCAACTCCTTTCAAGAAAGAGGTTCCCTATGTGTCGTTCCCGGTACGCCAGCCCTGGCCAGGAGGCACGGAGGGTAACACAAAGATGAGGGCAAATATAACCTTATGCAACCAGTTTTTGAAAAGGGGGACCCTGGGGTAAATCCCCACCTGCCACCCCACCCCCTTTTAAATCGCTCCTCAAAGTCTTCGGAACTGTTCGCCGTTCGCCTGCTACTATATATACCACACGGATCGGGGAAACGAGAAGATGGAAGATAAAATGAGAGAGGAGTATATATGTGTGTGTGTGTGTGGAAAGGAAGATTAGGCCCGTAATGAGCCCTATTAGTACCACAAAACACAACAAATAACAGTGGCCGGGGTGGGCGGCGGGTGGGTTGAACAAGGACATAGCGCCCGAATTCGTCTTACGGGAACCTCGGTTCCCAATAACATAAATATTTGCCCCCCAAAAAACCCCGCGCCTGTTCTTTAAAGCGAGAGACAACACAAGCAAAAGAACCACGCTTTCATCGCATTAAGCGACCTCTGGGAGATTTATTTCTAGCAGGAGGCTGGCATAGCGGGGGCCCCCACCCCAAACACACACACACACACACACACACCACCCATCAGCTCCGCCAGTTACAATAACGCGCCATATTCGCAAGATAGAGCGACTCCCTCTCCCTTTTAAGCCAGTCCACCCCCACCGGAGCGAGGTGAGCATACGGAGTAAAAAGAAGAGCCACAATCCAGAATGAATATAACACACGCGTATATATAGATATACACACACCCACCCCCAGAAGAAACGAGATGCGCCGCCACTTTTTAGCCTTTCTTTTTGAAAGGTGTCCCCCCCCCCCGGCGCCGCCGCCGCCTTTCCCCCTCAGGCTCCCATCACGGGGCATGACAACCACAATAAATAAGGATAATAATGGCAGACTCACCTGTAATGGTCACAGGCCAGGCAAGCAGCACCCCCTTAACCGAGCCCCTCTCTCTTACCCCAACCAAAACAATGCAACAGTCCCACTGCGGATGTCCCTCGCCTGGGCAGGACGGAGCCCCTCAGCCGCCTGTGGGGAGCTGGGGGTGGGGAGAGGCTCACTGGCAGCAGGGAACCCCGAGGAAGGCGGCTGGGCTGCACCAGAGTCCCGCGGCGGCCGAGGGAGAAGCGCCTTCGCCTCAGGACCTCTGCACAAACCCCCTAACTGCCACTGCTGCCGCGGCCGCCGCTGCTGCTGCTCCTGCTCCCGTCTCCCTCCTCGCAGCCGCCTACGCTCCCTCCTATGTCACTGCCTCTCTCTCTCTGGGAAAATGGCGTCGCCTCACTCCCCCCCCCTTCCTCCCGCTGCACGGGGTTCACCCGTCCCGCCTGGCAGGGGCAGGGTTACCAGGGCGAAGCCAAACAGCCGCCATTTTGCTTGTGGGCTGGAGTTCCGTTGGTGCCCGGCAGCGCAAGACGCCCCCCGCCCGACACCCACCCTCGCCCGGGTCCATTTTTGCAATGTGTGTGTGTCTCCTTAATAAAGCCAGGCGACGGGAGCGCGAATAGGGGCAGCGCGCAGGGAGGAAAGGAGGGTCGGGGAAGCGCCGGGTGGGACGAGGGCAGGGGGAGACGTTTGGGTTCGTATTCAGGGCGGCCAGGCAAGGCCTTCAGCTGTGACAGGCGGTGAGGGAAAGGAGGAAGTTGCCCGAAGCAAGTGACGGCCTTAAGGATTGCCTAAGGAAGGCTGACGGGTCGCAGCCCCGACCGTCTATGTATGTTTTAAGAGTTCACGTTCAGGATCTACCAAACAAACTGGTTTAGTTCGCGGGGCCTCGGTGAGCAACGTGCAAAGTGTCATCTCGGGACCACTGGCATGGCTCTGGGTTTGTGCACGGGTATAAGCCGTACATTGGACTTCAGACGTGAAAACTAGTCCTTTTCAGCAGCTGGCAGAAACGTGTCCCTTTAGCGTTTGGGCGGCCAGGTACGTTCGCCCAGGGAGGAAGCCGCGCTCGACTGCGTTTGTTTTCCAGGCCAAGGGTTCAGGGTTGCAGCTCGGCGGCCGCGGAGAGGCTCGTCTCGGGCAGCTGCGACTCGTGGCGTCCGACCGCACGAGCCTTTCATCGGAGGGATTCTTTTTCTCGTTTTCACCCTCGGACAGGTGCGAGCGAAGGGTCGGATCCGCTTCCTCAAAACGATTCCTGCTGCGGAGGAAATGGCCCTTCTCTGGAAATCTCGGGACACCTGTCCCGGCTCAGAGGGCAACTCGTAGCCGCGCGTCCCCGTCCCCCATTTTGCTCGCGGCAACCAGCTATGGCGGCCTCCCCGTCAATGCCGAGCGCCTTCCTTCCCCGCCACCCGCCGGCTTCCACTTCTGCCTGCGCACGGAGCCCGCTTCCCGGCCCGCCTGCTCGCAGCCCCTCCGGCGGGAGCCGAGCGAGCGAGCGAGGGAGGGGAAGGCAGGCAGGCAGGCAGGCAGGCTGGGGTTTTCGCTCGACGCCCACCAGGGGCTGAGTGAGCCTCCTTCAGTGCGCAAGCTCGGGGCACCAGATAAAAGCTGGGCTGGCAGCTCTTGCCCTGCCTTGATGGAGCCGAGACCATCGAGTGGCAGGAGGAGGGAGTTAGGAACAGGCTTAGATAAGAGGAGCTCGCTCCCGGTAGGAGGAAGAAGCAGCTGAGGTGGGAATGGCACTTGTCTGGCTGCCCGACTGGACCCCACAGAAGGCGGCTGCCGTGGGGCACAGAGTATGCAGAGGGGTGAGAAAGGGAGGGCGATTAAATGTCTTGTGACCATGGTGGAGTGTGTGGATGTGCTTATTGTTTTTTATTATTTTCTTCACCCCCCCTTGTCTAATCCCGATGTGTATCTATTTCTCTCTCTCTCTCCCTTTCTAGGACGCGTGGTGGGGCTGCTCGCTTGGGGGTTCCGCCTGTTGTAATACGAAATGGCGACTGCCGTCTCGGGGCGGTTGGTGATTGTCGCGCCGCGAGGTTGTTGTTCTCCTCCCTCCTCCTCCTCCCTCTGCCCTTCTTCCCTCCCCTCCCCCTTCCTGTCTTTGGCCGTTTCTCCGCAGCGAACCGCGGAGAGCGCACTGAGTCAGGAGGAGGCGGGGGGAGGGTGGGGAGCGGCGGCGGCGGCCTGCCGCGCAGCCAATCAGCTCTGCGGACGGGCCGCGGAGGCGCGCTCCGATTGGCAGGCGCTGACATCATCCTGCAGCAGGGGCAGACGCAGCTGCTGGGCAGGGCTCGGGGAGCTGTCGGGGGTGGCTGGTGCAAAGGGAGAAAACGGGCGCCATGATACCAGCCGCGGTGGGTGAGGAGAGGGGGCAGAGGCTTCTCCGGAGAAGCGTTAGGGACGGCGGGGCCGAAAGGACAGCGGGCTTCGGGCAACCGCGCCCGCCCGCCCTCCCCTCGACCGAGCCGGGGTGGCGGTGGCGGCGGCAGCGGCGGCGGGGCTCGGAGGAAGGTCCGCTGCTCGGCGGCGTCTCGGCGGCAGCTGTAACTGCGTCAGTCCAAGATGGCGCGAGGTGTCCCTGGAGAGGGAAGGGAGCCGCACGTCCGCCGGAGGTCATGTGACCGCGTTGCATTCTTGTGTGGGGCTTGGCGGAGGACCAAGCTGGCTGAGGAGGAGGAGGCGGCGGCGGCGGCGGCGTCCGTGGCTCTTCGGCTTGACAGGGATGTGAGGGGGGGAGGGGGAGTCCCTTTCCGTGCGGTCGGGGCAGTTGCCGCGGCGGTTGCCTTCCTCTTTTCACATACACGCCCCTCCCCCGCCCGCCCGCGTCGAGCGTAGAGCAGCTGTTCAGCGAAGCGTCTTTTCTTCCTCCCTCGAAGGGCGTCGACTGTTTTGACAGAGACCTCCCCTCCCCCCACAGCCGCCGCTTCTGCCAGGGAAAGTTCTCGCTCCCTTTTTTTTTTCCACGCGCGGGGGGGGGGAGGGGGAGCGCGTGACGCCCGCGGCGGCTTAAAGGCAAGGGGGGGGAGGGACGCGAACTGCGAGCCCGTTGCGTTCGCGGGACTGAGAATGCAGAGAAACTGGAGGGTGGGCTCGTGTAGCTCGGCTCAGTTTGCAGTTCTGTAGTTCTGTAAAGCAAGGCAGAGGTAGAGTTGGAAGGGGTCCCTTGGGTCCTCTAGTCTGACCCCCTGCAGTTAGGAATCCTGCCCACGGGTGGGGATCCACTTTGCTAGCCGGCTTGTGCGACCCGCATTAAGGTCTCTTTCTTCTTGCCAGCTGGTGGTGGCGCAGAGTGACTCCATCCTTCAGTGTTTTCCGGATTTCCAGACACCCACCCACCCTGCCCCATCCGCGCCTTGCAAGGGAAAATATGACACACTTCACGTAGTCCGTGTTGGGGATGCAAGGAGGAAGTTGGTCATCGATGATAGCATGGTGGTTTTAGTGTAGTGCAGCTGCCTTTCTGTGAAACTGATGGATGAAGATCCTGATCTCCCTCCCCTTGCAGGGAGATTTCTAATCTCCATTTTAGGTTCCAAGGATGACGGTGGTGAAGGAGAGGCTAAATGTAACAGGATAGACCTTCTTAGCTTTACTCTTTTTGAAGAAAACACATGACTTGGTGCAACCTAAAGTGACAGGGCACATTCCTAACCCGTCAGACTGGACATATTTGACCATATCTGGATGTGGCCTGACTTTTTTTTAATGCTGTTAACTAATCATTAGCAAGGGCTGGAAATACCCTTGGAACTTGCGTGCTCTTAAAAAAAGAAGAACCTACATTCTTCTAGTCCAAAATATTATTAGGTTGTGCTGCATGTACTTGTTGCTGAACTGCATTGTTAATCCTAATTATCAATAGATGGATCTTGGATTCTTTTGGTTTTACAGTGGTAACATTTAAAAACAGACACCTGAACATTTGGCCTCCCCCGCCCCCAGTGTTAGGACTATTTGGGGATATTAATCTAAAATATATAAGCTATAGCTGAGGGTGAAGCCCAGTTGCTTACATAACTTTATTTTGTTGCTAAAGTTATCTGCTTTAGTTACAGCTCTGAAGGGAATTTTTTTTAATAGCATATAACAATGGGGAATTCTTAAAAAGTGTGCTGTTTGCTTTTCCATGCTATCGAACAGAATACAAGTTTAAAACACTGTAGGAAGTAACGTTTAACATGGGTTTTTTTTGTAGATTTTAAAATTGTAGTAGATCTATTTGAAGACTAATGTTTCAGGAAGATGCAACCTTGACAGTGTCAAACCCAGCTTCTCTTCAAGTGTTAGACAAACAGTGGCTTGCATGACATTTCCTCCTTACAAAATTTGCTTCACACTGGGATGATTGAGGGGAGAGGGAAATAAAAGAAGAAACTGGTAACGAACTCTTCTGAGACCATTCATACCTATTGTCAGAATAGTTCAGGACCAAATTTACCAGTTTCTTCTTTTATTTCACCCTTCCCCCATTTGATTACTAACCATTTTATAACCTTTTGCTTTTAGCTTTGTTTGTTACAGGCCCACTGTGCCCCCAAAAATGTTTGACTTGGATTGGTCTGTTGTAGGTGGTATTATTGGCAGTTTCAACTGTTTATGAATCCTGAAGCCTAAGTAATTAGATAAACCTATTCTCCTTCATTGCTAGCTTGGTGACCAAAACTACTTCAGCTTGTTTGTGGACTTGGTGAACACAACAGAAATACAGTAATACCTGGCATGAAATTTGATAGTCATCATCAGCACAATCATGATCTTGAAATTTGCCCACTAGTTGAGTGAAGTTAGTTCTTCACTTAGAATTAAAAGCCAAAATGATAGGATCTGCTCCTTTGATAGGTGTAATAAACCACATGGAAAATCCCAATATACCCAGCTTGGGGAGGAGGAGCCACTGTATTGAAAAGTGGCAGGTGTTTAACTAAAAGCACCATATTCCCATAAATACTGTGTTATGTACCAGGTGCTAATGATGGTATTATTTATTTGTAGAGGCAGCAATTCAAGTACAGCGGAGAAGTACAGCTGAATAAGAATTGATTATTTTAAGTGTTACACGAAGAGTAGAAACCCTTGAGGAATTTCAGTAAGTCCAAAAATGATTAGTATTTCAGACAGAGAAGTCTTGAACTCTGCCAGATATCAAAGGAATACTCTTAGTTTGTGTGACAGAATCATCAGGTACAACCCAAAAACATCAGCCAAGAACTAAACCAGTTCACTCAAGATTCTGATTCTAAGATACACAACTGCTTTTGTGGAGACTGACAGACACAGCTCATGTGAACTTTCAGACTGAAAAAACCCATTTGGTGAAGTGGAACTCTTGAAGTTACATCCTGACTGAGAAGTGTCTGATGGGTGGGGGAAACATCCAGATTTGGATAAACTGCATAATGGACTTGACTTCAGCCACAGGGTGTTACTACCACCATTGGTTTATGTGCTTCAGTCATCCTGTTTCATTGCCATTTATCTTAGCCCATAACCAAGGACACCCAGATCATCAAGGCAAGATGTTCAATTTCCACAAGATAGGCGAGTATCTTGGTGAACCTTTAGCCATTATGCAAAAATGCCCATATTCAGAAAAAGTAATATACCAGTATATTTTGAGAGCTGGTAATTATAGGTGAAATAGCAGGGAGAAGTTGAGTTGCTTCTCTGGGCTTCCCTACAAGGTTTTTGGAGAGAAACGGCACAGTGACAACGGCGATTTGTTTATACTCTGAGTGTGATCTGTGTCCAAGAGCAATGCAAGGTGGCCTTGGGACAAATCTCTAGTTCATGAAATTTTTAGACATCTGATTGGTTTTCTAATGCTTTGGGGAAAGAGTTACTAAATTAAGTGCAAGAGAAGTGCTTCACAATCCAGCATGCTGCAGTGCATCCAAAATAATTCATGTCACATTTGCAAGTTACTCATAAGCATTCACCTCCACAGGCAGTACTTCAAAGGTATTGCAAGATGCTCTTCCAAATAGTTGTGTCTGTCCTCCTTGCAATCTGATTTGGATAATCAGAAAAGCGGAAGCTATAGTTTGGGAAACACCTTTCTGAAGTTGGTGTTCCAACAATAAGGGCCAGCAGTGTGCCCCTGAGTGGGCACAATTCCTTCCATGCCATGAATGGCACATAGCGTGTAATTAATGCAAATGAGTTCTTTCCATGCAGTGAACCCAGTTCCAGAACCCAGGACAACTTATTGAATTTTCTCTAGTGAAGGACATTGTGAATTTCCAAAAACAAGATGTACTGCCTATTTTGTCAAAACTGCTATAAGTTTGCTCAACTTTTCTGTGTGTGGGTGAATGTAACAGGAAATTTGGTGGTGGTGAGTAACATAGTTTGCAGTAAAAAGACTGTAATAGAATAGTAAAATTGTTACTTGGACCACAAAAATTGTTCATACTTCACCTTGCTGTTCACTGTGAACCCTTGAAATAAAGCCAGTATAAATTTCTTTGTTTCCAAGTAAAGGCAGTCAAGTGAAATTGGCATTTGAGCCAAACACTTAGAACGGTGGGTGGGGAACGTGTGGCTCTCCATATGTTGTTGGACTCCCAAAACCATAATCTCCAGCCAATGATGGGAGTTGTTACTTTCTGGAGGGCTACAGGTTAGCTACCCTTGAGTTAGAGTTAAACTCTAGAATGTCACAGTTTATATAGAAAGTATAAAAAAAACCCCTAGGTATTCAAATTCTGTCTTCTGACTATTTTGAGTGAAAGAAGGTTCAAGCTGGTTTTCTCTCTTCAGCTACGCCTTCCTTAAAAGATGTGGGTATATTTAGCTGAATTGAGAAACACCTGGTGGCTTCCTCTCAGCACAGTTCACTTGGGCTGCCTGTATGTTTACCACAGCTTCCAAAAAAGTGCATTTGATTTGGACAAGACATTTTTGTATTTGTACTGAACTGTGTTTGGAAGGAATATACTGAAAACAAATATGGCCAGGCAAGCAAATGTAGTGAAGTACTGACCTTAGAACATAGAATATGGTTTTGGAATAGAAATAGACCACATCTTCCTACTGAAAAAATGCAGATATTGTGGCAGCAGATTGGATGTTGTGTTGGAGAATTTTCAGGAAAATCTATTCCGCAGATGTGAATATCCTGTGCGCACTGTGATCCTTATAAGATGGACAAGTTTCTTTAGGAAGGCTTCGGAGAGGCTCTTCATGTGCATTTACCTACAGAGGTTAGGTGGGTGACTATGAAATTGATTTCTCGGTAGCCCCGTCCTAGTTTTGGAATGCCCTTCCCAGGGTAATTTGCCATACTTGTAAGATGTTTACATACCAGTTGAAAATACTTTTGAGGATTAGTGGTCTTCTAACTCTTCCCTGCTGGTTGTGTTCCTGTTGTGATGTCTTACCGTTTTTTTTACTCCCAACTTTTTTTACTGTGTAGAATCTTTTCCACAGCTTCAAAAGTGGGGCATTCCATGCAGTGCAAGAAGAAGCCCTTGTCCCCTTCTTCAATCCCAGCTTGGAGCAGATTAAGAGTGAAGGGTAGCTTTGGCTCTGTTTGGTGGCTACTTGGACCATCCAGCAAATGCAGAGAAGCTTTTGCTTCACCTTCACCCTCAAGCTCAGAGGTGATGGTGAGAAGAATATTAACTTTCCTTTGTATTTGCCAGGTGCCCTGAATGCCTGCCTGCCTGCCTCCCTGCTCTCCCCTTTGAGGCAGGTGCAGAGAACTCTCTTTGCCTCCTGCAGCTCCAAGACTGTGAGGAAGCCTTGGATAAATCACCTTTAATAGAGGCTGGCTGAGATTTGCTGCGGTGAGCAAGTTTGAGCCACCCTGACAGGGAAGACCATAGAATGTAAACAAGGCCAAAACAAACAAACAAAAAAGACAAGAAAAAAATTGAAATTTGGGCAATGGGATTCTAAAAGCGGTATGACCAGGCCTTCTCATTGTAGTCTGAGGTTTGGTTAGATGTAGGTTTTTGGTACTGGAGGATTATTTAACTTAAGCTTGCCTGGTGTTTAAAAGCAATTTTCATGTTGCTACTTCTGTCATTGTTATTAAGGCTATGGGAAAATGTAAGGCCCACTTGACAACACAAGGGATGAGCAGACTACTTTGGAAGCATTTATAGGTCTCGCTGCTCGCACGTCAGGGTTTTAGGAGCTGCTAAAACAATGCCAGTAACTATAGCCTGTTAACTTTATAATCTGAGATACTGTTTTTTACATCATTAGATGTGCACATAAGTCTGCAACTTTTGGGGAACAAATAACGGTGCATCACATTTCCATAGTGAGGTTAACATCCAGAACTGTGACAAACCTGGATTGCGAGGCATCCTTGGTGATGGTGGGACAAGAGCATTGAACAGCTCCCAAGCTGCTTGTTTGAAAAGGAAATCATACAAGTGCATGATGGTGTTCTCAGCATCTTGCAAAGCCTCTGAACTTCAATCACTTGTATCCCAGCTAGTGCAATCCTGAATTACTTCAAGAGAATGAAATCAAGTAAGACTGCAATTCTGTACTCTTAACTTGGGAGCAAGTGCCATTCAGCTTGATTGGGCTGGGTTGATACGTATAAGGTTGCACTGTAAGACAGCTGCTCCGATTGTAAAGTAAATTGAATGGCAATCTACCAACAAACTAACATTTCAAACCACAAACAATAAATTGTGGTTTATTCCTAACTGTTTAGTAGAATGCAGCTGGGAGCAATTGATAAAGTTGGGTCATGCTGGATGTATGTATTTGAATTATGGCCTTCAAAACATTCTGTGGCTCCAGTTCAACTTATTTTGAGAGGGGGGGAAATGTAAGCAGTAATGTTAGGAACCTAGCATGAGTGCTTACTGCCAGAATTCCAGTCTTAAACATGAACACAACTACTGTACTGCTATCTGTTTAAAGAATGGATCTGTCCTCTTGTTAAAAGTACCAAATACCAAATTATTTGGACTTGAGGATACCTGGCGATGGTTGTGATCCAATGCAGCCGCTTTTAAATATTTATAATGGTAAGGAAATGCTGTTTATCATAGACTAGTGCAGCCACTACATAATGCAAGACTGAAACCTTCAAATTGAACTTGGGAAAAAGTAGGGATATCTATGGCACCATATCATTTGCATTCACACACTTAATCTCTAAGGGCTCGCAGCAAAAGTGAAAGTGTGTGGTGTCTAAAGACTTAAAGCAGGCTTGGAAAACTTGCCATCCAGCAACATATTGAAGGCTACAACTCTTTCCTGAAAGAGCTCCCATGACTAAACTGGGAAGGCATCAGGGAAGTTGAACTTCTTGTTTCTGGAAACCCCTTTTGGAGTAGCAATCTGAATACCCTTGTGAGGACAGGATAGGCCTTGGGGACTATCTTAGTTATAGTGAAAGCCAGTTTGGAATAATGCTTAGTGTGTCAGACTAGGAACCTGTCAGGCAATAGCATAGATGGATGCTCATGAAGCTCACTGGGTAACCTTGGCCCAGTTATTGTTCTTACCTGTCTCTCGTGGTGGTTAAGATAAAGGGGGGGGGAGCCCCATATGTTACCTTGAACCCTCCTTTGTGTGTCCTAGGCTTTCTGTTTCGTTGAAACAAAAAACATTTTAAAACAAAAGTTAAGGGGGGGGGGAAATACAACTTAATAGTTCATGTGGTGTAATGTGTGTGGGGGGGAATCCACAAGTGGTAGGAACCCATAATCTGTAAGCATTAGAAATATAGTCCAGTGTAATTGTGCAACATTTTTATGCAGTGTTTGTTAGGTAAGGAAGTGTTTGCTTATGCCTTCCTTATACGAGTTGCCTAATCCGTTCCGTGAAAGCCCACAGGAATTTCTCAGCCCCTAGAGTGCTGCTCCTTGCAGCCATAAAGGTGCTTTAGCTATTGATAGATGGCCCTACTCTAGAGATCTAGAACAGAGATGGGGAAACGTTTTAAGCCTAAAGGCTACATTCCCTTCTGGGCAACTTTCCAAGAGTCACATTCCACTGTGGTGGGTGGAGCTTAGAGGCAAAGGTGCACAGAGCAGCAAATACAAATTTTACCTTTGTACGGTAGGCAGGCTAGTTTCCACACCCCTCTCTCCACACCCTTCTCTCCAGGTAAACAAAAGGCATTATCAGAGTTCAAGGACCCATTCCAGCTAGACTGGAAGAAGGCGTGAATCTGCCAGTGAGAGGTACAGCATGGGGAATTTTTAGAGTCAGCTATTCAGGAATCGTGTGAGGCACCAGCTGGGGAACCAGCAAAAGAAGAAGGCCCAAGAGCTAGGGGTGTGGTGGTGGGACAATGATAATGAGTGGTCAGAGGGAGCAGACTGGGAGGAGGAGGAGGTGTTGGAAACAAAATAGGCAACAGGGTTTAGTGAGAAGGAAGAGGCTGCAGCAGAGAGCAGTTCAGATGCAGAGACTGGAGAGGAGGTTGACCAAGAGACAGCTGAGACACGCTGCTGAAGAATCCAGGGAGTGTCCCCCTTCTGCAACCAGCTCTCTCTCTCTCTCCCCCCCCCCCCAGTCTCCTAGAACACAGGGAGAAATGAAAAGAGCAGAGCAGAGATTGGTTGTGTGCAGATGCAGTTTGAGACTGGTGGGGAAAACCCTGGAGAAAAGGAGCCTTAGAGCATGTTGGGAAGGCGGGGACCTTCAGTCCTTGCAACTGCCTCATTGGAGCAAGACCTAGTGGGAAGAGTTGCTGGGATCATGAGGCCTGCACTGTTTTCTGTGAACGGTGTTTCCGTGCGCTGCTCTGGCTCGCCAGAAGCAGCTTAAGTCATGCTGGCTCCCTCGGCCTATAGAGCGAGATGAGCGCTGCAACCCCAGAGTCGTCCGTGACTGGATCTAACAGTCGGGGGTACCTTTACCTTTATATTTATGGTGGAGATAAGGTGGAATGAAACAAATTTGGAGTTCTACTCACAAGAACAATGGGCTTTCAAGGATAGATAATGGAGAAAAGTTGAACTCACTTGCTTTTTCCTTAACAATATTTAATTTCAGAATCTAAAATTATCTAACTGCACCACTATATGTTAGAGATTGCATGGGGGGGGGGGGAGAGAATCAGTAGCTGGCTGGCTTATGTGAACCACTGTAAATAAACATCTTCTGTTCTGCACCACCTTAATCAGTGTGCAAAAATGCAAGATTTCAACATTCATTTTGCTACATCAACCTAAGTTTGAATTGCCTGCAGTTGCAGGGTGTGTATGGTGAATAGGCCCTGCCATTACAAAGTGTGAAGAAAACATGAGCCTCTCCCATATCATCCACTAGTTCCAACTTGTAGAAATGCCCCCAAGTGCAGAACACTAAATGACTTGCTAGTTTTGTCCCTACTTGTGTTTTCCTTCTGCACATTCTTGTGACAAACATTTACACCTGGTTGGAAGAGTTCTCTTCCATGTGAGCTTGGCACTGCCTTCTGGAATACCTGTACGATTCCATCTCACTTGCTACTTTCAAAGCCCATCTTTCCCACAAAGCCTTTGATTCAACAGCCCAGTTCCCCTGCCCTATTACAGTCAAGCCTAAGCACATGGAACTAACAATTGCGTATTCGTTCTGCTCTTGTCCTGCCTCTACGTCCTTCCTCTCCTCTGCTTCCTCCCCAAAAAAGATTAAATTTGAGATTGCAAGGGCCTTGGGCAGGAACATTTCCCCTTTTATGTGTTAAAGCACCATGAATACTGATGGAACGAAATATTGGTGTACAGGCAACCCCCAATTTGTGTGGAGGTTGCATTCTTGCCCCCCTCCAAGGGCAGGAGAGGGGGGAATGACTTTCTCCCCTTGCCCATCCTCTCTTCATGCTGCTCCCACCACCATGGCGGCTGCTCTAGGAAGCATGTGTATGGTTGTCCTGGAATATATTTGGTAATATTTTTGTAACTAGCTATATTTATGTCTTTGCTTTATTTCCATCCATAATTGACAATTGGGACATGTATCCTATTTTAAATGTGTGTGTTTTTTTACTTCTCCCTTCTGTGAAGGTGGTGGTACTACCAGGAGGACTAAGAAGACTTGAGTTGTTTAGGGCTTTGCACAAAAAGATGAGCACCTTGAATTGGGTCTGGGAACAAACAGGAAGCCCCTGTATCTGCTTTAGAACTGGAGTTTCATTACAGATATTGGGGGCAGTGGTGGTGTGTTTGAGACTCCTTTGTTGGCTTTGCTGAAACCGATACTGGGTTCATAGAGATGGAAATCTTGTTTGGCATAGAGGAATGTTAGCAGCAGGGGTTGAGGAGGGAATTTCCTTTTGAGAGATGTTCTCCCCCTCCCGCCATCAGGAAACAATTAGGTGGCAGCCTAGTTTCAAGATTGCTGTGCTTCCTGTTACATCTTTGGAGCCTTTTCAGTACATAGGCTGAGTGACGGGCAGCCTCCTGTCACAGCTTCTTACCCTTCTCTAGCTGTGCCACTCACACAACTTCACTGGAGGGGAAACCGGGATGAAGAAAATTTGCCAGTGTAGTGTTTGCAGCTGTACAAAAGCATCTCCCCCCCCCCTTTTTTTCTAAAGGGCTGCAATTTTCCCCTCACCCTAATGGCTGGAGGTAGAAGAAACATAAGAGGTGCACATATTCTTTTCACCTCGATCAGTGTGGTTGCAAAGCTACACTTGTTTAATTTCGCCCTGTCCCATTGAAAGCGCAGAAGGACATCTCCCTCTTTCATCTTCTCTATTACAGCTGTCTTAGCAGAGTTGAAAGTAGAACAATGTGGATTTCATTTCTGGTAAAAGGAGGATTTCTTCAGCCCTAAGCTACATTCTAGATGCCCGTGTATTAACCAAAGTAGCCTCAGGTTTTGTTGCTCTTTTCAGTGGCAGCTTTTAGATTTGAATACCAGGTTCAAATCTCTCTTCTTCAAGCGCAACTGGTGACCTTGGGCAAATGGCTGTCAAAACTGTACACACAGCAGTTTAAATTGGTTTCATTGCATCCCATGTATGCATGTTTTTTTGCATCGTCAACATGATGTCCTCATCCAACTGGCAGCCTTCACCCCTCCCCCAATTTAATGTGGATTTTCCTGCTCTGAACAGTATGGGGGGGCATACAGTTGTATATGGCTCAACTGTGGGCATACTGAAGTGAATTGTGTGGGGTGGGTTCTTGTGTTTTGCTGGGTGCCATCTAACACTATATTGCCTGCTACTTTGGTGAGGGTGCCCCTTCATGAGTGGGTGGGGGGGGCAGGTGTGACACTTATTATTATTATTATTAAACTATATTGTATAAGTCTGATATACCAGAAAACCCATATCTCAAAAAATTTTAAAAAAATGGCTATACATGCAGGTAAAACGGCTGCCTGCATTGGTACATATGTGGTGCTTACAAAGATGAAACTTGGGCAAGCTCTACTAGGAAGAGTTGTGCAAGGTCCTGTCCATTAATCCACCGTCCCCTTTCTCCTGCTGGAGTAAGCTGTATTCTCCTTGTATATGCAACAGAAGGAGAAGAACACGTGATTTGTTCCGAAAGGCAGGCTTCAAGTTCTTCAGACATTAGAAGGCTTGAAGAAGCTGTTGTGCTGCTAAAAGAACAAGGCAAGTTAATGAATGCAGGCCCAAAGGTCTTTACGTGGTTGACGGCTCTAAAATGCACCCAGCCATTCTACAGAAAGTACAAGTTTAAAAGCAAGTGAGAGAAGCAATAACACAATAAGATAGAGAAACGAAGAAAGAAAAAAAAGACCACGGGGAGGTAGAAGTTGATTTTTCTGTTGCTAAGATATTTTTTCCTGTGCAACTAAGCAGGCAAATACTGTAAACAAAAGCTGAGACTTCTAGCAAGAGCAAACCACAGCTTGTGCTACCGCTGTGCTTGCTGCTGGACAAGGCTGTCGTAATCTCAATTTCCTTATCTTTTGCTTAAATTTAATTACCACAATGAGGTGGGAGTTTTTCTCAACTATGTCTAGACTTCAAAACACTGGTGTTGGGGAGCTGATAAGAGTTTTGGCCTTGGACCAGGGAGGAAGGATTGCAGTCCCTGTCCAGCTTTCAACTCGCTGGGTGAGCTCAAGGCAGACTTTAAACTCTTTCTTACCCTCCCATACTTCTCAGAGCTCTTGAAGGCAGCAAAGGGAGTTCTCTGAACTTGTCAGAGAAACTTTCCATTTTAAATTCCATCTCTTACAGACCCCACCCCCCATCTTTCTTTATTGCTGGCTTGCATAGCCGAAGAACACCGAGACTGTGTCTCGGTGAAGTGAAACTGGCTTCTCCCAACTTATGCCTCTCCGTGTTCCACTCCTGGAGGCTGTGGGACAAAGCAGTCCTGCTTGCTCTGGCATGGTGGCAAATAGGAAAGAGAGTGGAATTTACATGTGTTAGTCTTGCCAAGCCTTGGTTCATACCTGAACTTAACCCCATCATCAAGCAATGACCTGCATCTGTGAAAGTTCCAGGCAGAGACTTACTCACCTAAAGATCAACATACTTAGCCTGCAGCAAGTCATCAAGTGATACATATGCATGGGTGAATAACCCCTTAATAGTGCAAATAAGAATTTTTATTCACGGACTTTTGAACTGTTCATCAATAAATGAGAAACAGCAAGCACTCCCATTTTATTCAGTAAGGTCTGGCTAACACCCCAGATATCCTGCATTTGCCCTCTAGAACATGGCAGCGGTTTCCTAGCAGACAAGTTAATGTGAAGAGTTTTGTAAACAGGAAGTTAGAAAAACCACAAAACTTGCCGCCTTACGGGGTGATAAATGGTAAGTCAAACTGAAGTTTTGTTTTTCAGCTTTGTTTTCATGTATTTTCACAAATAAATGGTTTTGGCGATAGGCTACCAAAGAGCTGAGAGCTGATGATATTCCTCCTAGACAGTAATGAAAATCCAGGCACCCTGTCCTCTAGAGCTGCTACGCCTTCAAGTATTGCCTGCCAGTATATAATAACAGACTTAGAACTGGAATGAAAGATGTTAGAAATACACTCTCCTTCCTGCAATAAAACTGAATAAATGCTGTCTATGTGTCTGGCTATTTACTAAGGACTTTGAAACAGCTCACACAAGCTCCCAAGACATCCTGTTCACAGAAGCAGCTGACAGGAATGCCTATTGTTCGGCTTTGCTTTTGTGCCTCTAATCTGATTTTTCAAGGGCTATGTGGAAACTGCAGCTGGAAAGGCATTTCAGAACTTCCTTGGCACATCCCTATGCAAACAGATGGGGCCCTCTACTGGTTAAGGGCACCGTCTTGTTAAAAAAGTAAACACAAAGCACAAACTGAACTCGACAGGAACAGCCGTTTGCTCATCTTTTAATACAGCCCCACAGCTATTCAACACATTGTGGCATTGCTCAGTGTAGCAGCACTGGCATAAAATAAACCAAGTGGATCACACGAAGTGGCCGAGTTGACATTTGCAAAAGGTTACCCACTGTTTCTTAAGCTCCTGAGCTTTGAGAAAGGGTTGTGCCATTCCTTCCCTACAGTACCTGTCTTCATTTGCTCTTCTCCCCTGCTGGAAGGTATAAAGAGGAAGAAATATGTGATAACGTACCTGTGACCCAAATATTGTTGCACTCCCACCACCCCCAGACTGCATGGCTAATGTTCACAGATGAGTGGAACTTTAGTCCTTGTTCCCCAACACTGCATTTCAGAGTCTCCGGTTTCTTTTAAAAACAAGAGGGGGGAATGGGAGAACTTTGTATAGAGAGTTTTGTGTCTTTTTTTGCCTCTAATAAACTGAGAAGCCCGGCCCCAGGAAATGCAAAACAATATTAATAGGCCTCTTGCTGCTCAGGAAGTGGATTCTTACATAACAAACTACGAACTTGCAGTTTAAGCCACTACAAAGATTGTTTGAAGAAATCACTCTGGGTTGAACCATTTCCCCTCTGGGAAAAAAGTGCCCAATCTATTCTTGTATTTCTTATCACATGCACAAAATGACCAAGGGAAAAAAGTAGAAACTGAAAATACAATTAATTTTTTAAAAAAATCATTTTATAACCATTGTCTCATAACCGGTTTTGCTTAATTAGAAATAGGTGTTGGCCCGTGCATAAAAAAATGTTTTATGGAGTGCAGCAAGTTGTAACTTCTTAGGATCAAGCCCAGCAATTGCAAAAAGAATGCAGCCACCAAACCCTTTCTACTTCAACGTTTCTCTGATTCTTACACTTTCATGCTAGGTCTTCTGAAGCTTGACACGTGCAGAGTGCCAATTCATTATCACCCCCACAGCTTGTCCCTTTTCTGCATATGAACCTGCCCCAGAGCCTGAGATCATTACCTGAGGCTCTGCATATCACTTCCAAGGGGGGTGGCTTTTTCTGCAGTAGCTTCATCTATCAAACACTTTCCCCAGGGAGATCTATCTGGTGCCAACTTTTTCATTTCGGTGTCAGGCAAGGATGTTTTGGCTTCCTAAGTAATTGGGGCAGTGCCTAATGAATACACAAGTTTTTTCATGCACTTGAGAGTTGGGGTGCTAGGGCAGGGGTAGTAACTGGCGGGGGGACACTGTTCTGCTGGAGTAGTATGTCCACCTTTGGTCACCACTCTGCACTTGGCTCTCACCTGTGGCTCCTAGAAGCAGCCCCACCGCAGGAATGACTGACCAGCTGGCTAAACCAGGTGAGGGTAGCCAATGTTATCTAAAACCTTTGGTTGCTTAGGGACTTTCTTTGCATGTGAAGACAAGCTCTGGCAGGTTGGACAAGACCAATAATGAGTCCAGTGGTTAAGAAAGTGCTTTCTGCATGTGCTGTAAAGGGGCAGATGGGGCTCATCCACTGGGAAGGCAGCCCATCTAGAAGAAGGAAAACTGGTCCAAAAATTCCGCTGCCTTGTGGAATAGCACAGCTCTCCTAGGTAAAGGGACCCCTGACCATTAGGTCCAGTCGTGACCGACTCTGGGGTTGCGGCGCTCATCTCGCTTTATTGGCCGAGGGAGCCGGCGTACAGCTTCCGGGTCATGTGGCCAGCATGACTAAGCTGCTTCTAAGCACACAGAAACACCGTTTACCTTCCCGCTGGAGCGGTACCTATTTATCTACTTGCACTTTGACGTGCTTTCAAACTGCTAGGTTGGCAGGAGCAGGGACCGAGCAACGGAAGCTCACCCCGTTGTGGGGATTCGAACCGCCAACCTTCTGATCGGCAAGCCCTAGGCTCTGTAGTTTAACCCACAGTGCCACCCGTGTCCCTACAGCTCTCCTAACCACCCATTAAAAGGTAAAGGATCCCTGACAGTTAAGTCCAGTTGTGAACGACTCGGGTTGCAGCGCTCATCTCGCTTTACTGGCCAAGGGAGCCGATGTTTGTCTGCAGACAGTTTTTCCGGGTCATGTGGCCAGCATGACTAAGCCGCTTCTGGCGAAACCAGAGCAGTGCACGGAAACTCCGTCTGGGACCTTCCGATCGGCAAGCCCTAGGCTCAGTGGTTTAGACCACAGCACCACCTGCGCCCCTACCCATTAAACATCTGCAAACAGGTGATCTGTCGGACTCTGTTTTCCCAATTGCAAGTTCTCCCATCTTCAAGTGTAGTGATTTATAACTATCCCATAAGAATGAATGGGACATGTTTGCCTAGGGAGGAGAATCTACAAAACTCAGGTTGATCCTCAGTTCTATGTTCTTCTAAAAGGGATACATTTTGGGACACCACTAATTAGGTGGGGGATAAACCTGGTCCGTGTCATTGCTGACACCAGCCAGTAAGAACCTATCCTGTCCCTATCTGCATAGTGGGGAAAGTAGTTTACCAACATTAGCCTCAAAACCATTTAAGGGAGATTTACAACATTTTCTCTGTTCCATAAAGAGCCCAAGATGTATCTTGCTAATGGTAATAATGGATGAGCAGGAATTTGAACTCTTCTCTTCTGGGCAGTGGCGTAGCGTGGGGGGTGCAGGGGGGGCCGGCTGCACCGGGCGCAACATCTGGGGGGCGCGCGCTCGCACTCGCAGCTCTCTGCCCTTACTAAAATCCACAGGTTAGGGGGCGCAAATTACTTGCCTTGCCCCGGGTGCTGACAACCAACGCTACGCCACTGCTTCTGGGTCCAGGTAAAACACCCCAGACCATACCAATGCTCTTCTTAAAACACAGTGGTGAGTGGAGAGATCTATGTAAACAAAATACAGTATTGAGGAAATAAACGTACCTGAAATAGGGATGTTGAGATTCTAGGGAGATGTCTGGTGCCCTCTAGTGTTCCTTTTTGTTAGAACACACACAATCTTTCCCCTTTTAGAAAAACAAGTGTTTTGTCACATTCATTGTGCAAAAGATATGTATATTACATTTCATCTCGTTATTGTGCATAGTTTTATTTAGCTTGGGTGCACTGCCACTATGACCGCCCATCAATTAAGTTTTTAATGAATGGACGATCTGCTTTTTAACCTATTCAGTTAAATGTGCACATTATCACAGTCTTGGTATAGGTCCTATCTGGAGATATTGGAATAAGTGTGATGTAACTAATGGTTATTCGGTAGATATTATTAATATTATTAAGACTGGCAGGAGTCATAGGCATACAAAACAAAATAAGTGAACAACACTAATGTCAAATGTGGAAGCTAAATTCATATGGAATTTATGGAATCTTGCATACTGTTTCCTTCTTTTTAGAACCTTTCTTGCCATATCTTTAAAAAGCAAGATGAACAAGTATAGGATAACAGCGTGGGGCAGGATTATTTTTCAGAGAGCAGTGTGTGGGGAAATGGTTAAAAAGCCCTTCCTGTGCCATGGTCCAAGTTCTCATTTTATCCCCCTTGCCATGACTGAGATTTAAAGAATAAAAACCATGCATGCTAAATACTTGTATATTTTAATTAGGTCCAACACCCTGGCTGGATAGTTATTCCCTCCCCCACCACCAGAAAATGGAGAAAACTGAAAGTCAAAACAAAAATGATAAATAAAAGGGCAGCTGCAGCCTTATGCAAACTGTTTTATTATTTTGCCACAAATATAACATGCAACTCCCTCAGTTAACCTTTCCATTCTTCCATAAATGTATTTATGCCTCCATTCCTCCTTTTTTTATCAACACACTAACTTCATATTCACATAAATGGGGAGAGCCAGGCTTGTGATTTTCTGCGGATCAAAGAGCTTGCCTCTTCTCCTCCCTCCTCTTCTCAGCCACTTCCTTATTTGTAGATTTATAAATCATTCACCAGCTGTCCTGAAATGCGTCCAGGTTTCCTTATTTTTAAACTCTGCTCCCCCCCCCCCCGTAGCAGTACTAATTAACCAATCAAGCCTCCACACTAGGAAGAAACTTAAATTTCCACTGCAAGAGGATAGCCCCATAAGGATAACTCTGCAGGGACTTTTTGCTGCCTGAGAGGAGACAGGTTGGCCATACCCCATATTCTGTGCAAAGAAGCTGGCAAGATGGGCAACTGAGTTTTATTTCAACACAGGTGACACACTCCTGGCGGTAGCAGACGAGCCAGCAGGGAATGCAGCAATCTTTGATAATATTTGATAACATATGTATAAGAATGTTCCATTCAACAGAATCCTCTCCCAGCTGATAATACAAGTGCCTATCAATTAAAAGTTCTAATCAGCTTCATGTGACCAGTTCTTTCTGCTACCCTAATAGTTAGTCTAACTTTTGTGCCCCCCCCCTCCGTCCTTCTGCCCTTTAGGCTAAGCCTGTGGTTAGGACTAGGGCCGATGAGAAGCTGGAGCAGCGGGTCTTGATGTCCTGGACCCACAGCCAGAAAGGTCCCCAGACTTTGAGTTTTTGTTAGAAAGAGAGAGACAGTTTGTGTGTCTTGTACTCCTAAAAAGAAAGTTACGAAGCAAAATGTTTAGGTACCTTATCAATTTCTTTGAGATGAGTCAGCCTGGCTGCTTCCAGCTTGCAGTGCTTTCATCCAACAAGTGACCTCAGGAGTCTGATGGATAAGTGAGTTTGGACACTAGGCAATAGGAATTCTGGTGGTCCTAAAGAGCTGCTTTTTACCCCTCCCCTGTAGTGTACTTTTCCTGGTCCTGAATGGAGTAACTATACTTTGAAGGACCAGCTGTGCAACCTGGGGGTCATACTGGATTCACAGCTGTCCAGGGAGACACAGGTTCTGTGTCCAGGGCCATCTGATATGCCGGCTGAGACCCCACCCGCCTGTGCACTGTCTTGCCAGAGTGGTACATGCGCTGGTTATCTCCCTCTTGGACTACTGCAATGCATATTGATTTTGAATTGTGTTTTTGTTAACTCTTCTATTTCTGTTATGTTTTATCTATGGAATTCAAAGAGTACCAGCAGAAGAGCCATAAAACGGTCTGCTAAGACCCTCAACAATGTTCAAGTGATCCACGGGGGACCATGGCTCTGGCCTGATCTTCAACGGATAGGTCTGGTTGCGTATCTTGGTCTAGCTTAAGGAAAACCACCAGCATTTGGATTTTGTCTTTACTATCATTAAAACCTTTGGGCTTATTCTTTTAAAAAAAGAAAATAAAAGAGAAAGGAGGAAGACACATAAAGGAAACAATCAGAAGCAGGTCTCCTCTGTTGCAGGTTGTGATGAAAGAGGAGACCTGCATCGGAAAAGGCTGGACTACTTCCAAACATAGTACTGAAATCCCAGAATAGGTTATTAACACAGCCTTTTCCCCTAGTAAGTAAAGGTGCAGCATTTCCATTGTAAATAAGATAACTGCTTGTTTGCACAGTTAACAACAGGGCAGAAGGCAAACAAAGCCCTTTTTTCATATAGCTCTGACTGCCAGACAGCTAGCTTGGGGTAACTGTGTTGGGTTGAAGGCATATAGCCAGCCTTTAGCATTATTCACTAACATTATGCCTGGGTAGGGATCTCTCCCCTTAACCTTTGCAGGGGATACTGACAAAGGGCCAGGGGCCAAGGTTTGTCCAGAGGTGGATTTAGGGGAGCACAAGGGATGCCACAACTATTATTTAGAATGGAACTAGGGCTGCCATACACCTGGATTTTTCTGGACATTATTGGGATTTCAAAGGTGGAATTGAGGTCTGGAGGGAATTTCCGAAAGGCAGCGCTTTGTCCTGGATCTTAGGCAAGTCAATCAAAAAATCAACAATTTTGGTGGTTTGTTTTTTTTTTAAAAAAAACCTAATTCAGGACGTCCTGGTTTTTACTTTTTGAAATATGGCAACCCTAAGAGGCACCACTGAAATCTGAGAGCCCAAGTTCCACCACTGAGAAATCCCATTGGCACTGGCACTCTGGATTAATTATGGAAAGTTGGCTGTCACCGATGGAAGCGAAAGCTCTGAAAAAGCTCAATATGGAGGTCAAATGGCCGAAATATTGGGAAATTTTGGAACAAGATGGAGACAGATTGAAACTGCAGAGTTTTGAAAAACTAAAAAATAAAGTGCGAGACTGGCTTCATTATTATCAGATAATGGAGGCATACAATTTGGATAAGAAAATCGGCTTCCAGGTGGAAAAATCAAAATTAGAAACAGAATTGTTAGAACCCAAAACTAAGATTTTGTCAAAAATGTATAACTTGCTGCTGAAATGGAATACTCAGGATGAAACGGTGAAATCTGCTATGATTAAATGGGCACAAGACGTTGGACATAACATAATGATGGCTGACTGGGAACAGTTGTGGACCACAGGTATGAAGTTTACGGCATGTAATGCCTTAAGAGAGAATATTATGAAAATGATATACAGGTGGTACATAACCCCAGTCAAGCTTGCAAAAATCTACCATTTGCCCGATAATAAATGTTGGAAATGCAAAGAAACTGAAGGTACATTCTTTCACCTTTGGTGGACGTGCCCAAGGATTAAGGTTTTCTGGGAGATGATTTATAATGAATTAAAAAAGGTATTTAAATATACCTTCTTGAAGAAACCAGAGGCCTTTCTCCTGGGCATAGTCGGCCAATCGGTGTTAAAGAAGGACAGAACTTTCTTTATGTATGCTACAACAGCAGCAAGAATACTTATTGCAAAGCATTGGAAGACACAAGATCTACCCACACTGGAGGAATGGCAGATGAAAATGATGGACTACATGGAATTGGCGGAAATGACTGGCAGAATCCGAGACCAGGGAGAAGAGTCGGTGGAAGAAGATTGGAAGAAATTTAAAGACTACTTACAGAAATATTGTAAAATTAATGAATGTTAGAATGATGTTGGATTGAAGTTAAGTGGTTTCTAGCTGTAATGGTATAAAAGAATATGGAAAAATTGGTTTTCAATATGTAAAAACTTAATGCTATAATATATTAAGATTAAAGATCAGGATTAAAAGGAGGGAAAGGAATTGCTGGACTAACAAATTGAATTGGAATACAAAAAAGGGAGGTATGAGGAGGTCCGGGAAACAAGTAAATGTAAGAGAAGTGATGAAAAGATGGAATTGTTTTTAATTGTCTTTTTTTGTACTTTGTATTTTTCTTTTTTCTATTGTTATTTTTCTTATCAATGTAATCTTTTTCTTTTGAAATTTTAATAAATATCATTAAAAAAAATGGATTAATTATGGAAAGTGATTAGGATGGTTCAGCAGGGGAAGAATCACTGGGGACCCACGAGCTGGACTGGTGGGGGAAGAGAGAACAAATTGCAGGTGGAAAACGTGAAAAGAGGGTGGTCACAGTCTCTCTGATGCAATATAGTGAGAATAGATTTCTCTGTCTTCATTACAGCACATGTTTGTACCTACTGTGGCACAAAAGTCAAAACCGAAGCAGCACAGGAAGCGCCCGTCTATCGCGGCCATTCAGTGGCGTAGCGTGGGTTGTCAGCACCCGGGGCAAGGCAAGTAATTTGCGCCCCCTAACCCGTGGATTTTAGCAGGGGGCAGAGAGCTGCGAGTGCGAGCGCGCCCCCCCAGATGTTGCGCCCGGTGCGGCCGGCCCCCCCTGCACCCCCCACGCTACGCCACTGCGGCCATTAGCTCATCTGACTAGCAGTGGCTCTCTGAAGCTTCAGCCTTTCCCAACCCAACTCAGAGATGCCAGGGACTGAATCTGGGACCTTTTGCATGCAGAGTGTGTGCTCCGGTACAGAGCCACAAGCCTTCCACAAAAACAGCTTGCGACTCTTCCTGTAGGCCATTCTTTCAACAGCATCTGCCATTTCCAATTGCAAGATGTTGTCATTAACCATATGTGTGGTCTCTGGCTGTTTGTTCTTTCAATTTGTTTACTCCCATAGAAGGCTTCTTTTGGTTGGAAACCTCAGCCTCACTCCAGAAACCCCTAGCAAATGCCAAATTCCATCCTTGCTGCGGGCGAAAGATCGCCAGTGCGCAGGGAATTGTGAACAGGAGGCTGCCAAAGCAAGAGAGAAGCAGCCAGTTGCAAGCCAGTGGCCTCCCCTTTTTCTCTCAATGAGTGACCCCCCAAAGAAAGGGGTGAACAGTTTCAGGAATGCAACGATTTATGGGCACATTTAAAGTAAACCAATGGTGCACTTAGTGCAGTGTGCCACATCCTTATTAAGCGCACTAATGGAAACATTAAGGCATCAGAAAGCAGAAGCAAAAGAGCAAGCAAAAATCATTATTTTCTCTGTGACGCACAGCAGAGCTACAGTACCCGGCTCCGCCAGAGCGCTCAGCCTCATCCAGAAGAAACGATGTCGTGGAAGACTGCAGTGGGCTGCACGGTGTTGGGAGACGAGCCTTTTGTGTGTGGCATCACACATGCGCTAATCATGCCAGACCCCTACAATTTTGGAAGACTGGTATCTCTGACTCCAGATATGCTAAAGGGGAAGTCATACAGGGAAATCAGGGGGTGCCCTCATCTTCGTTGAGTGGGTCTGTGCTACAGCTGAAGAGCTCAGCACTATGATACTCTGGTAACCTCCAGACCGGATGGTCCCAACATGCTTTTTGTGCGGCTGCTCTTGAAGATGATTTGGAGACTTCAGGTGGGTCCAAAATGCAGATTTACTGGCTGGGGGTTCCATTTAGAACTCAGGTAACTCCCCCCCTTTTTAAAGTGTTCAAGGGTTAATTTGTTTAATCATTTTTTCGATACAAACATCAGCCGCAAAAGACACATACAACAAAACCCATAATAACAATAATAACACAATTTGACAGTTCAGATTTGAATACACTGATATACCTACGACTACACCTTTTTAAACAATATTTTCCCACCTCTCTCTCCTCCCCCTACTTCCCACCACTATCCGACTTATTGCTTAAATATTTGTTCCAGATTTCTTCATATTTATCCATTCTTATTTTGCGTTGACATGCAATATGTTCGCATGTAGCTAATCTGTCCATATTATCAATCCATGTGCTCAATTGAATCTTTTTGCGGCTCTTCCAATTCATCAAAACAAGTTTCAGGTAACTCCCATTTTAAAACAGCTGCACTGATTGTCAGTTTATTTTCTGGGCCCAATTCATGGGAACGGGGAGGGATTTACAAGTCAGCCTAAAATGTAAAGACTGCAGGTTTCCCTCTCCTCACCTCTGTCCTGCTATCAGGGATTCATTCTGCAGATTTCCTAGCCCCAGATTTCCTAGAGCCAGTGTGGTGTAGTGGTTAAGAGCGGTAGTCTCGTAATCTGGGGAACCGGGTTCGCGTCTCCGCTCCTCCACATGCAGCTGCTGGGTGACCTTGGGCCAGTCACACCTCTTTGAAGTCTCTCAGCCCCACTCACCTCACAGAGTGTTTGTTGTGGGGGAGGAAGGGAAAGGAGAATGTTAGCCGCTTTGAGACTCCTTAAAGGGAGTGAAAGGCGGGATATCAAATCCAAACTCTTCTTCTTCTTCTTACAGCCCAGTTCAGTGGGACTCACTCCGAAGGAAACGTACACCGCTTTAGCCAAACGCAGTTGTATCATTATGTCCTCTACAATTCTGTCACCTTGGGAAAAAGAACGGGATTGCCATCCTTTGTCAGCACATTATACAGAAGGAGGGCACTTGGCATGACAGAAGGTAAAAAATAGCTTGGTTCCCCAACGCTGAGAAATTGAGGCAAGATGGAGGTGGCCATTCTTCACTGGCTCGACACCCGGCTCTTGCGAGGCAAGCTGCATGCTGCTATCCATCTGTCAGCCTCGAGACATGAGAGAGGGAAGCACAGAGAGGACCCTGGTGGGTTGAGTGTATACTGTGCAATGAAAGGTGCTATTGAAATTAGCTGTCATGAAAAATTTAATGCAACCCACGCCTAGAGTATCAATAATGGATCTCTCCATATCCGGAGATTATATGGAAGCAGGAGAACCTTCAGCATAATGCCCGAGGCAATAATTCAATTTTGCAATCGAAAGAACGGTAATACCTCTACTCTTCTTTCACAGCGGTGTGTTATCTAGCATCAGGCTTATCTCGAAGAGCAAGGCTTGCTCATTTGTTACACGGAACACACAAACAAGCTGCCTCTAAGCGTATGCAAGTGTTTGCGTGGAAGACTGTACGCTTGCCGATTTGGTCAGCTCAGCTATTGTCCGTGCAGGTTCGCAGACAGCATGCTCACTGAAAGTTAGTTAAGAAGGTAAAGGTACCCCTGCCCGTACGGGCCAGTCGTATCCGACTCTAGGGTTGTGCGCCCATCTCACTTAAGAGGCCGGGGGCCAGCGCTGTCCGGAGACACTTCCGGGTCACGTGGGCAGCGTGATGAAGCTGCTCTGGCGAGCCAGCACCAGCGCAGCACACGGAAACGCCGTTTACCTTCCCGCCAGAGCGGTACCTATTTATCTACTTGCACTTAGGGCTGCTTTCGAACTGCTAGGTGGGCAGGAGCTGGGACCGAAAGACGGGAGCTCACCCCGCCGCGGGGATTCGAACTGCCGACCATACGATCGGCAAGTCCTAGGCACTGAGGTTTTACCCACAGCACCACCCGCGTCCCCGAAAGTTAGTTACCTGTGAATAATTGCACGAGTGTGCATCTGGGCTATTTGTGTTCGCAGGTACAAAGAATGTACACATGTGGGACTGCTGATGCCATCTTCACAGCCCCATGAAAGGTGCTGCACACTGCAATACAGCTGCCTTCTCCTACAAAGAAGATTCTGCCATTCAGATGGGGCTTCAGCTTCCAATGCATCAGCAGTTTTGATCCATGACAGGCAGCTCTTGCAAGGCAGCTGTGAATCACAGTCCAAAGCAGTCGCAGACTAGCTGTGTTGCACGCTCCCCATTTGCAGTGGCAGACCTTGGCATCTAAAATTTCAGTGGTGGCCTGTGTGACACCTAAATCTGCTGCCCCTCGCCTCTCACCTTCTGTTAGATGCTGAAATATACTCAGAGTCGAGAGAGGATTTCATGCTCTTTATTCAGCTCATAGTGGTGAGGAGCAATGGAAGTTCCCCCAGAATGTCTGCTTTATATACATTATTTACACAATGGGCCCCACGTGATTGGCTAATTCCGGGATTCTCCTGTAGGCCAATCAGGTTGCGGATTCACTTCCACCTGGAGCTGGATTGGGTGGCTCCTGTGGACCAATCAGACTGCTGCATTCTGAATCCTATTGTTCTAGGACCAATCAGACTGCTGCATTTTGGATACTATTCAACTCAATACATAACAGATGCCATAGTTGCAGCACCCCTTGCAGCACCCCAGAAGTTCTGCAACCGGGGCACCCATCACTCCTCCCTGGTTCTACATTTGCCATTTGGAGCCAATGTACAGTTTGGTAGCAGCAGAGGGGATGCTGGTAATATTTGGCTTCTGTGGATAACTTCTAGATGTTCTCATGCTTAGACCTGGAGGCAAAATGCAGCCCTACAAGCCTCTCTTACATGGCCCTACAGACTCTTCTCCAGGTAAGACCTTTCACCTGCTTTGCTTACGGTTGCCATATGTCTGGAATTTCCAAGACATAGGCAGAATTCAGCTGTTGGCAACAGTGTCCAGGTGGAAATCACTGAAATGTCTGGGAAATTCTGGATGTACTGCAACCCATGTCAGAAGTTTAGTTTTTGGCAAATTTCCTTAAAAATAGCTCAAAAACTTCTTCTTTTTTTAGATTTTGCAGAAAAAGCTCAACAACTTTGGGGCAAAACTAACAAAGCTCACTTTTTGAAATATGGCAACCCAAGCTTTGCATCACACCTTGTTTGAGTGTTTCTTCCTGGCTGGAATTTCATAGAACTCTTGACGACGACTCTTGCTTGCCTGGACAGAGGACAAACTAGCTTTCTGTACATGGATAAAATTTACATTCCGCCCATTTTTGCCTTTGGCCCTGCCAGCTCCTGGAAGGTTTCTCAGAAACGAATGTCGCCTCAGGCTGAAAAAGATTCCCAACTCCTGCTTTAGACAATGACTGTGAACCCAGAGCACTACAGAAGAGATGGCTCTACAATGGAACTAAAGAAGCTTAAAGTTCAGAGCTCCTATTCCTGGAGGGGGCCCAAAAGCTACTTTAGTTCACATTGCTTTTAAAAATTGACAAAAAAATGCATCATGCCTGCATATAATATTTCCCTATTTTTTTCTAATTTTCACTCCCCCTCCATAACTTGAAAACTATAAGGCATAGGAAATTTTTATTCACATCAGTGGCTTTGACACGTGAGATAATCCAGTGCAGCAATTTTAATCAAAATCTGAAATGATGTAGCTTTTTGTGTGTGTGCGTTTGTGGTGGTATGTTGTGGAACAACCCCATCAAGAAGATAGCAGTGGTTCCCCAGACCTTGGTGGAATCTAGACACATATAAAAAACGTTGTGAAAATGCTTTTTAATTTATATATATATATATATATATATATATATATATATATATATATATATAAAATTTGTCATAGCTCACCATCACCCTCTAGTGTCACATTTGTATAATGCACTTTACAACATACTTAAAACGTTTTATTTGCAGCTGTATAGCTGAGTCCCTTGTTGTTGGTGGCGAAGGGGCCCCCATATCAGTTCAAGCTTCAGTGCCCCCCAAAATGTAGGTCTGCCACTGCACTACAGTCCAGCTCATAAAAGAGACTTTGTTCACTGCATTGTTCACAGGATCTCAACCACCCCTTCCTCAGTAGCTTGCGGAAGTCTTTCCTTGGCAACACAGAAACAAGTTCGGCTTAATTTCCTTTTCCTTTTTCGCTCCTAGATTGAGGTATTAATCTTCCGTCCTGGATAGGACAGTAATTTTGACCACCTCATCTCTTATTCGCCAGGCAGAGAAAGAGATTTCCCCGAAGACTTAAGGCTAAACAAGATCAGCTGTCCCGCTTTGCCTCCTCCGCAGCAAAACGCTGCCTGGAGCCATTCTATTGAAACAAGGTGCATTAAGGATAAATGTGTTCTAGGCCGATAAAAAGGACCCAAGGCTGTATCTGGCAGGAAGAAAGAGGCTTAGACTTAGTGACTGGACCGAGCATGCCTCAATCAATCTACAAGTGCCAGAACGCAAGCCAATGTGCACATCTGCTGTGCCAAAATATACTTAACTTCCCATGAGTCACCAGAAGCGTCATCTGTCTGCTGGCTGGCTTGATACAAGTTGGGTTGAGGAAGATACAGGGATGGATGGACCAAAGTGCCCCAGTGCTCAAAATGCATCCCACGAGCATCTGTCGCAGCCCATGAGAAGGCTGGTGATCGTGCTGCATTTACTGTCTGCTAGAACTACAAATACAGGGAAGGAGAGGCGAGGGCGGGTTTAGCCTAAAGAGGGCTACAAGTTGTGTAGACCTGATCTGAAGCAAATGACTGCCCTTTACTCTTTTGATATCACATTGCCAGAAGCTGCTGTCCCACTAGGGCGCTTCCAGATGTGCGACCAGTGCTCCTCATGCACACAAGTTTTTTCCTGCAGTATCTGCATGGCGTTGTTGGCATGCAAAATCCAGTTTGTACCCCAGGGAACATCCCGTTACAAAACCAACAACCCTGTTGCCAGTGACCTGCTCCCGAGATCTCAGTGGCACGTTTGCAAACTACTGTATTTTTCGCTCTATAACACGCACCAGACCATAACACGCACGTAGTTTTTAGAGGAGGAAAACAAGAAAAAAAATTATTCTAAACGAAATAGTGGATATATGATTTTTGTGGTTCATGCTGTGGCCACAGACATGTGATCTGACAGTGAGTTTGGAGTAGCCCAATGCAAAAATCCTGAGGATCCATGTGGATCCATGCTTTGTAACCACGGAGGAGGGAAGGAAGGGGAACCATGGATCCTCTGCTCACGACTGCAGCAGATCCCCCCCGCCACCCGCAGGCATTCGCTCCATAACACGCACAGACATTTCCCCTTACTTTCTAGGAGGAAAAAAGTGAGTGTTATGGTGCAAAAAATACGGTATGTCTCAACCTAGAAGCAACTCCAGTTGCCCCAGGGCTGCAGAACCGAAGGACCAAGACCTCCCAGCCAGAAAAAAACAAACAAACCAAGAGTTCCAGCTGCCAGGAGACCTGGGAGCCACTCTGGGCTCTGCCACCACGAAACAGAGGCACATGACCACCAGAAGGGAAGATCAGCCTGGCCCCAGCTGGATATAAATGCCCGTTTACAGCTTATTTTGTCAAAAGGATCTCCCTCCTCCTCTTTAGCAAGTCTTTGCAAATTTCGTAAATTTAGTACAATAAATAGGATTCTAAGACATCATCCATGGTGTTCTGGTGCGGTATCAGGGAAAGGAGAGAGAAAGACCCACAAAGAAACTACTCCATCTCCTTTGCAACTTCTAGCTCCGGCTTGAATAAAATGTTAAAAATGGGCAGGAGAGGCGGTTCTGGCATTCGGACCTTTTGTGTCTGGGGCAAAAGTGCTTAGGATCAGCACTGCACAAGCAAATGTAAGACTGCAGGAAGGCAATAATAACTATGAATAATAATAACAATCAATAATAATAACAATAATAATAATTTATATTTGTACTCTGCCCAACTGACTGAGTTGCCCGAGCCACTCTGGTTGGCTTGTTTTCCTTTGGTGGTGAGAGAGGTTGCGGGTGGCCAAGGCTGTGGTTGGTTGTCTTTGATTGGCTGTGGTGAAATTTGTTTTCATGTGTGAGTGGGGTGTGTGTGTGTGTTTGGATCAGGTTAGCCAGATTGATTTGTATGGATTTTTGTCATTGTCTGGTTGGGCTGTGTACGTGATAAAGGGGAACCATACCGGGTGAAGGCATCTTCTTCTATTTGTCCCCTTGTCAGTTTCAATTTGTTGGTTAGTTTTTCTAACAAGGCTGTTTCCCATACTATTTGATACCATTGGCCCATGCTTACTCCTGACAGGTCTCTCCAGTGTCTGGTTATGATGCTTCAGGCTGCTGAGAGTAGGTGGGTTATGAGCTCTTTGTGTTGTGAGTGGGCATTATTGTCTTGTAAGATGTTTAGTAGGGAGTTATAGTCTTTTATAAGGGACACGGGTGGCGCTGTGGGTTAAACCACAGAGCCTAGAAATTGACAACCAGAAGGTCGGTGGTTCGAATCCCCATGATGGGGTGAGCTCCCATGCTCGGTCCATGCTCCTGCCAACTTAGCAGTTTAAAAGCATATCAAAATTGCAAGCAGATAAATAGGTACCGCTCCGGCGGGAAGGTAAACGGCGTTTCCGTGCACTGCTCTGGTTCACCAGAAGCGGCTTAGTCATGCTGGCCACATGACCCGGAAGCTGTACGCCGGCTCCCTCGGCCAATAAAGTGAGATGAGCGCCGCAACCCCAGAGTCAGCCACGACTGGACCTAATGGTCAGGGGTCCCTTTACCTTTATAGTCTTTTATATACTAATCTTTTATGTTCTTCCACATCCGTTTAATGCTCCTAACCCTTCTTTTAGATTCTTATAGTCCTTTAGATATACCTTCTGTTTTAATACTTTTTAGCTTTCCAAAATGTTCTACATAGTCTAAATGATTGTACCCCCACCCTACTTGTGCTGGTCTATGACCGTAATAAAGATTTTATGATGATGATGATTGTCTCTCTCTCTTAAGTAAGACAGAACAGCAACAGAAAACTTCCGACTCCACCCAGTTCAATAGTGCCACCTTATGACAAAGCTATATAATGTCACTACCCACACCTCAGGTATCCTGGACATTGCACCTTTCTGGTCTACAACAAAGTTTAGCCATCCTCAAGTCTAGCTCAACATTAACAACTGCTTGCTTGAGCTGGCTGGGGAATAACCGTAGCAGCAAGTATTAAAACAAGCATGGTTTAAGGACCATTGATTTTATTCCTCTGTTGGTGTTTAACTTCAGAGAGGCAACAGCAATAAAAAGCAACCTCCAAAGTACTACAGGTGTTCTTGCTTTATTGCTGAAGCTATATGGCCACATATAATGGCCGGACGTAAGTGGTTTTAGTGCTTCCTTTGTACGCAGCCTCTTGCAATGACCGCTGTGAAGGTCTCTGTGCTAGCCATTACCCCTTGAATTCCCAGAGAGAGGAGTCTTGTCTTATCAGGCAAAGACAGGGAAAGAGGCAACACATTTATGCACACACTGCATGGCCAAACAGCAACTCTTGTTTGTACCCCAGCTGGAGAAATCTAGGTGAGAGCTCTGTGTTTTTATTTCCAGCCAAGCCTCGGGGGAATGTCGCCTCGGCTGCTAGGAGCCTGCACGCTCCACCTCCCAGTGCCAGCTGATCAGTGGACCCCATGGGCTGGTAAAACAGCATGAATGTGCTCTGTGTTCTGAGACTTCCTCTATTTGATGTGGCAACATGCTCAAACCAACAGCTCTGTGCTTGTGGAGTCTGGACCCATGCCTGTGGGAACAAGTATGCGATTCTAAGCCAGCAGAGTCTTCCCAGCAGGGGATAGGGAGTTGGCTAGAGCTTCACATTTATTTAGCCTCCACATTGTACTAACTGCTGCAGCTGCACAGGAAACAGAAGGGGCTCCAGGTGAGTCTAGAGGGGGCTTACACTTCAGGTAAGATGAATAAGGCAAAGAAGAAGATTAATGGAGTGCTTGATACGAAGAGTGGTGCTGATAGGGGACAGAATATAGTAAACAAGCAAGCACCCAGTTGCTGAGTGAGGAACTGTTTTCCAGGGGAAATGTGTGCTGGGTCACCTGCAGATTGGTGGCATTTGGGGGCGGGATTCAATTGCATATCAGAAATTTAGGTTTAAGGAAATAAAGTGGATTAAAATTCTCCGTTGCTGTGGTGCAAGAAATCCACATTAAAACAAAAACAACAACAATATCTATTCACAGTTACAAAAGTGATGGGAAATTGCACATAACGACAGCATGTGAGTGGAGGTATTAAGCACGGACAAGCGTTTCTTTGCAGGTCCAGGCACAGTCCCCCTTCTTTCCCCTGAAGCCAGACCCGATATCAAAGGAGAAGACATGACAACATATGGGATTAAATTGGCCACAACTTTCAATAAATTTCAGACGTAGGAAACCTTGGCATAGGCACTGGGCATGTATCCCTCTCAGCCCCCTGCTGGGGGTCTGAGGCATGACAGGGTCAAATGGGAATATGGAACCACTGCAAAACGTGCGACGCCGGGGGGTGTGTGTGTGTTCTATGGCCCACCTGTTGTGCGCTTGTGGACAGAGACTCCCCTCAAGACCCCTCTAACAGGGTACACTGTTATTGCCGTCATGGAAGGGGTGAGTTATCCTTTCACCCCTTCATCAGTTATCAGACTAAGGGATTCTGCCCAAGGCCTAAAAACTGCCACTCAAGATTGCAAAATCACTGTCTCACCGCCAAGACTACCTACAGCTGAAACCATTCCTCAAGGCCCTGCTTCACAGCTCTCAACCAATGTTCATTCCCTATAGGGGTGAGGTGAAAAGGTCCAATTTGTCAGTTTTAAGGTCCGGATATCTGATCACTCGGCCACCAAGAGGCAGGGTCGCGTTGTGTAAAGCCCTGTTGATTTTTAGGTAAAGGTAAAGGGACCCCTGACCATTAGGTCCAGTCGTGACCGACTCTGGGGTTGCGCGCTCATCTCACTCCATAGGCCGAGGGAGCCGGCGTTTGTCCGCAGACAGCTTCTGGGTCATGTGGCCAGCATGACTAAGCCGCTTCTGGCGAACCAGAGCAGCGCACGGAAATGCCGTTTACCTTCCCGCCGGAGTGGTCCCTATTTATCTACTTGCACTTTGACGTGCTTTCGAACTGCTAGGTTGGCAGGAGCTGGGACTGAGCAACGGGAGCTCACCCCGTCGTGGGGATTCGAACCGCGACCTTCTGATCAGCAAGTCCTAGGCTCTGTGCTTTAACCCACAGCGCCACCCGCGTCCCTTGTTGATTTTTACTAGGGCGTAATTGAGGCGAGAAGGCTTGAAGGCCCCTTTCCATCTCAGGCGCAGAAGGAGCTCAGACCAAAAGATGGTGTTATCTGGGCATATTGCCCAGATTATTTCAATGTCCACAATTGCTGCCGTGATTAAATTGCTGCTCTTTTGTGCATCCAGATCATTCTCGCCCAGATGAATGAGCATCCTGGGGATCGTGTGAAGTGCCTGTCCATTGCAATTTCAGCATGAGGGCATCCCAGTGCATCCCTCGTTATTTGCCATGAGCGGACTGGAGTGGAGACAGGTCCAACTGGGTCTGCTCTAGTTGCCCTGCCCCCCAGGCTGCCATGGACAGACCAGATTTGAATCTGGCTTTGGCGGGAACCCAGCAGGCTCCACAATGGCCATGGGAGCAGAGCAACGGCCAATGAAAGCAGAAGGCTTCAGGGAGACGGGGAAGCCACACGCTGGGCCGCAAACATGGCCCACCGCCGGGACTGGGTGAGCGGCCATTTTAGGTAGGGCATGAAAGAGGCATCATCGTGCAAAGAGGATATTTTTCTTGTTTTATATGGGCACCTGCGTCTCCTCCAGGCAACTTGCTGATGGAGCAATCATCCTGGTCTGCTTGTACAAAGCTTACGGCACCCATTCTTGATTGAGCATTTGTTCTGATTTGCCCGATGACAGTGAGCATCTATCCTGATCTGCTAGCCTGGAGGGCATCTTCTTCTCATCCTTCCAGGGACCACATCTCACTAGTGGGCCAGAGGTAAAAGTAGGCAGAGCAATTAACACACATTTTACCTTTGTTTCAGCAGCCTAGTTTCTCCACACACTCACATAGGCTTCTCTACTCTTCAGAGGTCAAAGGCACATTCCAGTCAGGTAAAAATATTTGGGGTACAAACCAGAGCACATGAAGGGTGTGAGCAGAGTAGGGATGGCCAGGGGAGAGTCCTGAGGACTGGCCCCTGAGACTGAGGTTCGCCACCCTGGCATATATTTGCAGCCTAAGAGGGAGAAAACACTTTTTTTGCTGTTAAATTTATTATATAGTTTTATTTTCTTAACAGCACACTGCTCTGGGAAGTTATGCCAGAGGCCAGCATATACACTTTCAAAATAAAGCTATGTGTACAACTTTCAAATACAGTGGTACCTCAGGTTAAGAACTTAATTCGTTCTGGAGGTCCGTTCTTAACCTGAAACTGTTCTTAACCTGAGGTACCACTTTAGCTAATGGGGCCTCCTGCTGCCGCTGTGCCACCGCCACACGATTTCTGTTCTCATCCTGAAGCAAAGTTCTTAACCCAAGGTACTATTTCTGGGTTAGCGGAGTCTGTAACCTGAAGCGTCTGTAACCCGAGGTACCACTGTATTGAGTAATGTTGTAAGATGATTTATTTTGAAAGCATCACATCAGGATACAATAAAATGCAACGGGTTTAAATTGCAGGGGAGACAAATGCAGGCTGTTCATGTAGAGTTAAGATATATCTTAAAGATACGATCAAATTAAGTTATGGGGAAACAGCCAAAATAACTTACAAAGCCACTTCCTTTGGGTGGTACTGGACCAAGAGGTGGCTAATTTGTGACCTGCAGGTGTCATTGACCATGTTGGCTGGGTCTGATGGGAATGGAGAGTCCAGCAACAGCGACAGGACCACAGGTTAGCCACCCCTGTTTGAAAAGGGACTCCTGGAAGAATACCTCTGTAGGGTGCTTGGGGTTTCACATTGGGCTCTGCAATCAGTAGAGGGGCCATGGCAAATCTATGGACGTTATCGTCTGCATCACCGGAATAATCTCCCATGAGTAGAGGCTTGCAGATGAGAAGGCATTGATCAAAAGCAGTGCAGCCCAGAAGATGGAGCAGGAGCTGTCTCCTTACACAAAGGAACAGCAGAGCAGAGAGGATCACGCCCTGAAAATAAAAAAGACGAACAGGTCTTGTGGCTTGGGTGCCTTGTGCAACTTTGAGGAAGAGCGTCCTGTCTGCATGAGTGAGCCTTTCTTTTCAGGCGCAATTCCCATGGTCCTCATTAGAAATCTGCTGATTGCTCTGTCAGATGTCGCCGCCGTTGTTTTCCATAAAGTATTTCTTTATTTCGTTTTGTTACGTAAGTAAGGAAAGCAGTTACAAACCTCAAAGGAGGACAAACAGAACAAGAAAGGGAATTTAAAAAAAGGGTAATACAGTAAAAGAGAGAAAAGCAAACAATACTGCAGGGAGGGAGCACTTCAAAGCTAAAATGGTAAAATGTCATACTATTATATGAGATGTACCAAGAATAATGGACGACCACTGACCTAAACAGTCTCCAAAAATTGAGTTGTGAGAGTAGAGGTTGACTGTGCTCTCCCGACCGAGTAACAAACACCAGGAGAGGCCACCAGATACCCTCAAACTTATCAGTCTTAGTAAGACCTTTATACCATTGGACCTGGTGGTATAAACAAACCTGAAAGGGAAAACAGCTTTTAATCCAACTCACTTTAGCTCCCATCCCACTTCAGGGATTGGTGGCTCATGTGAGTCTAATGCAACAATTCTATACTGTTTCATTATCAAGTGAATATATACCAGTTCATCATGTAAGTGGTCTGTGAATGGTCTGAGATGGCACATTAGTTTCATCTTTCGCCAAACATTCTCTGCAGATCAGCAAGATGTTCAGAAGCGTCCACTTTCAAATGCAAACACACACACATGCATTCATCTGATTTAATCCAGGTGATTAAATCACCTTGATTGCAAATAAACTTTGAGTAATGAAAACTTTCCAGTTATTGATTCTTGCTTTACTTTCTCTGTTTGCATCCACATATTCAAGACACACATACACACATCTGGTTCCATCATGTTTACGTGTGTATATCATAGGAGCCAACTCCTAGGGGCTGAGGTCCCTTCAGACTCCCCAATAAAATATTTGAGAGGGCTGCCCCCCCCCCACAGTTGATGGGCATTGCCATTCCAACAGTGTGTGTGTGTGTGTGTGTGTGTGTGTGAGAGAGAGAGAGAGAGAGAGAGAGAGAGAGAGAGAGAGAAGGCGGGAGAGAGAGAATCTTTCTCTCTTATCTATCTATCTATCTATCTATCTATCTATCTATCTATCTATCATCTATCTATCTATCTATCTATCTATCTATCTAATCTAGCTATACCTATCATCTATCATCCATCTATCTAAAATTGGGTGTATCTCTTTCTTTAAAAACTTAGAATTGGAGTAAGGAAAAGAACAAGCTATTGTGTAAATGGTTTGTTGTTTGTTTGTTTGTTTGTTTTTAAGAGCCACAACAACCAATTCTACTCTTGGACCTTTCCTTCTTGACAAAGTACACATCTGTTTTTATGGGCTCCCTTGGAAGGTCAGGCAAGATAGAAAATTAATAAATGAAATGAACATGCTAATGGAAAGGAGAGAAAAATAAATACTGGCCTACTATTAGGATTGAATGAATGAATGAAAGCTGTCAAGTGATTTATCACTGTTCTCAGATAGCAGGAGGCATGCAGAGCCTGTTGACTTAAAGGCCGCACTTGGCTCATCGAGATCGGCTTCCTCTGTGCAGTCCAAGGCTGTGTACACACAATACCTCCAAAGCACATTTGAGGCACATTCTCTTCCTTGGAGAATTCTGGGCACTGTAGTTTATGTCCCACAGAGTTGAAATTCCCAGCAACAACCCTTAACAAACCAGAGAGCCCAGAATTCTTTGAGGAAAAGAATGTGCATTGAAGCTAACATGCTTACATTGCTCCAGGCTACAATCCTGCGTCCGCTTTGTTGTTGTTGTTTAGTCGTGTCCGACTCTTCGTGACCCCATGGACCAGAACACGCCAGGCACTCCTGTCTTCCACTGCCTCCCGCAGTTTGGTCAAACTCATGCTGGTAGCTTCGAGAACACTATCCAACCATCTCGTCCTCTGTCGTCCCCTTCTCCTTGTGCCTTCCATCTTTCCCAGCATCAGGGTCTTTTCCAGGGAGTCTTCTCTTCTCATGAGGTGGCCAAAGTCTTGGAGCCTCAGCTTCAGGATCTGCCCTTCCAGTGAGCACTCACTTAAGAATGGATAGGTTTGATCTTGCAGTCCATGGGACTCTCAAGAGTCTCCTCCAGCACCATAATTCAAAAGCATCAATTCTTTGGCAATCAGCCTTCTTTATGGTCCAAGCTCTCACTTCCATACATCACTACAGTGGTACCTCGGGTTACATATGCTTCAGGTTACAGACTCCGCTAACCCAGAAATAGTGCTTCAGGTTAAGAACTTTGCTTCAGGATGAGAACAGAAATCGTGCTCGGGCGGCACGGCAGCAGCAGGAGGCCCCATTAGCTAAAGTGGTGCTTCCGGTTAAGAACAGTTTCAGGTTAAGTACAGACCTCCGGAACGAATTAAGTACTTAACCCGAGGTACCACTGTACTGGGAAAACCATAGCTTTAACTATACGGACCTTTGTCAGCAAGGTGATGGCTCTGTTTTTTAAGATGCTGTCTAGGGGCCTACTTAGGACAGTGTACCCCATCTTGCGCACTTTTTGCAGCCTTCCCCAACCATGTGCCCCCCCGATGATGGGACTACAGCTCATATCAGCTCATAGCCAATGGCCAGAGATGATGGACATTGTAGTCCAACGCATCTGGAGGGCACCAGGTTGGCGAAAGGGGGCTTATTGGATGGCACTGTTGTCAAGCATGGCATGGCTCCAGTGTTGCAGGGTCATAATCTAGCACAAATCTTTAGTCCCGTAATGAACTGAGAAGGGGAAGTGAGGCCACAGCTCAAACGACGGGGCTGGGAGTAGCTATGGAGACCATCGTCTTTATGGTCGAGATTAGAGCCCAGCATAAAAAGCTTTGTGAGGTTAGAGCAGCAGAGTTGGACAACTTGACTCCTAATGAGCTCGCTTAAACCATCCCAGCTGTAGCTGACTCATGCAGCGGGGCTGAGAAGCAGCAGCCTCAATTGCTGCTCGTGTTTACCCTGGCATCTGTCCCAGAGGCACTTGGGACCGGCTGGAGTTTCCAAGGAGAGCAAAGGTGGGGCTCTGCGAGGGGAAAGAAACAAGAACCAGCTTCCTCTGCTGGAAGGAAACGCTGTGTTGAGCTCAGGGGATGAATGTAAGGCTTCTTTGTAAGCATGAACCCAGGAGGATATGACGACAGCAGGGCGAGCCCATAAAATAGACTCCTTGCCTTTGTATTCCCACAAAGAGGAAACAGGAGACTTTATAGGCCTTCCTTACCGGAGTAACCGGGTGATCCTTGGTGGGCTGCCCCTTCTCAGCCTAGTCTACCTCACAGGATCGTTGTGAGAAGAAAACAGGGTGGTACCCTCCCTATTGCTGCTGCTGCTCTCAACTTCTCAGAGAGTAATAAATACAAAGAACAGACAACCCTGTAGAGTAGGACTGGAGAATTTGTGGCCACTAGCTGCTGATATGGAGCTGAATGTTAGTTTTGTCAGTCAATCTCACCTTTGGCTTTTTATGGCTTGCCAACAAAGGCCCGTATAGTTAAAGCTATGGTTTTCCCAATAGTGATGTATGGAAATGAGAGCTGGACCATAAAGAAGGCTGATCGCCGAAGAATTGATGCTTTTGAATTCTGGTGCTGGAGGAGACTCTTGAGAGTCCCATGGACTGCAAGAAGATCAAACCTATCCATTCTGAAGGAAATCAGCCCTGAGTGCTCACTGGAAGGACAGATCTTGAAGCTGAGGCTCCAAGACTTTGGCCACCTCATGAGAAGAGAAGACTCCCTGGAAAAGACCCTGATGTTGGGAAAGTTGGAGGGCACAAGGAGAAGGGGACGACAGAGGACAAGATGGCCGGACGGTGTTCTCGAAGCTACCAGCATGAGTTTGACCAAACTGCGGGAGGCAGTGGAAGACAGTGTGCTCTGGCGTGCTCTGGTCCATGGGGTCACGAAGAGTCAGACATGACTAAATGACTAAACAACAACAACAACAACAACAACAACATTTAAAGGAGGGGCCAGATAACACAGCTGTTGGTGATGGAAGCAGCAGCACCAGCAAACTCACATTGCTGCAGCCAAGGAGCTTCGACCAAGAACCGCTCAGCTTCTTCACCTCAAGTTTCCTAATAAATCCATCCCTTGTGTCACAACAAGAGTATCTGTCCCTGGCCAGGACCAATATTTGCAAAGGATCTCTGGCTCTTGTTTCAATATTAACCTTTCACATGGGACTTAGCTTCATTCCAGGTACTCCACCATTTCTAGGTTATTTGTACAGTAGTACCTTGGTTCTTAAACATAATCCGTTCCGGAAGTCTGTTCCAAAACTGAAGCGTTCCAAAACCAAGGCACGCTTTCCCATAAAAAGTAATGCAAAATGGATTAATCCGGTCCAGACTTTTAAAAACAACCCTTAAACAGCAGTTTTACATGAATTTTACTATCTAACGAGACCATTGATCCATAAAATGAAAGCAATAAACAATGTACTGCAGTCACACAATCAATCAATCAATCAATCAATCAGTAGCTGAACTGGGTTCCACACGGTCACACACACACAAAAAAGAGCCACAAAAACACGAAATAAATAGCAAAAACAGACAGACCTCAGCATAACACTCAAAACGGAAGCGTAACACTCAAAAGGGAGCACGTTCAACTTCTGAAAAAAGTTCTCAAACCGGAACACTTCCTTCCGGGTTTTCAGTGCTTGGGTTCCAAGTTGTTTGAGTACCAAAGCGTTTGAGAACCAAGGTACCACTGTATCTTTTCACCCTCCAGGAAGACTGTCTTTGTTACAACCCTGGTATTCCTGATGCTCACACACAAGCTTTATTTTGTGCTAATCTCAAGTAGCGATGAAGTTATTTGCAAGAGACGAATGGTAAATTTATTAGGGAGCCTGTAAACCAGGAAGGGGGCGCAGCAGGCCTGGGGTCCAAATGTAGACCTTTCTGGCCACTCCTAATAGTGAACTCAGCTCGCAACAGGATTGTAGCTAAAATGGAACCCCTGAGAAACAAGATGAAGGTATCAGTATGCTCGGGGGAACTCTAAGCTCTGTAGAAGTACAAAACTTTAGAGGGAAAGCCCTAATGGTGCAATCCTGCCATCCTAACGCAGCCCAACACTAAGTACAGCAGAATGTGAAGTGTCTGCCACCTCTGGCTGAATGGAAAACTGGGAGGGTTTGTGCGCAATTGCGTATCCCGGAGAGGGCATGGTTAAATCTCTCTCTCTCTCTCTCTCTCTCTCTTTCTCTCTCTCTCTCACACACACACGTATACGGAGGCCTCCGTTTTCCCAATACCATTTTATTTTTATTTTATTAAAATAACATCTTACCTTTCCAGTGCATAAAGAGAAACAAAACAATCTCTGTGGGGTTGCCTATATAATTTCCTTTCTCCAAACTGTACGTCTTTTAAGCATCAACACTTTGCTTTTCTTGGGATGCTAGCCAGCCAGTTTCCCAATACTGTGTAGTTTCCGGCTGTCTCTTAGAAAATGTTTTACAGCCATCTACTGGACAATATAACAAACTGCATCTCAGGAATAAATGACGGAGCTTCACGACAGCAACTGTTAGGTAGAAACATTCCCCTTTCACAACAGCTTTAGGATTGGGAAACATCATTATTGCCATATTGGCTCGCAAGCAACACAAGAAACGAACCTGGGAAGTGTAAATGCTTTTTCTAGGCCAGGTTTTACTCTTAAAGTAGCACAGTGCCTTTTCATAGGATGATAATGCATACTTCATCTTCTTTCCTGATCTTCTGTGCCTTGTCTTTTAAGAGCTGCATGGTATACATAAACTTAATATCTATTGATTTTACTACACTTTTATGGTGCAGAAAGGCTGCATCTTGTAAATTTATACTTGTTATGTAAGGAGAGGGTGCCCTGCCTATATAGCCAAATACATTCGGATCATAGCTGTCAACATTTCCCCTTTTTAAAGGGAAATTCCCTTATTCCAAACAGGATTCCTCGCAAGAAAAGGGGAACATTAACAGCTATGATTCAGATTTGTACGCTTCTGTTTAATGGCTGCTTTTTATTTTATGGTACCAGTCTGCCTGCCATTGCAAAGCAGAGGTGATAAATACCTTTCAGGCCAGGAGCCACAGTGCGCCATGGGAGCAACAGACTCTTACCTTTGTACAGCAGGCTGCATCCCTACCATTTAATAATAATAATAATAATAATAATAATAATAATAATAAATTTAAAAGCAATAGGTTTTCAAACACATTGCTCTCCATCCTGGCACCATCATATGTCAAGGACACATTCCAGCCGGGCAAAAGCTCTCAGGACCAGTGAAGAGTGTGGCCTGCAAAATGGGCACAGGGAGCAGTCTTGAGAGCTGCATTTGGCCCCTGGGGCTTGAGATTTCCCACTCCTGCTTTGCAGACTACAGAGCAGGTCCCTGCCCCGAGGTGCTTACAATACAAAATTTGATTCAAGGGAAAGAGAGGAAGAGGCAGGAGTAAACAGGCAGCGAATATAGACTTTCAGTTAGGAATATAAGAAGCTACCTTATAACAAGGCCATTGGGTCCATCTAGTATTGCCTGCACGGATTGGCAGCATCTCTTTGTTGTTTTCAGGCAGGGGCACCACCTGAAAGTGTGAGGGATTGAACCTGGCATTTTCCGCACGCAAGGCAGATGCTCTTACGTCTGAATGCAAGGCAGCTTCAGCCTTGACAAAGGCTGAGGCTGGACCACAAGCTGAATAGCCAAGGAATACAAGTACAAATCAGGTTTTGAAAAAGGTTTAACTTTCTTCTCTTTCTCTCGCAACTTAGGAGGAGGAGACTCATGGAAATATGCAGGAGACAAAAAATTAAAAATATACAGATTGTTTGGGGAAAGTGGATTATTATGCTAAGTGGAAGCAGGTCCACCCCCTCATGACTGCTGGGATGCCTGCCAGATTTTTCCATATGTTATTTTTTTAGCAGGAACACAACAAACTCCCCCCCCCCCCGAGATTCCGGAAGGAAAGAGGCAGCAGCTGGAGTTCTAGCCAGGATCTGGTAGCAAGAAGAGAGCTTGAGTGGAGGGATTGGGGTGGGAGGCTGAGAAGGTATCGAGATCAACTGTCCAGGAAAAGAAAGCATTTTGTGTGATTAGCAGCAGGACCCACAACGCAGGCAAGTGGAAAGAGCAGGAAGCAGATATGCAGGCCAGAGAATATTAATAATGGCACAGATAACTGGATCTGTGTACATCACTGACGTTTAAACGTATTTTTAAAAAGCTGGGCTTTGGGAACCTCAACTTCCACAGCGTAAAATGCAAAAGGTGAACGGCAAAACCTTTGAGCGTACCACCAGATGGCAGCAGCCAGGCACACTGGGCCACTGCATTTCCTAAATAACAACATCCCATTTCATGAAAATGTTTTTTTCAGTGCTCTTGGCATTCCTGCCTACTACCCTACCTTAGGACAGAAATGTTCTGAAGCCCAGAGGATTCCAGTGTAAATGCACTTAATTCAAAATGGTTGAAATGATGAAAGGTGCTTCATTCCATTGTCTAACGCAAGTTGTGGAACAAGTGCCCTCCCTCCCCCTACAACCTGGATTATATTGGTTAGTGAAGACCAGGAGTGGGCAGAATAATCTGCATCTCCTGCCAGGGTTCTGACTGATCTGCAGTCACCTGGTAAGGTGCAAACTGCTTACATAACAGCAGTGACAAAATGACCTCCTACCCACCACAAAATTTCATCGCTGAAATGAATAAATCTTCGGGTAGCTGGGAATGGACTGTTGTACAAAAAGACCCTGAGACCTGCCCAATTCTGGTACTCAGAATAAATTCCTGGGCTCAGAATTTTTTAATTATATGTTTATGCCTTTTGCAGCAGGTTCTGGTTTGTGGGTCTTTTAAAAGGCTAAGTCAGTACATCCTGCACACCGGACATCTGCCCAACGTGGGCCAGCCTAGGCAGGCAGCAGTCCCTCTTCCTTAGAGGGGTGATGGAGGAATATGCTTGTTTTTGTGACAGCTACCCAGGCATTGCCCTCATTGGGATGAATTCCTATGCAGGAAATTTCGTGCGGCACCGAGGGACTTTGTAAATGCTTTGTACCATTAGAAGCGCTTGTTGGCATCTGTCTGTCATGAGAGGCAATGGAGTGCGCCTCTGGGGGTGAAGCCAAACCACTGTGTTAGGAGCACCAAAGTGACCTCAACTGGGCGCAAGCCTGGGCAGTGTGTATGGAGGTTCTGGGCTGCCCAGGCAACAACACCCCCCTCTCAGCCTCACTGATGTGGTCTAAAGGAAAGCAGAGTAAGACTAGCTTGGCTGCAGGAGTTGCCAGACAGAGGCATACAAGTTGCCACCCAACTGTCTTAGGGACTCTGCTCTGGATTTGTGGAGGGTTTTCCCCTTAGCTTTTTCTTCTCCCAGAAATAACATACAAGGCAGTGAAGATTTAGGATCAAAGTTTTCCTTCTCCTAGATGGGAGAGCCAGTGTGGTGTAGTGGTTAAGAGCAGTGGACTCGTAATCTGGTGAACTGGGTTCGCATCTCCGCTCCTCCACATGCAGCTGCTGGGTGACCTTGGGCTAGTCACACTTCTCTGAAGTCCCTCAGCCCCACTCACCTCACAGTGTGTTTGTTGTGGGGGAGGAAGGGAAAGGAGAATGTTAGCCGCTTTGAGACTCCTTCGGGTAGTGATAAAGCAGAATATCAAATCCAAACTCTTTTTCTTCTACCCTCCCTGGTTGATGAGCCTTATGCCTTCTTGACCGTTGGACCCACTGTTAGTCTCGTCTGCTCAATCTACTAGAGCCTGTCTTCACCTGCAGAGGAAGTTCCTAATTCACCGAGGGTTTGAGACTTATCGGCTACCCTCATCTGGTTTAGCCAGTCAGTCAAAGCTGTTCCCAGGTATGGTGGCTGTTGCATGCTGACAGCTACAATGAGTCACAGGTCAGCGTTGAGTGCAGGGTGGTGACCAAAGATGGAGCATGATGTGTCTTCCCTCCCCTAACACATCATCAGAAGCAGGGAGATAAAACTACCGAGCTGAGGTCAATGAAGATGAGAAACTAGACTTATAACTACAGCAGGGCTGCACAACGTGTTGTGTCTGGCAGAGGTTGTTGGGCTACAATGTCCATTGTCTCTGATCATTGACCATGAAGGCTGGTGCTGATGGGAGTCCAACCACTTCTAGATGCCACAGGCTGCCCATGCCAGACCTACAGCAAAATGTGAGGAGTTGACACATCCCAGCACACACTGCTTCCCCACAAGCCCTCAGTGTGGCTAATCCAGCAAAACGTTTGTTGGTGAGATGAAGACTTTAGCTGTCACTCATTCTTTCCACATTGTGTCCGGTGTGTACACCTGTGGAGCTAATAAAAATGGTAAGGGTGTTGCGGACCAGTTCCTGACATGTGGAAAATTTAGAGGTGCTGTATGGATTTCAGAGTGTGCCATTAAAAAGGGGCATCGGGTGTTAAGGCCCAATGTTCCTCTCCTTCTCGCTCTGATATGTGAACCTGATTTTGGTTTTCCTGGTCACTTCCAAATTATTTAAGAGTTTATTGAGCATTGATGTGATCAGTTAAAATGTCCAATCAGTGAGCTTACTAGATCAATGGACTCTGCAAGACAGTTTAGCTGCTCTGCAGACTTCTGCAAGACATTAGTTAATTTGCAGCTAATCTGCAATTCAAATAGATTTGCTAAATCTGATCAGACAATACTACAAGGCCTCCTTGCATACATTTTCATCCATAGCTTTTGGATGTTTTTATTGGATTTATTATTTTTCCCAAGCCATCCCAGGAATTTAGCTGAAGGGTTAAGAAAAGAAATCCCATAATAAATAAAACCACATTTACATTTGAGTAAGCAACTTAGACTTTCTTATTGAACAATTCTAGACATGTTTCCACAGCAGTAAGTCCTGCTATATTCAGTGGGACTTACATGCAAGTAAGTGTGCCTAGGACTGAAGCTTTAATTTACTGCTAATTAGCTAATTAGCTGCTTCAAAGCACAGCACAACAACCTTAGAAGAAGATACCTGGATGAGATAAGGTACAAACCACATAGAATAATACTTATAATGCTATTCATCAACTAAGTACTGTATAGCACTAAGGGCAAAAAGATTGTAACGTTGGCCTTTTTAGCCACTTTGAAAAGTAAGATGTAAATATTAAATTATTATTTGAAGGTCTGAATACTAAAACCTGCATAGTTGTCTGCTTTATTTTCATCATAGAGTAAGCTGTAAGTTGGGGTGTTGAGTTCAGTGGAAAGAGTCCAAGCTTTCAGCCTTAGGCAGACTTGCCAATGTGTATCTCCTATTGCATCCTATTCCTTCCTTCCACATGAATGCTTGTAGAACGGGCCATTGCACCTTCGGGGTGACTCTGGAACTCAGAGCTATTGTTCAGAAATCCTTATCAGCCAGTGAGATGATTGTGAACAAATTCCATTGTCAGTGCTGCACCTCTGGTTAAATTCATTGATACCTTAAATAAAAGATGCACCACTGTACATCTTTTATACTACAAAAGCTGTGAGAAAAACGACTGGGATAAGCTTTTTTCTAAAAAAAGAAGGGAGAGAGAGAGAGAGAGAGAAAGGAAGAAAGAAAGAAAGAAAGAAAGAGAGAACATCCACATCTGAATGAACTAGAGAGAAAGGCACTAGAACACTTTATTCTAGTATGCTACAAAAATTCATTATTTATCTTTATTAGGTACTTTAATAACAAGCATACCTTAAAGTAACAAAAATTATTGTTCTTTGTTTCTTCAGAAAGGCAGGTATTCCAACAGATTTCTTTACAATTTGTTGACCTTTTTCTTTTCAAAAAAACAACAACACAAAGAGAAATAAAGCAAAGAAACCAAAGACCACAACTCTTTTTGACATGTTACAATGGGGCGACCTGGTGGAAAGTGTCAACACTTTAAGAAGTTAAAAACAGACTCCTACTTACATTGAATGATGTATGTACTTAAAACTGTTTTGCTTCCTTTATATATATATCTATCTATATATATCTATGTACATCTATATACACACACGCAGGTATCTACACACAAATGGTCATGGGGAAACCCACATCAGTTTGCAAGATTTTTGCAGTAACATTACTGGGCCACAGTGAGAAACAGGATGTTGAGAGGTGGGAACGCCTGCTGAAGAGAATAACGAGTTTTGCTTTCATGATTTGGGTCTAAGGACCACCCCGCCATATTGGTACCAACAAAGTCAGCGATGGCCAGTTTTGTCAGGACTAGGTCATGGGATCTGAAGAGCCCTGATAGGTCAAGGAGCTTTGGATCACATCAAAAGTGGCAATTTTCTGGAAATGTCAGGTGTTGTGGAGTCAACACTGGAGTCAACAATGGTCAGAAACAGAGGGCCATGGTGGGAGGGCCATGGTCACTGCTGGATAATTCATCTTTGGAAGGCTAAGATCAAAGCACAGACCAGAGGGAGGTTGAGGATGACGCAGGTATGGAGAATAAAAGTTTGTATGGCAATGGAAGGTAGGAAAGCACAAATCCAAAGAGATAAGTTGCTCTGGTAAGGGCCAGAAGTTGACCAGAAAGGTGTCATACTTAATTTGGGGTCACCAGAGGCTAATGAGAAGCCAGGAACAGCACCAAACATAGTCATGATGACAGAAAAGGACCAATCCTCATCCCCCAACGCCAGCTATCCTTTGCAGAAGATGCTGCTAAGGAGGTCAGGAAGGTTTCTGGTTCAAGCTCTTGAGAGGCTGCGATGTGAAGGACAATGACTTTTTGGGGTGTGTTGTCTGTTCTGGACAATGACTCATGGTTCAACACGTGATTAAAATATTGAGGGTTTCCCAGGAAGTGGCAAACTAGAAACACACTGCTGTTTACAATAATGGCCACCACACACCAAAAAGCCAAGCATTCACATTACTACCTCAGCAGAGTTGCTGTGTGATGTCAGAACCAGCTGATCAGAGTTTGGGCTGATGTCCTTTCTGGCATTTCCCTGTAATACTCAAGACAACTCTTACCTTTTAAGCACCGGAATCTGGTTTTTTGCCCTACGGCAAGAGGTAGCCAAAGTCATGCCACTGAGTTCTTTTGGACCACAGCATCCATCAGCTCCAGCCAGCATGGCTAATGGTCAGGGATGATAGGAGTTGTACATGGGGGGGGCATTCTAGCTACCACTGCCCTTCAAGCACTTCTGCCATGATGGTCCTTTGCCTTTACTGCTTTTCTCTCACAGCAGGGGGTGGGGGTGGGGTTTCCTGGCTATGTAGTTTTCTGTCACAGTGCAAAGGGTTAGAATAGATGAATCTCTGGTCCTTTCCAACCCTAAACATTCCATTTTATAACTAAGGATATAACCCTAAGCCCTGCTGAATGCATTAGACCTTATTTTTGAGTAGACACATATAGGATTGCAATATAAGGCTGCAGTCCTAGGCATACTTACTTAAGAATAAGGCTGACTGAAGTTACATTTGAGAACACACGCATCGGATTGGGCTGTAAGGCTGCAATCCTAAATAGACTTACTAGGGAGCAAGTCCCACTGAATTCTGTATTCCGGGTTAACCCAAGATAACTTTATCATTGATGCCACTAATTACTATCATTTCTGCTGGGAGCCTAATGCCTGAGGCAGAAACCACCAGGCCACAGAAAGCAATCAGATGGCAATTCATATTATAACATTTAACAAATTTAACAAGTAACAAATTAAAAAGAAAAGAAAAAAGAATTGGGACATGACCCAGACAAATAATGACTCTGTTAATCTGATGGTGGAACCATACATTGTGAGAAAAATGGGTTGCCAAGGAAAACATCCTTATTCTCTTTTTAAACATCTAGTTCAATGATGTCCTCCTGATATCATCAGACCTGGAGTATTCCCACCCCATTTTGCAAATAGTTGGCTGCCACCGGTAGGGGAACAGTATCCTGACATCAGGATATACATTAAGGTGTGCTACTTTTGATAGCGGGAGATAACTCAACCCGAGACATCCATTTTTGTTCAGTTTGGCCCTTAATTACTATCTCCTTAGTTAGGCAGAACACCTAGAGATCGAGATTCATTGCAGCCACAGGTGTGCTGGGCTATATGTAAATATGCTACTCCTGTTTAACCAAACCTTGGGTTGTCTAGACATTTCCTCCAGGCTGTTCAAGATTAATGAAGTTTCCCTGCACTTCCACTGACTTTCATTCACAGCCCACGGCGAGCCATTTTGTCCTTGGAACCTCGGGAGGGAATCACATTATACAGCACCACTGTGAAAAAGACGCTATGAATATCTATTTATGCTGTATAACAATGTTATCGGTAACTTCCTCTGGCAAACACTCCGCACACAGCATTGGAATACTACAGTGCTGGGGGCAGCATAAGCACCTAGAGAGTGGGGGGAAAAGTTGTTTACTTAGAAAGAACCCTTTTAAATATATTGATAGTGTGTCCATAGGCATTTCAATCAGAGAGACAAGCAGCTTTAAACACAAATGGCTTTCTACAGATTTATTCAAAAATGCAAAATCTAGCTTGTTTCCCCCGAAAACCCTTCTATTACAGCGCATTTTTCTTACGCTAGATGCAGCGGTGAATGGTGAACCAGAGTTGTAAAGGAGAAGTCGCGCATCCTTATGTAGTGCCCACCTGTAGTGTGGCAAACAGTAACCAGTTTCTGTCTGGTATAAGTAATTAGTAAGCATTGTGCGATGTTGTGCATGGAGGGATCCGTACTGATAATACATTACTTAAAGTCAAGTTTTCTAAAGGCAGCAGAGGAGCAGAAAGATGACGCTTTAAAACTGGCTGAAGAAAACATCACTGAGAGCAGAAATGTACCTCTTATGTATTTCCCCCATTCAAATGGATCCCCACAAATGGACTGGTTTGCCTCAAAGCCTCGTGTGGCAACGATACAATAAAAACGTAGCTGCCCAGAGTTAGCTCTGTTTGTTCTCTACTTTGAGCTAGTTGGAATAATTATTCCAAGCAGTCCTTTCATTGCTATTTGTAAAGAACGTCCATTTCCTTCTCTCAGATCAGAAAAACGGTAAAAGTGCGTCACGGCAGCTCTTACATGGTTACATTTCGGATGCCAAGACTAACTCTATATTGTTTACCAACCTTACTATGTCATGTTTTGCAAAATGGCTTCCCACTGGACGTCAGCAGCACTTACCCCAACTGCCAACTCATCATGAGGGAGCTGGCTGAGTTTGCTTCAGGAGGCAGATTTGGGGTAGCAATTTCTTGAAATATTATCTTAAAAAAACACACACACACACACACACACACACACACACAACAGACACATTTGGACTGTCTGCTTCAGGCACAAAAATGTCTTGGGCCTATCTTTTACATCTCCGTTCTCAACCTTACCTTATCTGAGCTCTCTCCCCTCCACAGTTTATAATTTGACTGGGAGGCAAGGACGGGAATGGAGACATGCTACAAGGAACCTATTGGGTCCCCAATGAATCTCTGGAATAGCCTGCGAAAGAATTGTGGAAGGAGATGGATCACTCGTCACTTTATGGGTTTTCATGTTTCCTCCTCACGGAGATTTCGCAGTTTGGGAGCCACCATCTCAGAGCCTTTGCAGAATAAGAATTCGAGTCTGAAACAGCCACAGAGTCGCTACGCACAGAGAGTAAACAGAACATGTAGGCAAGGAATCAAGAAGCATTGTGTTTCAAAGTGAAGGCCAAATGAGGTGCAGCAACGGTGGATTCAAAAAGTTTACGCCATTTCCTCTGTAACCTGAAACGTAAGAGAGTCTTTTCTGCAGCGATGCTAGATGATGCCCTCTCTGGTTCCTGGTGGCCGGAACAGGAATTCTCTGAGTTAACTGTCCCCGCCTTATGAAATGCTTTATTTTAAAGGATTTTGCTTTTCAGTTGAAATAATAATTATTTTTTTTTACAAACCTCCTTGATGCATGTATATTAATATGTTTACCTAGTGACAACTATACCCCCGTTTAAAATTTATTCCCCTTATGTGACTTTTCATGCATGCCTTCTGAATGTTGCATCCAGTGACAGTTCCTAATGAGCTGGTGGGTAAATCCAGGATCGAATCTCTCTCCAGAGAACCACTTGCATGTCTGGCTGAACTGTGCTTAGAAGGCAGCTCTTGGCAGTCAGACTTTTTAGTTTTTCTTACACTCGTCAACATTCTCCTTCATCACAGGCTTCCTTCCCAAGCGTCTTCCCATTTAATGCTGATGTACAAAAGCTGTTACTTGGTTTTGTTTTGTGCTCATTCTAGTGAGGATTGGCTTAGCAGAACTGCAAAACAGAGAGAGAAAGAGAAAAGCCAAGTTAGCGCTGGAGGACATATTAGCAGAGGAATTCCTAGGCTTTCCTGTCCCTTGATATGGCAAACCTCCCGTTTCCGTTTGTTATAAAAGCTGTCAGGCTTAGGCCGAGCCCAGGCTGAGACGCCTCACGAAAAGCAAGGTTCTCTCTGCATGTCTTTTGTTCATCATTTGAGGTTCTCAGGTAAGAACAAAGCCACAGAAACAGCACAACACAGTTCCTTTGGCTGAGGAGCCACATGAGATAAAAGATGAAAGGCGAGAGACTGGCTCACCTATATTTACTAAAAACCTCTCCAGGCCATACTTCACTATAATGAAACGCCCAAGGAAGGGTTGTGACAGTCATAAAAAATTAAAACTGAATAAAAACATATAGACGGTAGAAAATGAAAAACGGAAGAGCAGAACAACAACAACAAGCAACATACACATTGCTTAGTTCGTTCCTCTTTGATAGTCTGTGGTTGAAGATGCCCACAAACTCATGTGGAAAGAAGTACTGTGTCCCAGTCTGACCACAGGAATTTGCCTCGCACCAGATCAGATTTCTTTTTAAATATGGCATAGGGTTATAGATAGTAGGGTGTTGGGGACTGGCTGGATGAGAGGTAGAAGCTGTCTGACTAGGAGCCCCCCAGGGAAAGCCCAGAGGACTTTGGATCTGAGCTCCTGATGGTGGGAAACTGGCCACACCCCAGAGGAGAAGAGCGGGAGACTGGGAGCTTGGAGGAGGATGGAGAGGAGGAAACAGGCAGGTGCGCCAGTACACAGCAGAGACAGGAATCAAATTTGGCAGCTCCACCACACAGCCACCCCGATAGCTTCTCTGCTGACCTCCTGCCGCCCCCCCCAATAAAAACAAGGCGTCTATTGCACGTTACAGAGCAGAGAGCCAGGCAGAAACAGAGTTGTTGTAGACAGAGAGAGGGGCCTGACACAGAGGGTTATAGAGTGGAGTTGGGGGAGTTATAAGCCAGTTCGGGCAATGGCTTCATCTAGAAAGAAGCAACCCTTAGAAGTCTCTATGTGTTCTCTGCTCTGTTTCCTTAATAAAGAAACTAACTGTAAGTTAGCCGGCGTGTCACTGTCTTTCTCTGAACTGTGTACGACCTATTCTCCCTGTCGGCTCCCTGACACAGGGGTGGAAAATCTCAGGCTCTGAATGTGGCCCTTCAAGCCTCTCTATCTGGGCTTTAGGACTCTTCATTGGCCACACTGGCTCTTCCTGGCCACACCCCTCACTGTCCCGGCTTTGCATCTTCCTTGAGGGCTTTTGCCTGGCTGGAACATGCTATGGACTCTGACTATGGTTCCTGCTTGCCTGGATGGAGGATAGAGAAGAGTGTGTCAGTAAATTAACAGTTGTGGTTCCACCCACGTTTGACTCTGGTCCCATGATCCACCACTGGCGTGTGGAGTGTTGCCCTCTCTACAGTGACTGGAACTGCTTCCTCAGAGGCTCAGGAACAAAAAGGTATTTCCTTGTGTGGCACCAAATCTCTCTCCCCACACCCGTCTTTCGCAGGACCAGTTGTGTTTCAATGGTTCCCTCTCCACTACATCATTGGTAAGTAGACCAAGCCATTGTTAGTGCTTTATATCACCAGTCTTCTCATAATTTGATCTAAGCTTATACCTAACCAGATCATATCCAACATTAAGGATTTTTTTTTTTAAAGGAAAACTCACAGTTTATTGCCAATTTTCTATTCAAAGTCTTCACCATGTTTTATTAAGCGCAGAAACCTTTGATATTCAATTTCAGGGCCACAACACATTGAAAGCTTTTTTAGTTCTCTTGCAAAGTTCTTACATAATGGGGTTATGTAGATGAAAGAGGGAATTTAATAAATGTCATAGGCTACTAGTTAATGTTGTATAATAGCAGCTGCTCCATAAGCAAGTCAATTTCCCTCAATCAATGTTGCACACACTCCTCTGGCCTTGTAACCTGTCATGCGCTCTGGAATCCTTGAAGTCGTATATCCATGCAGGCTACCTACAAATCATTTTCCTTTTCTTTTTAAAGCTGTCACATGCACCTCACAGTTAATGAATGCAGCATTTAAGGAGTCTGCATTGTCCAAATTAGCCACGTGTTCTGTTTCAAGGGTTCTGAAGGACTTCCTGTCATCCTCACCTCCTTGCGAGATGTTGAATCTGTGTAGCTGACCTATTCAGTCTGAAGCCTTGTCTGCTGCTGGTGAGAACGCATTGCCTTAAGGGACTGACCAAAACCGTTTCAGGGTCTTTAGAATTCCATCCCTGCGCGAATGCTCTGACAATTGTTGCGTCCCAGACAGACAGGCTTCAGAACGGTGTCCTGCCAGTTTCTTAATATACAAACAGGCACACAAATAAACGCATAGCATTTGTACATAGTTGGCCATGTGAGATTTTGATGGGCTCATTTTCCCCAGAGCCCTGAGAGATTTCACATGAGCGGGCAAGAAACCTAGAATAAAATTTAAAATACTAACGGACGCAAAGGAAAGAGGTGGATTTGCCCTGCCAGATCTTAAACTTTATTATGAATCAGCAGCTTTTTGCTGGCTGAAAGAATGGCTGCTTCTTGAAAACACAGACATTTTGGATTTAGAAGGTTTTAATAATGTATTTGGATGGCATGCATATTTGTGGTATGATAAGGTCAAAGCACATAAAGCATTTAAAAATCATATTGTCAGGAAAGCATTGTTTAATGTCTGGATAAGATATAAGGACCTACTTGAAAATTAAACCCCAAGGTGGTTGTCACCGATGGATGCGAAGGCTCAGAAAAAGCTCAATATGGAGGCCAAATGGCCGAAATATTGGGAAATTTTGGAACAAGAGGGAGACAAATTGAAACTGCAGAGTTTTGAAAAACTAAAAAATAAAGTGCGAGATTGGCTTCATTATTATCAGATAATGGAGGGATATAATTTGGACAAGAAAATTGGCTTCCAGGTGGAAAAATCAAAATTGGAAACAGAACTGTTAGATTCCAAAACCAAGATTTTGTCAAAGATGTATAACTTGCTGTTGAAATGGAATACTCAGGATGAAACGGTGAAATCTGCTATGATTAAATGGGCACAAGATGTTGGACATAACATAATGATGGCTGACTGGGAACAGTTATGGACCACAGGTATGAAGTTTACGGCATGTAATGCCTTAAGAGAGAATATTATGAAAATGATTTACAGGTGGTACATGACACCAGTCAAGCTTGCAAAAATCTATCATTTGCCCGATAATAAATGTTGGAAATGTAAAGAAACTGAAGGTACATTCTTTCACCTTTGGTGGACGTGCCCAAGTATTAAGGCTTTCTGGGAGATGATTTATAATGAAATGAAAAAGGTATTTAAATATACCTTTCTGAAGAAACCAGAGGCCTTTCTCCTGGGCATGGTTGGCCAATTGGTGTTAAAGAAGGATAGAACTTTCTTTATGTATGCTACAACAGCAGCAAGAATACTTATTGCAAAGTATTGGAAGACACAAGATTTACCCACTCTGGAAGAATGGCAGATGAAGGTGATGGACTATATGGAACTGGCGGAAATGACTGGCAGAATCCGAGACCAGGGAGAAGAGTCGGTGGAAGAAGATTGGAAGAAATTTAAAAACTATCTACAGAAATACTGCAAAATTAATGAATGTTAGAATGATGTTGGATTGAAGTTAAGTGGTTTTTAGCAGCAATGTTATAAAGGAATATGTAAAAATGGATTGTTAACAGGTGATAATCTAAAGTTATAATATATTAAGATAAAAGATTAAGATAAAATCAAAGAGGGAAAGGATTTGCTGAATTAACTAATTGAACTGGAATACAAAAAAGGGAGGTGTGAGGAGGTCAGGGAAACAAGCAAATGAAAGATAAGATATGGAAAGACTGATCTGTTTTTAACTGTTTTTACCTTGTATTTTCATTTTCTCTTTTTTCTTTTTTTCTTTTCTCTTTCTTTTTTTCCCTTATTTTTGTAATATGTTGAAACTTTAATAAATATCTTTTTTTTTTTTTTAAAGAGAGATTTCACATGAGCTTCCCAGAGAAAGCACACAGAGCAGGCGTTGCTCCCCAAGCCAGGCAGAGAGATTAAAATCTCTTTATGTGCTGCATAACCCAAGCAGACTTGGCGCATAAAGAGCTTTTAAGCTTTCCGCCTTGCTTGGATTTAACTTGCGCAATTTCAACCAGTTACATGCGTGTTAAGCTGCAAGCGTACTGTGTCTTCTAAAGTTGTACACATTATTATTTTATTCATTTATGAGTCACCTTTCATACAATTTAAAAGGAGATTACAATCATACAAAAAAAAGGAGAATGAGCACAGGTTTAAGAACAATCCAAAAAGCCAAAAACAAAACGAAACAAATGAATATAGGTTAAAGAACAATACAAATAAACGCCCAAGGCAGAGACCTAATCCCTCCCCACTCCAGCTGGAAAGGTTTTGGTGAAATAAAAATGTCTTCTATTGTTTCTGGAAATTACAAATCATAGGCACCTGTCATGTCTCAACAGGGATGCTGTTCCAAACAGTGGCAGCCTCCCTTGAAACTCCTCCTTGGAGCTGATGTGGAGCAGGCGCCTGATATTTTAGAGACACCAAGCTTCCTGCAAAATGCAGTGACCTACTGAGTACATAAGTGAGATAAAATGTGTGTCCAGAGGAGGAAGGCTATTACACACAAGAAAATAGGCCTTAAGATTCCTGGAAAGGAACATGTAGTCTTTGCAGTAAATTGGTGTCCATTCATTCTTTGGTAGATTCTTAACTGGAACAGACTCTCAACTGTTCAATTGATTGAATTTTTTTTTGTTAAGGCCAACTTTCAAGGGGTTAATTCTTTGCTTCTCTCTCTTTCTAGCCTGCTGTGATTATTATAAAGGTTCACCAAGATGCTGATGGAGAGGAAATGGTTTTCTTGATGAGGTCAAGCCCAGTGCCATTCCAGCATCCAATTATCTGTCAAGAGGCCCTTTAATAATGTTCCAATGGCAAATTTCCTCCTCGCCTCACTACAGCACATAAAAGCATTCCAATGATACATGGAGCAAAAATAGAGATTATTTACTAAATTATGGAGATGCGCTCAGGGCACAAAAATTGAAAAAGGAAGACAGGCAATTAGACTCTCCAAGAGATATAGAGGCCCAAGACACCAAATATTTGGGGAGGCAAATGTCTGTTGGGCTGCTTGAATATTCGCAGAGATTTCAGTGATATTCTTGCAAAATCCCGTGTTCTATGCCTGATCAAGTGACTGGTCCAAGGTCTGCCCGTGACCTTTCAGGGCTAAGTGAGATTTGAACCCAGGCCTCTCCAGCCCTCGTCCAACATTCTAACCACAACGCTTTACTTAAGGGAATTGTGGGAAACCAATGGGCCATTCCTGCAGGGGCTGATGGAAGTTGTAGCGCAGTAACATCTGGGCAGCCAAAGATTTCCTGCACCTGATTTAAGGGATTAATTCCTAAACTGTGTGCAATAAATTGAGTATGTAACTAAAGGCTTTAATGAAGAAAGAAAGAAAAAAACTGCCTCCAAAGGAGAGACTGGTACCTGTTCCTTCAAAATAGAGACACATTCAGATCAGAAATTGATGCAAAACCTTGGGCTACAGCAATATAGTGGAGGGTGAGGGATTTGCTTCAGGGCTATGAAAGTGGGAAGCATAAAACTACCGCTCCCCACACACCATGTTCCCAAATTGCGGACCCTGCACCTGCCATTCAACAAAAGCAGTTGATGAAAGCTGCTACCATTTGGCTCCAAGAAAGAAGCTCTCTGGTGCAGGATGCAAACATAATGGCTCTCTTGAAAGTGGTGAGCAGTTTCTCATTTCTTCAGGGGGGCAGCACCATCATGAGGGCACCTGGGCCAGTCCCTCTTCATCACGGGGAAACAATGGGGCACTCTATTCTTCAGGGGGGCCACATCCACATGAAGCTACAATGGCCAATCTCTCTCATTTTCAGCAGAAATCATCAACATGTGACCACAATGTCTCCCTCAGTCATTGACACATGCAGAAACAGGAGTCTGTTAGCATTGCCATACATTCGGAATTTCCCGGATATATCCAGAATACTGAAGTCGGAAGCAGTATCCGAGCAGAAATCGCTAAAATGTCCATGGAAGTCCCATCTGGCAACTCATGCCGGTGGTGCAATTTTCAGCAATTTCCCTTAAAAATAGCTCTTGCGCTCTCCCCCCACCCCACCCCCGAATTCAGCCAAACAACTTTTCTGTCCAGATTTTCACTGTTTGAAATGTGGCAACCCTAAGTCTGTGGGCAGTGTTTCTCTTTCTCTAACCGACATAGGCTGCAGAAAAGTGTGGGCCCAGCAACCACCAGTCAGCCTGTGACTCTGAAGTGTGCATTATCACGGGAGGCTAACAGAGGAGAGCTGGCAGGCAGATATTCTAACTACGAGATGCTACTTTCAGTGAGCGCCTGACATGCATAGCATGGGTTGCTGGTACCCGGGCTGTGCAGAGAGGGCTGGGAGGGAGGGAAACGGATGGAGTACGCATGCACATTCAACTGCCTAAACATGTCTGTGTCACCTGGCCACAGAGATAAGAAGAGAGGAGTCATTCCTTGGAAGACACAAGATTTACCCACCCGGGATGAATGGCAGATGAAGTTGATGGACTACATGGAATTGGCGGAAATGACTGGCAGAATCCGAGACCAGGGAGAAGAGTCGGTGGAAGAAGACTGGAAAAAGTTTAAAGACTATTTACAGAAATACTGTAAAATTAATGAATGCTAGAAAAATGTTGGAATGAAGTTATATGGCTTTAGTAGAAATGTTATAAGGAATTAAGTATAAATAGATTAATAGAGTATTAAAGGAAAAAATAAGGTTAGAATGTGTTAAGATAATTATAAGATAGAAAACAGAGGAAGATGGAAAGGAATTGCTGAAACAATTAATAGAAGTGGAATACAAAAAGGGAGGTGTGAGGAGGTCGTTGAAATAAGTGAATGAAAGATAAGTATTGAAACTGTTTGATGCGTTTTAAACTGTTTTTGTTTTGTTTTGTTAGTTTAATGTGTTAGTGTTATGTACTGTTTTTGTATTGTATTGTATTGTTTATTTTTTTTGTAGTGTTTAAATTGTTGGAAAAGTAATAAATATTTTTTTTAAAAAAAAAAGAAGAAGAGAAGAGTCATTCCATTGTCTGGAGAGGGCACTTCCTGGTTCGCATGGAGAAGCCATTTTCAAGGTAGCCCAGTGGTGGACGTGCACAGCTGTATTGAGACAGTGCCAGGTGTTGAAATTTTGCACCCCTGATCATCTTGTGCCCAGAGTAACTGCCCCTGTGCTATGCCACTGGTGCCTGAGGATGGCATGGAACAACAACAACAACAACAAAAAGTAAAGATAATGGAGAGGGGACAGGAATCCCAGATACATCAGGATGACAATTTGCAGTGTCTGCTAGGCTCGGACACAGTTGAAGGCGCAGGCTGTGTGCTCAACAAACATTGAAAGCACACAACTTCCCCCAAAGAGTCCTCAGAGCTGTTGTTTACCCTCACAGAGCTACAGTTCCCCACATCCTTAACAAACTTCAGCTCCCAGGTTTCTTCGCAGAGGGAGTCTTGTGCTTTAAATGTATATTGTGCATGCAGTCACAAATTGGCAAGCTTCAGATGGGCAGAAGAGGAGCAGGAACGGGCATGACACCTTTGATAAAGCATCTGCCAGACAGAAAGATCAGGAGAGGGAGGGAGAGAGACAAGCTGTCAGCAGGCAGTGGGTGGACTAAAAAGCAGTGGGCAGAGGCAGGCCTTGTCTGGCACCCTATGGCAGGCAGGGAATGCTGAATAGTAGAGAGACAGAACAGATGGTGGCAGATGGGGGCCTAAGCAGCAAAACGTGTGTGAGGTAAATACAGGAGGAAGATTGCATTTGGGCAGGAAAAGTGGCAGCCCAGAGATTGGTTGCATGGGCAGGGACAGCGTCTTGGACTTGGCAGTGTGATGGTCACCTCAAGCCACAGGGAAGCCCACCATTTATGGAAGGTCAGCCTTCACCAACACCAGATGCTAAGGAACTGAAAGAGTTGTGAAGGGCAGTGAACAGGGTAATATCCACGGGAGATGGGGTGGGATGATGCGATGGAGAATATGCAAATAAAGATAAGAATTCGCAAGAAAAACAGCAAAACACTTGGGCAAATTTAAAGAGAAAGAAATGAAACAGAGGGACAAAACTACAAAAATGAGCGCAGGGTGGGGACCAAAGGTGGACAATCTATCCCAGGGTTAGAACTGGGAGGAACTGTATGGAGGGATAGGGGAGGGGTAACACCTCAGGTGAAGATAGAAGTGCCTGGTGTGCTCTGGTCCATGGGGTCACGAAGAGTCGGACACGACTAAACGACTAAACAACAACAAGCACCTCAGGTACACATTGTGCTCCTTCTGGGGTAGTTTGGTTCTGCCCCCCTGCACTCAGCTCTCACCTGTGCCTCCTAGAAGCTGTCAGAATGTGACAGTGGCCACACCCCAGGAATGATTTCGACGGGACAGCAAAAACAGGTCTCAAACCCTTGGGGAGTTAGGGATCCTCTGCATGGAAAGACAGGCTCTGGTGGATTGAGGGGAGAAGACCAATAGTGGGTCCCATGGTCAAGAAGGAGGTTTCTGCGTGTGGCATAGAGGGAAGTGAGGGGCAGATGGGGCTCGTCAACCTGGGAAGGTAGCCCAACTGGAAGTAGGAAAACTCTGGTCCTAAACATCTGCTGCATTGTGGGATATCTGCAGCAGAAGAAATGGCTAAGGCATAAACCCTACACAAATCTGGAGTGGCGTCCCTAAGACCTTGTACACCTGCTTCTGGCAGCTCCTGCAGTCAAGTATTGCTCAGCTTTCCTTTGGACCACTTCAGAGAGGCCAGTGTGTGTGTGTCTTGTTCTCTGGGCAGCCCAGGATCTCTATAAATACTGCCCAGGCTTGTGCCCCAGGGAGGTCACCGGGTGCCGCTAATGCTGCGGTTTGGCTTCACCCCCAGAGGTGCACTCCATTGTCTCTCAAGACAGATGGACGCCAACAACAACTACTCTGCCGACGGAATTAGCAGCAAGAAACTCAAAGCAGCTATTATGATTTATTATATTTATTCTACCCCCTTCCTCTCACGAGATCCCAGAACAGCTTTCACGGTGCCCTCTCCACAGTGCCCCTCACTGGGTACTGCCAAATTGTGACACCAACACGAGGGTCACAGTGATGCATTTACAATGCTAGTTGGCCTTTGGCTTAACTTGCTAGATGGTTTTGCACCCCAGGCTCACAACAGGACATTATGAGAAAATAATAGCACTGCATTTTGTTTTCTTTCTTTTTTACTTTTAACCAACTGAAAGGAAATCAACTAATTTGGACGTTGTCACTTTATTAATTAAAAGCAAATGCACATCTCTACATGAGACTTGTTTCCAAAGAGAGGTGATGAAAGCTGTGAGAGGTGGATAGACAAGTTGAAGAAACCCTAGTACATAAAAAACAACACCCCTGGCATATAAGGGAGAGTGTTTGGCTAGAACCATTCTCTCCCAACATGCCTTTTGTATGTAGAGGGATTACTTTTGCATGGTGAAGTATTTGGTCATGTGAGCTCCCACCCAGGACTCAGGTTTACCATCTTTGGGGAAACAAGGTCCTTCAGTTCCTGACACTGAATGGAATGCAAGCGTGTGATGATAAGCAACCTGAGAGACAAAGGAAACATGCAATAGCCTCAAACACATTTTAAAACTTTAAAGTGAGATAACCAAATATTTCATCTGGGTTGAGACACATAAATCCTGAAATGTTTGGTAACCGAAGTATTCTGCAGGATTTAACATTAATGAATGTTAAGCTCCTAACAATCTGCTAAGATAATCCATGCTGTTTTTCTGATAAAAAACGTAACTTACTTAATGGGGCAATGGGGGAAAATAATTCACATTAGCAGTATTTACTGCAACCTTCACAGACAGTGTAATGCAAGCCATTACCCTGAAGATGCCCACATTTTTGAATGGTAGTGATTGTGTATAGGGAACTTGCAAGTTATGCACATTTAACTTGTGTGCATTCAGCTTTATGCGCTTGGCAATAAAAAAATTACACTAAATTAAAAAGGGGGTGGGCATCTGGGGAAAAAGTCTTTGGCAGTCCTATCTACTACCTTTTTGACTATACACGATTTTGGCTTTACACAAGATCCCCAGAATATAACCTGATAGATCATGAGTCTCTTAATCTCAGGGTTGTGGGTTCGAGTCCTGCATTGGGCAAAAGATTTCTGCATTGCAGGGGGTTGGACTATATGAACCCCAGAGTAAATTGAGAATTGCCTGTATTGTTGCAATCCTAGAAATTGCCAAATTTTAAAATAGCAGTGGGGAACCTCTGGCCCAGAGGTCCTGATTTGGCCATGGGGCCATTTCCTCCAAACCACATCTGCCTACCCCACAAATGAGGATGTGGAGGAAAAAATGGGAGCTTGAGGTGTGCTCCACATTGCTCCTTGCGAAGAGAGACTGTCTCTCAGTGCTGGTTAGTGTTGACTCAGGGAGTCCCTGCAGTACAGAGATCCCACCAGGTGCTCCCTAGTGCTGCCAATGGGGCTTTCGTTATGAATCACCTGCTGCGCACCGAAAGCTATTTGTATGAATGTGGTTCGTATTCCTTTCTCCTTGTGCCAAGACTGCTTCCCTCTCTTTCCGCTCAGTGTTCTGATGAGCATTCTATCTGAGCTGAAATCTAGAAGATAGGTTTAACTGAGATAGAGAAAGACTATAAACTATTGGTTTGTAGCCTGTTGGGAACTTGGTTTTAAAGGTCTTTTCGTGTGTGTTTTAAGGGTTTAAAAATCAGAAATTCATACATTTTTGCCAGCCTCGGGGAGTAGTAGAAATAGTATAACCACCTTATACAAGAAGTGTCAGAATGTGCAATTCTATTAATGCTTTGAGATAAAAAAACCCCATCAGTATCAGGAGACAAGCTATGAAAAACTACTATACACCTTCTTGCCAGGGGGGATATACAGGGGTATGATATGGGGTGAGGACCTCAAGTCCAGAGGTAGGATTCTTGTTATTTAATAACATTTTAAGGATTGGATAGGCTTGTTACACCAGTATTTTAACACGATGTGGTGTTGACTTGTTTCAGATTTTGATATATGCTATGTTATGTTATATTTATTATTCTGGTATTTTGGGTTGTGCTGTTTTCTGTTTTCAGCTTGGGGCTTCCCCCAGGAAGGAAAAGTGGGATATAAGCCATAAATGAAACAAACATTTCACCTGCATTTCAGACCTCATCAGATTATTCTTCCAGCCAACTCATCTCAGGGAGTGACATTGTTTTACGCACTCCGTATGCATGCTGAATGCACAAAGCCCTTTGCTTCTTAAAAAAAGGAGTCTGTGCCATTGCTAATAACTTTGGGATAGTTCTTGACTTTGGGATAGTTCCCCAGCCACTCTGGGAGGCTTCCAACACTTATAAAAACATAATCAAATGTCAAACATTAAAAACTTCCCACTAGAGGGCTGCCTTCAGATGTCTTCTAAAAGTTGTGTAGGTCTTTATCTCCTTGGCATTCCATGGGCAGGCGCCACTGCCGAGAAGGCCCTCTGCCTGGTTCCCTGTAACTTCACTTCTTGCAGTGAGGGAACTACCAGAAGGCCCTCGGAGATGGACCTCAGTGTCCGGGCTGAATGATGGGGGTGGAGATGCTCCTTCAGGTGTGCTTTAGACCAGAGGTGGGCAGACTTCAGACCTGCAGCATCTGACTTTGTTTTGGATTTAGTAGAACTTCTTCAAGGTCCACCACCAGAACTAGGTGCAAAATAGTGGCTATGGGGCACAGGCAACCTCTGAGCATATGATCACCCCAAGGATTTGTTTATATCCCCAGAATTAAGCTCACAACCCTTATACACAAAAATCTATTCTTGGTTTCCCACCAAGCTTTTCTTTATTTCACCAGCCTGCTGGGAATAACTGGGAGTGTGCTACCTCACCTTTAGACAATCCATCATTATTTGGCCTCTCCCCTCAAACTGTAATTTGGAATGCCAATCCTACAAACATTTTGGGCAAGGGTTACTGAGATTATCTTGTGCATCACGTTGAACTCTGGATAGCACTATAGAAATGGCTAGGCATCATCTCAATGACTTAATCTATACTTGGGAAAGGAACAGGACACAACAAATATGACCTCTTCTACTTCTTTGGCTGTGTAAAACTGTTTCTATTACACCGACATAAGCTGATGTCACTTAAAAAAAAATCTTCAAGTTAAAGACTTGTTATTTTTGTTAATTTGGGTGGGAAGGAGAAGAACAAGGAGGGGGAGGAAGTGTCAAGAGATGATAGGAAGGGCAGAATCTCTGCCTCACCTCTTAATTATTAGCAATGAAAAGATCTTCGTGATTTTGCTCCTCGACCAGCACTGCCTTCTATTTTTGTAACAGCAAGCTTACATTAGCATTTATTTGCTAAAAATAAACATATTTCGAATGCAGTTCATTATATAGTGCATTAGAGTAAAGACTTAATTCACAGCTCCCAGTCAAGAAGAAATTGTTTTAAAAGGCAAATTGTTTCGTGCAAATAGTCACTCTGTGTGTTGAGCTCACAATCTTTCAGCTTGAGCTGTGGTCTGTCTTCTCAGTGTCGTGAAGACAAACAATGTTCCAGAAACTGAGGAGAAATTCTATGTACTGTAATTCTATGTTCTGTAGCGGTATTCTACTTTCGGTCTTCTTCATGAAACCCGGATAGGTAAGTCAGCCCGGGTTTCCCCGGACGTCCGGCAAACCTAAAAATGATTGTATTTAGGGCTGAGACAGATGACTAGTGCCTCTTTCGGGCTGCCTGAAAGTGTGCAAAGAGAAGTTCCCCCTGGGCTTCATAACAGCCACATACCACTGAGCCATGCCAAATGTTAGGGCTATGAGACATAACTTGTGCTTCTTGCTCCAGAAAGCGCTCAATGAGCCTCCAATAAACGGATGGCAAAACCCCAGCATGGTTACATTTTCCTCCACCAGAGGGCAGCTATAGTCATGGTTCTCTAATTCACTGGATAAGATCTAAAGAATTGTTCTAAGAAACCAACTTTCTGTAATGCAGCTATATTTTATATTCTAACATTTCTACTTGTGTTTCTCAGGTGAAGCCTTCAATATTGGATAAAGACTCCGGCACCTGTACAAAGCATGTAATTACAAAGCCTATTCAAAATTCTCCTCATATTCGCATTCACTGATCTCATGACTGTCACTTTTATCTTTAATTCAACTCTGGTGTAGACAGGACATTTAAAATCAGTGTTAATTTATTTAACATTACCTATTGCACGGAAAACGCTTCTGAGGTGTCATAATCATAACTATAAACATAGGAAGTTGCTTTATACCAAGATCACTGGCCAACCCAGAGATGACAACCTTTTTGGGGGGCTGAGTATACTGTCTGTGGATTGGGGCCCCTACTCACAATAGAAGACAGAAAATTTGCATAAATTTTACATTCATGGCCATGTGCAAATTTGTGTCCTCTTTTGCGGGTGGGGGGAGGAAGCAGCACCCAGAAATAAATCAGGGGTGACATATGCACAAGAAGATGTCCAAGAATATCAGCAGACCTCCAACGCCATTAACAGCTACAAGGCAACACAAAACTGTGGATTCTTGTCCTATCGCTTCCCTTTAACAAGGCAAGCTTCACTTGCAAATTTTCTGCTTGTCAGGTAGCTTGTAAAGGCACACAGGGGGGTCAAGATGACTCTCCTGCTTTAGGCTACACTCAGCAAACTATTTACTCTGCCATTGATATCTTGGGTCAATAGGAACCCTGCAGAAATAAGTAGTTTGCTGATAACAGACCTGGAGACCGAAATAGAAAAACAGCCGTGCTGTAGTTTGGGCCGCTTTGTCCGACAAAGTGAAAAATTAAAGGTCTTCTAGTATATATTGCAAGTCTTGTTCTAAAGCCACCGATATTTCTGTTAATCCTTCAAACGAATCCCCAAAAGAGTTCTCTTTGAGAGGAATTAATGCAACAAACATATTGCTATCATGAAAGCTGGATAAGTATTGTGTAGCTCCCTCACACCTAAAATGTCACAACCTTCCTCAGAATCAACTGCCTTCTACGCTGGTAACTATTTCAGGTTTTCTAGTTCACAAAGGATTCTATGGTTGTACCTGAGGAAGGACAACTTTGGATGAGAAGAGAAGGCAAACAACTTCAATCATATTCCCACATCTCCCTTTTCCTCTCAGTGTAAACTACACAGCAATTACTCCTTACATTAAAAGTAGATATAGGGTAGGAATGCTTTTCCAAGGGCCCAGCATACAACCTTCCAGGGGCCCAACTCTACTGACAGCACACCAGCTATTTATCCTTTGAAGGGTGTGTGTCTGCCTTGTTTGTTGCGTCCTCCTCGTGGCGCCCTTCCAACCCTCTCTGGGCACCATTAAGACACGCTCCAACACTGTTACCGGGTAGCAGAAGTGAAACTTTTTCCTTTCCAAGGAGTTTTGGAGGGAATCTGGAAGACAAACCTTCGGCTGCCTCATCCTCTTCTGTCACAGGGAAGAATACCAGAGAGGTCCAGGTGAATTGTGGGAAAGGGGACGGAAGTGGTGGAGAGTCTGCATATAGCACTCATTTCCCAGCAGCCCAATATGACCCAACATCATCCATCTAGTCCTTCGGTCCCCAATGTGGTGCTTTTCAAGGTCCCCGCCCTCCCCCCCAGTTGATGGGTACTGCCACTGAAATGGTGTGCATGTGCCGTGTCATGTGAGGAATTAATTGAATTAATCAGGAATTAACCAGTTATGTGGGGAGGGGCTTACCTGGGCCCTCCCAATATTTTATTCCCGTTGGCACCCCTGAGCACAATGCAGCTTTATAGGTGCGCATGGAAACCAGATTTTATTATTTCTTCCTTTGTACAGTGATGTTAGTTTGCTATGAAGCAACCGTCACATTCCTACAGAGATTTGTTCTTCTCTCTGCTTAAAACCAAGTGAACCAACTGAGGCCGGACACAGAATTATACACAGATGCATACCTTTCAACATTCCTCAGATGAAAATAGGGACATTTTCATCTGAGGAATGTTGGAGGGTATGTGTCAGGATGCTGTCAGCGGCTCCCGGCTGGTTGCCCAGGAAAGTAAAAAGGCAAGGAAAAGTTTCTTACCGTCCTTTTTTATTTCAATCTTCACACAGGGATGCTATAGAACCCAGATAATGGCGTCCCCAGTGAATCTCCACCCGACCGTCTCTCCCACTTCCTCATCCATCACTTCTACGGGTGCTGCTACATGCCCTCTGTCTTTGAGCTCTTTGCTCTCCTACTTTTAAGGCTCGCCGGGTTCTGGGAGATGGAGGGTCTGGGATGCTTTCTAATGACAACGTGTCAGCTGGGTGTTGTTCTGGCTGTCCCATGGTTTCCCAGCTATCCCCCTCATCTGCTATCTCCCTCAAACCCCTGTGGTAAATCTATACTGTCTTCCTCCTCACTGGAAGGGTCAAGATGGGGAGGCGGTCTCCACCATTGCTCCTCTGCCCAGTCCCTGACAGTATGATGAGACCACACATGCTACAGCAGTGGTGGGGAAGCTCAGGCCCAGGGACCAAATTTAAACCCCCCTTACCTGGTCCTTGGGAGTCTCTACAGGCCACACCCCTCCCTAGGCCATGCTCCTCAATGGCCCTGCTCCACACCCTCCTCAGTTCTTTTGCCTGGCTGGAATGTGTTCTGGACCATCAACAATGCTGTTTGCTTGCCTGGATGGAAAGAGATGGGTGTAGGAACCTCTGTCTTTCGGGTGGGTGGATTGTAGCTTACTGTACAAAGATCAATGTTCCATGTATTGCCCCATTGTGACCCCTCCCAGCTGAGAAACTCCTGTGCTACAGGAACAATGCACAAAGGGGAAAGCCCATAAAAATGAACTAAAGCAGCAATGTTTTTCGGGAGCAACTATTTTTCTCATTCTTTCGCTTGCCTGCTCATGGCTTCTTCTTCTTTTGCACTTGACCGTTCAGTTTGAAACATGAACAAAGTGGGTTTTGCTTTGCTGGAAAGGCGTTAGAGCGTGATACCCATTGTACAGAAAAGCACAACTTATTTTGCACAAGAGAAGAGCATTGGAGGAGCGTAGGATAACGTGAGGTGTACAGCATAAGCTGCCATTCAAAACTACGAAGCGAATGCCTCCCTATTATGTTTGACATTTCTCTGTGTGAAGGGAATTTTCTGGCTCATCATTCAACATTTCCCTTCCAGGGTTTTTCAAAATCTTTTGAGCTTCCTGGCACTTCATCACTTTCTTCTTTTTCTGCTCTCACAATACCACCCTTGCTAACCACTGCAGTTCAATAACTCGTATATGACTATTTTTATCCAGAGTGTTCTTCTGAACTAGCAAAATGGGAGGTTCTGCAGGACCAGGCAATGGAGTTCCCACCAGGGCTTTGCCACAGCCTCAGTTAGAGCCAGCTGGGAGTTGGTCCTTCAACGCTGCTGCGAAACTACATTACCAATAATTAGCTGCCCTGTTCAGAGCTGCATGTGGCTCGTTAATCTCCTTGAAACGAGGGCTTAATGAAACATGCTCTGTAAACCAACTCAGCCTAGAGTCCCAACTGCAGGGAAGACGGAAGTCAAATTCAAAAAGAAAACATGGTGCATGTCAACAAGTTCATTTCGACAGGAGTGAATACGTTTTAAATAATAAGGAAAAGCAATTTCCGCCTTGATGAATACGTTGCATTTTCTCCCCTATATTAAAAAAGGAGGGAGGGGGGAAACCCACCGGAAATATACTCAAGAGAAATCATGCTCATAGCTAAACCAGCCAGACAGTAATTTAAAAAGCAAATAAATTGTAATCAGAACCACAATTACAATTGCCTCCATTACATCGTGGAGTTTCTGGATTTGCTCACTTTAATTTTCAAATCGGAGTAAGGCCAAAGACTCAAAATAATATTTTCAAGTAATCGCTAGGGAGGGAGGGGAAATTCAGTTCACATTTTAATGCACATCTGTTTAATTCACACTTCCTGACACAATAAATGAACTAAAACCGAGCTATGCTTCAAAATTCACACTCCTCTAAATTTTATGGTGCAATTCTCCAACCAAGTAATTAGTACAAAAATGCATATATTAAGGGATACTGCTGGCAAAAGAGATATCTCTTCAGTAAAATTACATACCAAAATGTGCAGATTAGGAGAAATCCACACTAAAATGCTGATGAATTTTCATTAGGACTTAAAGAATAAATCTCAAACAGGTACAGAAATGCGGAGGACTAAACTTAAAAGTGGAAAAATGAGAAAACAAAAGAAAACCAAAATTGACAGACTTGTCCATCCCTAGTAGTCAGAAATAGAACTTCCTGGGGGTTATCTGGGCCTTGCATTTCCAGAGATGCATCTTGCAGATAAAAGTAGAAGAAAGTCATGAAAATCCAACAAAGAGCCGAAAAAAGCTACATACTCAAAAGCTTTCTGACATGAAAGAACTGAGGCAGCAGATCTGTTTGCACAGCTGGTGAAACTTCATGGTGCTTGCTTGATCCTAAAGAAATCTCTTCCCCAAAAGGGAAGGTGGTTAAGCTTGTATGGGACTGAGGATTTTAGAATCTGTTAAATGGAATTTTAATACAATGATGGTGGAATATTTATATGTTCTTTAAAACAGCACTGTTGTCCAATCCAAGCCTTTGGGACCTGGACAACACAGAAAAAAGATGGAAGCCAAGGCTGAGATTAGTTATTTCAGTCCCACATATATTTTGTTCCTGAGAAGGCTGGTGTGTTCTTCCACTGTCTGAAACCAACAAACCCTTGACTGATATTTGAAGTAAGTTTTAGGATCATCAATTACTGGGCCACAGACCCTATGGTTCCTTCAGTCATGGCTTCACTTTGGTAAACTAAAGGCCTTCAAGTAGATTTGAGCTTTTGCATAAGAACATCCTGTTCTCACAGTGGCCAACCAAAAGCCCAGGAGAAGAACATCTCCCCTCCTGAATTCTCCAGCGCTGGTATTCAGAAGCATGCAGCCTCCGACTGTGGAGGCAAAGTCTAGGTGTCATGAGACCGTGAAAGTGTCTAGTGGCAGCTGGTAATAGGGGTGGAAGAGATCACTGCTTGAGAGCTTGGATAGCTGTAGCCAGGCAAAGAGCACAATACTGGGCTAAATCAACAAAAGGCCTGTCTCGGGAAAGGTAAAGGTAAAGGGACCCCTGACCATTAGGCTGACTCTGGGGTTGCTGCGCTTATCTCGCTTTACTGGCCGAGGGAGCCGGCATCCAGCTTCCGGGTCATGTGGCCAGCATGACTAAGCCACTTCTGGCAAACCAGAGCAGCGCACGGAAACGCCGTTTACCTTCCCGCCGGAGCAGTACCTATTTATCTACTTGCACTTTGACGTGCTTTCGAACTGCTAGGTTGGCAGGAGCAGGGACCGAGCAGTGGGAGCTCACCCCGTCGCGGGGATTCGAACCGCCAACCTTCTGATCAGCAAGTCCTAGGCTCTGTGGTTTAACCCACAGCGCCACCTGTGTCCCTGTACGTCATGATAGAAGGCAGCTTCACCAACTAGATCTCAAACAGCTTTGTGAACTAAGCCACAACTGATAGACTAGCAAAAAAAAGTGTTGTACAAGTGTAGATTTGAGTTGACCCAAATAACACACCAGATCTTGGAGTAGATTTACAAGTGGTTTGATGACACGGCATTTAGGCTTGCCGTACATCCAGAATTTCCTGGACATAGCTGGAATACTGCAGTCGGAAGCAGCGTCCGGGCGAAAACTGCAAAAATTCTCCAATATGGAAACCCATGTTGGCAGTGTCGTTTTTGGCAATTTCCCTTAAAGATAGCCCAGAAACTACTTCTTATTTTGGGGGGGATGATTTTAAAGCTCAGCAACTTTGCCAAAAAAACATCAATGACTTTTGTGTCCAGATATTCACTTTTTGAAATATGGCAACCCTAATGGCACTGAATCTGTGAACTTATTTATTGAAAAAGCTGGGCCTGCTGAAAGCTTCATCCATGTTCCTTATCTATGATGGCTGTTTCACTGCATCACTTGATGCTGTAGTCATCAAGGAATGGACACATATGGGTGAATGCATCCTTTAAGCAAGGGTGTATATACATTCTGTAAGAACCTGCCGTCCATGCAGGACGGGGTCATTTATAGGTCAACATGGCGTGCATCTAGACTGTTCCCATTTTCAGGCTGATTTGCCAATAGCACCATTACGCCTGCAAATTGTGTCCAGTTTCAGCCTGAGCCAGAAGGACCTGCGTTGCTCTAATTTCTTCCTAGAAATACCTTTGGTTATTTCCCCCCCTCCCTTTCCTAAATGTTTCCCTGGACACCAAGAGCACTTCTAAGCCTCTTAAGGATTTTCTTTTTCTTTTTTACTCTCTGCTTCCTGATAAGGCACTGAGGAGCATGACCGCTGAAGAAGTAGACAGCTGAGTCCTCTGCAGCATTTTTCTCTCCTGAGAGGCAAAGCTAGATACAGATACGGACATAATTTGGAAGCAAGCAGCTTCATTATCAAACCTTTTAGCTAGACTAGAGCATTAAATGTAATAAGGTAATGCCATATCCATGTATCCCATTAAGAAGTACTGTGTGGTTATTATAATGAATCCTGTTGCAACAGGTATGAGTACCTATTTTCAATTTCATTTACAATAGATTCTGGAAAGTGGTGTGTCTGCTTGTTCTCTGTAGGTCAAGCTGCCTCGAGATACTTGTTGCCAAACATGCCATGGGGATTCCTGAGATGGGGGTGGTGATCTTTTTCAGTGTCTGGATGCCAGACATTTTAAATCAAGATGGTGGCTCTAAACATCACTTTGCTGTGACTTCACTCGTTTTTTGGCCTAGGTATGGCTGTGTCTCATGATATCACCACCAAACTTGGCATAAGGGTTCCTGACGTGGAGAAACAGACTTTGTTGCCATTTGGACACCAGGTGCCATTGTGAATCAAGATCAAAGCATCACTTTGGTGCAACTTTGCCCATTTTTGACATAATTTCAGCCACTTCTCCAGATATCGTTGCCAAACTCAGCACAGGGGTTCCTGAGGTGGGGATGGGGAAATATGTCAAAAATTGGGCGCCATTTTGAATCAATGGAGATTGAGTAGCTTTCCCCCTTATGATGTACTGCACACAGAGTCTAGATCTATGGCTTTTTCTTTGTTTGTTTTCCTTTTGTAGCTGAAAAGTGCTTCTTGTGAAACTGGCCTCATTCAGAAAAGCTTACTGCTGATTGATTCTGCATTACTCCACAGTATGTCCATTTGAAAACATAGTTCTGGCACCTCTCAGATGGGCGCCATTATAAGAGAACAAGGGAGGCACCTCTTTTTCTAGAAAGCTAACAAAGACTTTGAAACAGCCATTAGGTTAAATGGGGCACTGCCCTGTCCACTTCAGTCTGCCCTTAGCCAGACCCTACATGCCTGCTATCTTATTTATAATTAGTCCAAGGGGTAGCACAGCCTGTCAGTTTCATCGTCCTCCTCCTTAGTCACAGAGTTGCCCTTGTAGAATTCAAGAAGGAGGAGGGTGAGGACAAAACCAGAATTAGTTAGCTATGGCTCCACCTACCACTGGGCTTCCTGCCTCCACTGCTCCTATCAAAACGTACATGTTTATAACCCCAGTAAAAAACTGCATTGCAGAGGAAGAGTATATTTTGAAGTTAATATTTCAAGCATTAGCCAGTAGGTTGTGGCCTCATAGACATTACCTTATTCGCCATCACAGTATGCATCCCATGTTCGCAAAACAAATGTGCCAATCCCTAGGGTCACCATTTCAGAGACTTAATTTGGGTCAAGATCCCAATTCATTTAGAGTGGGCAGTGTGCCCAGAAGCAGAATTGCACCTGGTCCTCAAGGAATGATTCTGATTGATTATATTAAAATTCTTGCAACATACTTTTGGGCATTACACACCAGAGAATTATTTTATCAGTCCTCTGAGAAGCAATTCACTCCAATGTCTGCCAGGCTGACCTGTGCCTTGCTCAGCCCAAGTGCAGTATCTGAGAATATTCTGTGTACTAAGACAAAGTTCCTTTTTTCAATCAAGATCCTGAGCCTATAAATTGCTATTCTATCACATTATCAATAAGCTAATAAGCGAGCTATATAATAATTTGAGAGCTAGAAACATTTTGTTCCCTGAACATCTAATATGAAGAGACGTTTTGGGGAATTCAAAAGTTAATTAGAAATTAAGTGGTTTTTAGCTGAGATACTATAAGGGAATATGAAAAATGGATTATTAACAGGTAAAAATTTAATGTTACAATACTTTAAGATTAAAGATTAGGATAAACAAAGAGGGGAAGGATTTGCTGAACCAACAAACTGAATTGGAATACAAAAAAGGGAGGCGTGAGGAGGTCCGGGAAACAAGCTAATGAAAAATAAGTAATGGAAAGATTGAGTTGTTTTTAACTATTTTTATTTTGTATTTTTCTTTTTTCTATTTTTACTTTGTAATATTTTGAAAACCTTAATAAATATCTTATAAAAAAAACACACAAAAGTTTTCTTACCACTTTCTGACTTTTCAATAGACCCTAACAAAAAGTTATTTAACGGGTGTTGTTTTTATACCTCTAAAGTTCTTCCCAACTTCTCCTGAACCACCATTGCCAGTTTTCTGACCTTCTGCATGATTCCCCAGGTCTTCAAGGTCCTCAAACCCCCAACTGCTGCCTATTAGAAAAATATTATTTCAGTATAGGGGCAATAAAGTCTTTCACACAGAGACAGTAGACTGCTTCCCTTAGGTATCAGGTTGGCCACTGTAAGAAAAGAATGCTGGACTCGATAGGCCATTGGTCTGATCCAGCAATGCTCTTACACAGTTAAAAAAAACCTGTCTTAGAGAAGGTTTGAGAACTAGCTCTCAACTTCAGATGGCAGGTTCCACAATTGACTTGTGGGACTGTTTTCAGGTAAGTCACTCCTCGGGAGATGAAGTGAGAAAATAACTCAATGAAGACTTCACAACTCCAGAAATGCACAAATAAGTCAACTCCTGTTTTAGGGGCAATATTGAGCAAGCAACTGTATCTACAGGAGAATTATGTGAGGTGGGATTTCAGGTTTTTTTGAAAAAGGATAATCAGGCAGCATTTTGGTTTTTAATGCCTAGAGGTCAGGATTCAGCTCCCACGAGGATACATACTGATCCTAAGCTTCTAAGATGCCAATAATATCCATTTAAATAAATATTATTTTATTCATTACAAACATTTATACCCTCCCTTTCTGTTTTTTTTAAAAAGCTTAAAGTGGCTTACAGCATAGAGATTAAAATAATCACCAAACAAAACCCCAAGCTAAAAGAAAACTAGATGGGAACGGCATATTCAAACATACTAAACTTCCAGAGAATGAAACAATGCCTATTGAAATAAAAACATCTTCACAAGATGGTAGAAAACCAGTGAGGGGTTGAGGAAGCACAGTGATCTCCAGAGAAAGATGACGGCAAGGCCACAGAAATTTGCATCAGAATAATTCATTTTAGTCAGATTGCAATTCTCGGGGCAATTCTCTTTCATTTACTCCAGTATAACTTACTGAACTCCCCTTTCTCCAAATAAAATTTGCACACTCCAAATAAAATTCGACATGTGTGACATGTCGGCTTAAAAGGTGCATTAGCAAAATGGCAGGATGCAGAAATAAATCTAGGTGTTGTGTATGAGAACAGAACTGATGACTATATTGCTGAAAAAGATGTGTGAGGAGCCAAGTGACTTGGTTGATTCTTTTGAACTCTGGGAGATGCTCTGGAATAGATCTGTTGAGTCAGAGCTTTGCAACTCTAGTGAAATAGAGCCTGCTCATCACAAAGCAGAATAAACTCTGTTCACTTTCATCAGTTCTTATGCCGGTTCTGTAAGACCCTCTTCATTGCAGGATAAGAGAGAGAGAGAGAGAGAGAGAGAGAAATCATGCCTCCGTTTGAACAAACACCTGGGACTTTACAAAGGCAATAACCATTCATGGATTTGTAATAAGGCTGTGCCAAAGTACCACAGAAGACTTAAGAGATCATCGCTTCCACTTCTGCCAGCCATTATTTTAAATTATTCACTGAAGGAATAGTGCTTGATGCTGCCTATATGTAAGTAATCTCAAGACAGAGGAATTAACAGCCCAGTCACCTGCAAAGTGGTCCGAGATAAATCCTACTGGGTTGAATGGGATCTACTAAAACGTAAATGTACACATAATTTCAGCCTAACATGGGCAGCTATTTCATATGCCTTTGCCGTTGGATAAAGGCAGAAAGAAAAGATCTGTTAAAACTTATATATTATTATTTTTAAATGTGTACCCCATCCTTCCTCCTGAAGGAGCCCAGAGCAGCAAGTTATGACACCGATGTACTGATAAGGCTGGAAACCATGTAAGGAATGGACAGAGATGGTTAATATAGAACACTACAGTGGAACCTCTGGTTACGTACTTAATTCGTTCCGGAGGTCCGTTCTTAACCTGAAACTGTTCTTAACCTGAAGCACCACTTTAGCTAATGGGGCCTCCCGCTGCCGCCGAAGCACAATTTCTGTTCTCTTTTTTTTTTTTTTTAAATAATATTTATTAAGATTTTCAAAAAAAAAAAAAAAAAAGAAAATACAGAAAGCAATAATTAAAATACGTTCATAGCCTTATTTTCATAAATCCGCTTTCTGGGACTCCCCCCTTCCCCCACCCCTACCATATTCCTTTTTCATATTGTTGGCTCCACAAGCTCTCAGTTCTAAATAAAAACTTAATTTGTTTAAACCATTATTCGAATTTAAAATTTCTACGCTCCACATCAATACCCTTAATAAAACACAGAAAACTTCTTTCCCAGGGCCCACCCCATTTTCATTCCACAATTTCCCTTTTTTTTAATAATAGAAACACCCCACATAATAAAGATATCAGAAATAAGAAATAAAGAGTATAAAAGATGAGACAAAGCCAGTTCAAAAAAAGAAGTTGACAAGCCTTTGGATTTTAGTTCTCCCCCCCTGTCCCCGGTTTAATTTCCCCCTGACCACCAAACCATATTATCCGCCTGGAATTCTTACAATCCAAGAATCACCTATTTCCCCCAACTCCTTGCTGGTTTTTTTTTCTTTTTTTCCCTTTCATAATTATTTTTAGAACACTTAACTTCAGATCTTAAATAAAACTCCCCCCATTGTTCTTTCCAAATTATAGTCCAGTTTCCTCTTGTTCCGCTGCTGAAACGTTCTAATTCAGAAGCTTAGTAAGTCTGCAGGGATTATTATTATTCAGGAACAAAAACTTGCGTTCAGTCCCTTCCTTTCTTCAATAGAAAATTCTATTATCTCCTTTAGCTGAACACCCTGTAGACAAAATATTATTTCCGTTTTGCAGCTTTCCCAGAAGATAACCAGTCCTGTAAAATTCCAATGGTGTTTTTTTTTTTTCACTTACGACCATCTTTGTAATGTCCCGAAACTCCTCTAGGGGGATTGTTATAACTTTGTCTTCTCTAGTCCAAAAGTCCGATTGTTATCCATATTTTCGCCATTTTGTATCCAAGTTTTAACGAGTTGTAGCAAATTGTAACAAATTTAGCCAGCAAAGTTCTCATAATAAAATCCTCTCTACTTTCCGACTTTGACAGCTACTTTGACAGCTGTCAAAATCTCCGACTCTTTTCACCAGGCTCTCTCTTCAATCACCCCGGTTCCCAGGGGGGGGGGTTACGTTTCTTCTCCCTCAATTCATCCTCCAGCACAGTTCTTATGATTCCCCATCGTGGAATTCTTAGTGATTATCAGCAATACAAATCTTTTTGGACCTTGGTTTCCCCGTCCTTGTCTTGAAAGGTTTACAATAGGGGGGGGGACTGACTTCCTTTTTGGATCCCCCCCGCTCGTATCCAATTTCAAAAAGAAATTCTTTTTTTTTCCTCCTTTTAAACCCAGTTTCCAAATTACTCACGGGTTGTTGTCTAAAAGTCCGAATTTTCAATAGAAGAAGTCAGCGCTCTCCGCCGGATGGCATGCGGCTGCGCTCGGCAGGGATAGCAGAGGACTCAAAGCACCACGCTTCTCCCCGGCACCCGATCCGTAGCCTTTAAAAAGGCTCCTTCACGAGTCGGGAGGGCGCTAGCGGTGCCAGCCGAGTCTCCATGTCCACGACCCTCGTGGCCGTGGTTTTTAAGGGTCCCCGCACACAATTTCTGTTCTCATCCTGAAGCAAAGTTCTTAACCTGAGGTACTATTTCTGGGTTAGCGGAGTCTGTAACCTGAAGCGTCTGTAACCTGAGGTACCACTGTATTGAATTTCTAGTCAGAGTAGGCTGCTGAAATTAATGGATCTAATTAACTTATGCCCACCAATGTCAATGGGTCTACTCTTAGTACAATCAACACCGAATTCAACACTGTTTGGAGTGAATCTGGCAAAAGCTGTTCCTTCTCTTATTTATATCGTCTGGATTATATGGTTGAAGTGTGCCATCGCTCCCACGGAATACTCCTGTTCCAAGCTCCAGCCAGCAGGGACATTCCCTTTCAGGGTATTACAAAAGGCTGGGGGCTCAAGTGGGACAATGCCTCCCTCCCCTCACTGCCTCTGACTGAACATATTATGGATCCTACAGGCCACGGAGCATGGCCAGCCATTACTGAGCTGTGTTTAGGTGGGGTGGGATGCCCTGCCTTAAAAAAAAAACCCCATGCTTTGTACTTCAGCACACCTGAGCAGGATGAGAGGCCTCCCCTGCCATTTCTCAGTGGCCCTGCTTGACCCCCTCCCCGTGTGGTTGCGAGAGAACACTTTTGTGACAAAACTCCATGCTGTATGTTAGTACGGAAGATAACACACAAGTATTTTTAACATTCAATTTAGACTTTCAATGTGCGCATATATTATGTGAAGGATTTGGGGGGGGGGGGGCTGAAACCTCACCTCAGGAGATGGGCTATATTAATATAGTTCCATGAAGCTTTGCTCGTTTATGGAAGGGCAAATGGTAATGTGGGGCAGAGTTGCCAAGAAACCAGAAATTAAAAACAAAACAAAACAAAAACAAAACTGGCTGGATGCCAAGATTTTGTGTATACAAAGACAAAATTTGGGATTAAGCTGGAATGTTATGCTGCAGATTCTCATGAGTGCTTGCACATGAACTATGTAGACCAGACGTCTTCCACATGGAGGTAACAACCCAGGAGTAGATGATATTATTATTATTATTATTATTATTATTATTACAGTGGTACCTCTGGTTGCGAACGGAATCCGTTCCGGAGGCCCATTCGCAACATGAGCAGAACACAACCTGCAGCGGCGCGTCTGTGCACGCACAGGTTGTGATTCGCCGCTTCTGCGCATGCGTGCGACGTCATTTTGCGAGTCTGCGCATGCGCGAGCGGTGAGGAGCGGCGAAACCTGGAAGGAACCCTTTTCGGTACTTCCGGGTCACCGCAGGACGCAACCTGAAAAAACGTATTGTGAAGCAAACATAATATGAGGTATGACTGTATTATTATTATTATTATTATTATTATTATTATACGGCCCTATACCTGGAGGTCTCATGGGGCTCAGGCGGAGGCAGAGGCATAGGAAGGGGGGGCGGGGGCGGTCGGTCCGCCCCAGGTGTCATCACTGGGGGGGGGGTGACATTTGGCATGCCACCTGCCCAGGACTCCCAAGCCTACCCCGAGCAGATGATGGGGGGGTGACCCCCCCAAATGTGCACCAGGTACCACCTGACCTTGAAATGCTTCTGGGCAGAGGTGTCTTCAGCCCCCTCATAATTTGTTTGAAGAGGCCCAGTCCCTCCATGCAATGCAAGGAGGATGCCTGCATGTTTGTACAGGTGTATGTATGTGAGCATCTTTTTTCTGTTTCTTTCTTTTGTTACAGCAGTGTCGTAAGATTCCAAACCAACATTTCAATTAAAGGATCCCCAAGAGGGCTAGGGTGATGTATTGAGACTATAGGACTAGGACTGGGGACCCAGGTTCAGACCATCTCAACAATGGGGCACCTGAGGGTGAAATCTGCACACATATAAAAAAGTTGTGAAAATGCTTTTAAAAAAAAAAAGTTTTGAAAAATATATTGAGTTTGCCGTAGCTCACCATCTAGTGTCATAGTTGCATAATGCACTTTAAAACACACTTAAAATGTTTTATTTGCAGCTGTATATCTGAGTCCTTAGTGACCTTGGGCCAGTCATTATCTTTCAGCCTAACCTACCTTATAGGGTTGTTGTGATATGTAACAAAATAATACTGACAAGGCTGTTCTGTTTTATACCACGCATTCTTACAATGGGCAGCAATTGACAGGATACTAAGAAAAAAGAAAAAAAAGGACTGTTTCATTGGCACAAGAGACCTGCTTTTACTGCCCACACCAGGGCTGGGGAACCTATGAGCCATGGGCTGCCCCCTGGATTGTCCACAGGTGAGTCTGCTTGCCTTACCTGAGTGATTTTGCCTGGTTTGGAATATAACCTTGTCATGCCTCTTGTTGCCTGGGTGAAGATAGCATCTGACATTTGCATGGCTGCAATGTAGCCTACTGTATAAGGGCAAGAGTCTGGAGCCCTCCTGTGGCGCAGAGGGTCTGGCTGTTAACCACAAGGTTGGTGGTTTGAGCCCACCCAGGGATGGCTGTGGGGAGAATTCCTGCATTGTAGGGGGTTGGGCAGGCATATCCAACTCCCAAGAGTCTGTGATCTACTCCCAGTACTAAAAAACTGACAGTGATCTACCCATTGTCGTTGGAGGGAGGAGAAGTGTGCATAGGATGGGTGGATTGACCAGAGTTGTTGAGCTTTTTTGAGGAAGGATCCCTCAGAAAGGATAAGGATCCCGCAATCTACCGGGATCAGTCAGGGATCTACCGGTAGATCATGATCTACTGGTTGGACGTCCCTGGACTACATAACCCTTGGGTCCCTTCCAACTCTACAAAGATTCTGTGATCTATTGGCCTGCCCTCTTTTGTTTCTGGCTGTTCTGCCGACTGCTGGTGAAGGTTATCCATGAGAAAATACAGCGCTCAGACAGGTCACTATTTCCCAGCCCTAATCTGTACCTCTGTGCAACCCAATGGCAGCCAACAGCAGAAAAGGCAAAAGGCAGGCATGGTGTCTTGTGCCAGGCCATTGAAAATGCTGCCTGTGGCATGTGGGATACCTTAAACTAAACTACCCGGGCAAAAGCAATGAATCATAGAATAGGAAGGGACCACAGGGGGCATCTAGTCCACCCCCCTGCAACACAGGGCTCAAACGCATGACCCTGAGATTAAGAGCCTCATGTTCTACCAACTGAGCTGTCCCAGTAGCTCTCTCAATAATTTCCCACTGGAATAACCGACATCACTTTTGAGATCATATCATTTCTACTGAGTTTTGTTATACAACAGCAGCTATAGCGGATTGAACAAACTTTCTCTCTCGCTTTTTCAATTATTTGTCCCTGGCGCTTTCTGATTTACCTCTGAAGATGTCCTTGGGCACAAATAAGGTGGCAGCAATATTAGCTTCCCCTGCCAAGATGAACCGAGAACAAGGATCCCTTAGAGAATATGAGTTCTTATTCTAGAGATGGCTGTAGGCATCCAGGAAGTCTATTGGAGAGTCCCAAACGTGCTGAATTAAACAGCAGATCTTAGCTTCGGCAGCCTTGATAGACACATCAATTTATTTTCCCTGCTGGCTGGGTCAAAGAGCTGAATCTGACTTATATTTCCTTATGCAATCCAGGCCTATGATCCAGATATCCTTTTATCTTAGTAATTAGGGAGGAATGTGATCTCAGAAATTTAAGGACAAACTGAATCATTGCACACCATTTTCATTTAGGCCGAAATCCTAAATGCACTCTTTAGAGGCGAAGCTCCTCTGGGGACTGTGACCTGGTTCACACATAATGCTAAACCAGGGGTGGGGAATGTTTTCAGCCTGAGGGCCACACGCGCTTCTGAGGGCCACATGCCAGCAGTGGGCCTGACCAGAGGTCAAAAGGGTGAAAACATAGGAGCCAACGCTTAGGGGTCAAGGGGTCTTCATCACCCCCCCAATAAAATATTTGAGGATACCCCCCCCAGTTGATGGGCATTGCCATTCGAATGGTGTGCGTGCACCACAACATGTGACCAATTATTTTCTTCAGGTTGGCAACTCTGGGTGGAAGAATGAATGTAAATGTTATCTTTGTAGAATACACTGGTTTCTACACAGCTGTCTCTCTTTTCTAGCCAGGCAAGAAAGAGGCATCATCAAAATTCTAGGGCACATTTCAAAAACAGAAAAGGATGGTATGAAGTGGGGCCTGTGAGGAGTGTGAGGTGGGGAGAGTCCGAAAGCCCACATGGAGAGGCTTGGAGAGTTGCATTTGACTCCTGGGTCTGAAGGTCATCATCCCTCTGCTAAACCATGGTTTAATCTGATGGTCCCAAACCAGACCAGTGGCTTAACCATGGCTCAGCATTACATGGGAACCTGGCCAGTGAAACTTACTTCTATGAATAGGATTGCACTGCAAGCGGGAATCGTGTGTGTGTGTGTGTGTGTGTGTGTGTGTGTATCTGTCTTTCTTATGCGTGTTTTTTTGGAGTCAGGACAACGACCCCCCCCAAGTATTTTAAGTGTTTAGTTTTATCCCCCCTCCTTTCCATTCTGTTCCAACCGGCTTAGATGATATTCTTAGATGTTATCTTTCTTCCTCTCCGTCACTCTTGGCACCTCAGTGGCTGGCTTAATTGGCAGATTAATTACCCCTTCGTCACTTGAAGTATGTCCAAGAACTTAAATCCAATTTTTTATCTTAAGAAATGGAACTAGGTGTGCTCGTGGAGACAGCGTCCAGGAGATCCAAACCCCCTTGGGGGCCTTCCATCCAGTGCCCCACCCCCTCCTTCTTTATGAACTCGGGGGTGGTTTGTTGGGCACCACGGATGAGACTGCATCTTCCCTTCCACCAGGAAGAATTTGGGAGGCTGATTACTCCCATCTCAGCCTCTAAATTACCTCGTGGGAGCTGGAGAGATGGTATTGTCAGCCATCTTCCGTGGCGCCCCAGCGGAGCCCCAATAATTTATTATTTTTATCCTGCCCATCTGCTGATAGGGTTGCCCCAGCCACTCTGGGTGGCTTCCAACACATATAAAACACAGCACAACACTCAACATTTAAAAACCTTTCCGTATACAGAGCTGCCTTCAAATGTATTCAAAAGTTTATATAGTTACTCCTCTCCTTGACATCTGATGGGAGGGTGTTCCACAGGGAGGGCGCCACTACCGAGAAGGCCCTCTGCCTTTATCATCATGCCATGTGGAAGTATAGAAAAGCAAACCGGATAATCAAAGGGAGGATGCAAAATCAGATGACTTCTTAAACAACCAGCTTCTCGAAAGAGAGATGTTTCCCTCTAGAGCAACAGTCATGACTTGGGACAAAATATGGACCATTTCCATATTCACCTCAATCTGTGTCTTGAGATCACCTTCAGAGCCCTTCCTTTCGATGTCACCTCCATCACAGATATGGCAGGCAACTATTGGGCAAAGGCCAAGACATGAAGTGAATTTATTTCATGTTCTGAATGAATTGCATTCACTTTTGTGGAGAGGAGAAAGAACTGCAAATGGGAAGTCCCATTTTAGTTCTGGGCTTACTGCCAATCAGCCTCTGAGAATTTTGCCCTCATTTGACACCACTGATCAAGTATATAAAAGGTTATTTGGTCCTCCTTGTCACCTGCTTTCTTTTTTTGTAACAGTCCAAATACCAATTGATAATTTCAGTTGCTTTTTGTGTATGTAACTTACCTTGTTCTATAATTGTGGGGTTGTTGTTTTTTAAGCAATTGGGACGGTAAGTGCTTTAGCCTCTGTTATATTCAACTATTTTAGCTATTTGCTAAATTGTTGATTACCAGAACTCCCAGTAAGACAATAATGGCTGCAATCTCACAAGCCATTTTATGCGCATGCACATGGTCTTCTTGAATCTGTTTTGGTGCAGCAGCCCCCTTGTCTACGTTAAATTGCAGGCTGCTCCCCCTCTCCCAGCAACCCAACTTCACTGAAACACAAGGGCTGGCTGGACAGGCAGATAGAGCACTTATGCTCTTCTAGATCAAATGCCATTGTTCTCTGGAATGTCATGTCTTATCTCCTAAAAGATACAGAGCAGGAAGAAATGTCTCCAAAATTAGACTACTTAGATGATAAGCAAATGGAAAGTGGAACACTCAGATACAAGATAGTTTTACATAGTTGTGTGCATTACTGCAGCATCGCATTCAGTCACATGCAATTAATTGCTGGCTTCATTTATTTTCAGGTTAATAAAATGCTGACTTTTCTAGAATTCTTTCCCCCTTCCTCTTCTCATTAGGTTACGCTGATTGAGGTGGGGTGTGTGTGATTAAAATAGAGCAGAGGTGGTGGTGTGCGGTCCATGTTAAGAAACACTTTTATTTTGTCCTTCCTTTCTTGCCAGAAAAAGAGGAATGAAAATTACACCTCTATAAGGATGATTATGTTCTGATGATGGAAGGCAGATAGCACATTATCTGCTGCTAGATTGTCTTAATCAGCTTGTCATTAGGGAGCATGACCTCATGACTATGGAAAGCAGCTGGGGATGTGGATATTTTTGCAGGTGTCGCTCATGGTGTGCGTATGCATGTATGTTTTACTTGTGGTATTTATCTGTGCCTTTGATTTTGGCAACTGCAAGAGAGACTTGCTACAGGCCTACCTCTGAGTCTGAAAGGGGGGAAGAAGAAGAAGAGTTTGGATTTGATATCCCGCCTTTCACTCCCTTTAAGGAGTCTCAAAGCGGCTAACATTCTCCTTTCTCTTCCGCCCCCACAACAAACACTCTGTGAGGTGAGTGAGGCTGAGAGACTTCAAAGAAGTGTGACTGGCCCAAGGTCACCCAGCAGCTGCATGTGGAGGAGCGGAGACTCGAACCCAGTTCCCCAGATTACGAGACTACCGCTCTTAACCACTACACCACACTGGCTTCTTTATCTGTAACCCTATTCTCCAGGTTCCGCCTATCTTTTTCTTGACGTGCCAATAAACGGAAGCTGAATTCTGAAAAGACAGAGGGCTTATTTGCTCTTGTGTCTAGGGAGTGGAGAGGAGGCCTGTTTCGGATGGAGGTTGCACTCCCTTGGAAGGAGCAGGTACTTCTGAACCCAGCATTGTCACGGGAGTCTCAGATAGTCTCAGGGGCTAACAGTGCCTATTTTCAACTACGACTGGTTCACCAGTGTGGGGGTGCAAATATCCAGGGTGTGGGGGTCAGGTGGGGTTGCTATGAGGAATTATGAAATATGGAGCAAGCCATTGGTGTCAGCAATGAAAGCATTGCGTTGACTGGGTTTGATTCATCGACAATAATTTCTGATCCAATCCCACAAGCCTCTGCACCTCTGCCATTTGCTTTCTCTACACCTGACAGGCACATATAAGCATTCTAAACACACAGGCCAGTTGTTCATCAGGCATCCTGGGTCATAAAGATAGTAGGTAGCTTCTTTGATGTAGCTATTGTTAGTTTTGTAAGGCCAGGAAGAGAGTTCACAAGGAGATGGTAAATACTCTTTCCTTGCCATCCTTCCTTCCTTTCCTGCCTGTTTATGACCTCCGGAGTTTCCTAAAAGCATTCCTCCTTGCTTCTTATTTTATTTACTCTGAACTATATATGCATGCTCAAGTAGGAAATAGTTTCTTTGTAGTTAAAATAATTTCTTCTGATCTGCCTTTGTCCAACGTGGGGTTTTTGAAATGCTCAGAGGAAATCTGATTGGTTCTTACAAATACTGTGTAAAAAGTTCTTTTGTGAATAAAACGACCTGGGCCAAGGGGTGGAGAGATTATTATTATTGGCACCTCCTCCCAGAGTCTTGCTGGTCAAGTCTCGTGTGTATTCTATTAATCAGAGTCCAATCCTTCCTTGTTTTGGGAACGCTGCAACCAGCTATGACCCCTTTTGGACAGAGACAACTTGGCCACTATACTTCATGCTATGGCAACTTCCAGAGTGGATTATTGCAACGCACTCTACCTGGTCCAAATTACTGCAGATTACCGGTTGGGGTTCCCTTTAGAACTCCTATTACTTGTTTTAAAACAGCTGTACTGGTTGCCAGCTCACTCTGAGCCCAATTCATGGTGCTTTGAGTCTCCAATATCTGAAAGACCGCTTCCTTTCCCTACTGACCCTCTTGGGTGTTAAGATTGGTGGTGGGGCACTCTTAGTAGTTCCACCACCTTCAGGTGGTTTTTTTTGGGGGGGGGAGGTTACCTGGGAGAAGGCATTCTCTTAAGGCAGCTGCCCCACACAGGTGTGTGTGTGTGTCTGGCATCTTCTTTATATAGTTTCTGTTCCATGCTAAAGGCAGCCATCTTTTCCCTGGACTTCAACACTTGATATATTTAGTTTTAATACCCACCCTGTTCTTGTGACTGTAATTTCTTTTCAATTGTTCTAACTATTTTATTTTTAAATTGAAGTAACCCATCCTGCAACCATATGGTGAAGGGTGGGAAAGAAACTATCATTGTACACAGTGGGGCATCTATTCAAACCTGCAGCTCCCCTAATGGCAACCAGAAGTGGTACAGTCCAGGGAAAGTTATAGCACCTGATTCTGAAAAATGCATCGATAGGCCCCCAAATAGATTCAAATAAATCCCGTCAACGGCTGTCCAATCTCCAATTGTTCCGGCCACACTAATTCAGAAGGCAGATCCAGTCACACTTAGCCATTATGCTGACCCACAAGGCTTCGTGTAATTCTACAAGCCCTGAAAACATATATATTGTGTGTGGACTTGTACATTTAATATAATATAACTGCACTTCAGAGAAAGGCGCTGTGAAAAGTTGAAACTGCATATTGCTTCTCTTTTTCTGTTAATCGTCCGGAGACAAAAGGTGGATGGAGCAAAATGGAACTGTGCACTGACCTGTCACCTTGAACAATCTGGTCTCAAATTATAGCTTAGGACACAATGAAAATGAGGTTGGCAGTTTCATTCCATTCCCTATTTGCAGATTTCACAGGATCACGATAAGGTTTAATGGGAACGAGGCTCTCCTCTCAAGAGCAAACCAGGCTTGGAAATGGAAGAATAGGGTAGGAAATTGACAATGGAGTCCTGGAGACGAGTATAACAAAAGTGTTACCTCGTTCCTCTGTACCAAGCCTCGGCACTTCGGGGCATTTCAATTAACATTTTGTTCACTTACACCGGTGTGTACAATACCTAAAGGTAGAAGCAATAGGCCTTTGCTGATTGCCATAGCTTATTATGGATGGCAAAGGCCCAGGTACTATTATTTCCATAAATCAGTGGCATTCAAATTGTGATTTGAGGAAACATAACTCAATGGAAGAGCCTGTGCTATGCACAGAGAAACTCAGTTGCTGGCATTTGCATTGAACAGGATCAGGTAGCAAGGGGAGAGAAACAGGGCCTGCTCTGGGTTTGAGAGAGAGCCCTGGGCAAAATACTGGGTCCTTACGAGTGAAGTATTCGGCCCTCTGCCAGTGGCGAGCAACAACAGCTTCCATCGGCATTCTGTGCTCTCAGCAGCGCCTATAGCAACATCCCTGCATATTGACGGAAGCCATTTCCTTTCCCTGGATTGGACATCTATCTCAAGATGCTGCAAATTCCGTAACAGTAATCACAACATAGAAACCAGTTTGCTAAATAAAATAAAAACAATATATATGTGCAAATAGACACAAACAAGACTATAGCCACAAATACTATGCCAACACTTTTGCAAAATGCCTTTTTTTTATTAAAAAAAAGGGAGGGGCTTGTTGCTTTTAATATAAAAGGGTAGGGATATAAACATTTGTGTTGCTGAACAAGATACTGAACATGCCGCCCAATTCACAGGATGATAGCAGAAAGCCATGCAGCAGACTTTGGGCTAGAAGCACACGAAACACTACACAGCATGTCCCAGTGAGCGCCATGCTTACACTTACATTTGTCAGTTTCACACTAGCTTTGCTTGTTTTAAGCATTTCCATCATCTGCACAGGAGGGAAAAACAGAAGGCAGAGTTTAAAAAGGCTGCATACACACAGAAGCTAAGCAATTCTTGTTATTGTCACTCTAATCTAATCTAAATATAGATGCACATCAAGTCAGTTCCCAGCATTCGATCACACTTTAGCTTCACACCAAGGGCTGAAACAGATTGTCATTGTTGTTAAAATCTGCATACTGTCCTTCATCCGTAGGTCTCAGGGCGGATCACAACGTAAAATTGCAATATTTAAAAAAATGCAAAATACGTAATAAAAATAAGAACATGACTAAACCAATAACAGCACATTGAAAAGGGCATTGGATGTCAATGAGCCAAAGGAACATTTTCGCCTGGGGCCTAAAGATGTATAATGAATGTGCCAGGCAAACCTTCCCGGGGAGAGCATTCCATAAATGGGGATCCACTGCGGAAAAAGCCTTTTCTCATGTTACCACCCTCCAGACCTCTTGTGGAGGAGGCCCATGGAGAAGGGCCTCAGAGGTTGATCTCAGGGTCCCAGTAGGTTCCTAAGGTGGTCCTTGAGGTATTGCGGTCTTGAGATGTGATGCCGGCCATGACTAAGCCTGCCATGTGACCTGTCACATTTAAATGTACTCACCACACTCACCTGCAAATCAGCCAGCATATGTGGTGAGTACCTTTAAATTTGATAGGTCATCCACGGAAATCGTATGTTAGGAGCCCTTTACCTGTGGCTTGCAACATGGATGTTTTGGCTACGAGAAGCAAAGACCAGAATGGAGATACATAGATGGAGGCTATGCTATGGAGTTACTTCTCGACTCCTTTACCATGAACTGTCATTAAATGTGAGTGGGCAAAGTAATCAGATGGCAATCTGGGATTTAAATTGTGACGGTGCTGAAATGGACCCAGAATGCTGAGTCAATATGGACAGCTTGTAACCCCACCTTGGTGGTATCTAATGCATCCCTGTACTTTTTTTTTTACATACAAATTGCAATTTTCTCTTAGCGGGGTGGGTGTTAGGATTCATTCCCCATGCTGCAGTCATGGGATTGTGTATATGGTGTATGTCTTCATTCCACATTGTGGGAAGTGACGGAGACAGGATGTTTCAATTACTGTGTTTCTGTGATGTAGGACATTTGTCCTTTGTTTTTTGCTGTCTGATGCTGAAGAGGAAGGAGTGAGTTACAATGCTCTGAGTGTCTATATGTAAATAAACGTAGTTTAGCCAAAAAGCTGTGCTACTGAGTCTGTACGCTGACTGCCTATACTCTGCTGATCCTGAAGTGTGCTGATGCCTTTGAGGTATCAGTGGGTGTGATGTTCGGGCTGGAGAAAGATTTTGAATCTCCTGAACAACCGACCAGGAGGGAGAGAACATGCCAGTCGGGCATGTGTCTCTGCAGGACTCCTACTCATGTGTAGGACCTCCTGACAGTGGGAGCTAGTAAAGCACTGTCCTTGGGGACAATATTGTAGTGGAAAGAAAGAAAAACTGAAAGGAGGGGGGCACCAGTTCGTCATGATCAGCCTTTTCATCATGTGATGATGTAGTGCTGATCACACAAAAGGGGTGCAAACTATTCCCTAGGGATATCCCCCCACAGGACTTTAACTTTTGGAAATTAAAACATGTGGATGAAATGATGGGCAGGGTAGATGTGGGCAGGTGAGGACAAACAAGCCGAATGCTGCAATAAAAAGACAGAAAATGGTTGCATAACATTCCACATATAGCAAAATCTTGGTTTCCAAGTAGACTTTCCCTCCAGTAATTTAAATGCTAAGTCAGCAAGACTAGTTTTAAAGAAATATTTGAAGAGATATTAAAAAGGGGGGAAAAAGAGCTTCTCCACAAGTCAGAGCTAATTATTTTGATCAAAGATGAAACCACATATGAGATAAGCCGATGTTCTCAAACATACACTAATTTATATACAATTCTCCACAAGGAACTGGAATAACTAACAGGATGGTTTTTGGTCTCAAAGGCTTATTTATGCCATGGGCTATCGTTGCAAAATTACTGTGACTGCTTTAAGCACCTCACACTACAAAATTGTTATTCACATATCCATGTAATGACTACTCAAGTCGAGTTCATCAGCAGCATTCACAAGCCAGCACACTTAATTATGGCCGCTGTCTCAATGAACTGAACCTTATGGCCATTTCCCACTTTTACAGTTCACACTATTTATAGCTTATAGGCAAAAAGCAATCATTTTGGCTCTCCAGAAAACAGCATGACTAAGGACCAATTCATCCAATACATCACATATGTGCTTTTAAATATATATTTGTATTCCTCCCTTCATTCAAAGACCAGCAATTTAATACCCATAGTAGAGGGTGCAGCTGATTTGTAGGAGAAATGTGGGGGGTGGGAAACCACTTCCCTCCTTTTAATCTCACATTAAGTGTCTGCTGGACTAAAGCCCCTTCTGTCAGCGGAGAGACACAAATAAAACACAGGCCTCTCAAATTTATTAAGGAATACACGCCTTCCCTTCCCAGATTGGAATCCACATCATCAGCTGCAACCTCAGATTAACTGTCTCCAGGCACACTCTACTATGGACAAATCATACAGTAACGTGTGAACAGCGATGAACATAAGGTCCAGTCAGTAACCACATGTGATTGCAACAACTGGAAAAAAATGATGTGAATTGTGTCTGTGACTGGTGACACATTGTCTGCTCACACGATCTTGTAGCCGAGGTCTGCTAGGAGCACTTGCATGATTCGGCCCTTGGCCTTATTGCTTTGACTACCCACCAATGGCGTGTGGTGAAACTCTTCGTACAGGAACAGTTAGGGTCAGAGGGGCCAGGTTGCGAGGGTGATTTGGGGAGGGGACACTGTGTGTGTGAGCATCGCACCTCCTCCCCTAAGACAGGCAGAAGCTTCCTGGGGTTTGGGAATGAGGTGCCAGGGCTCTGACAGGATGCTGGAAGCCTCTGGCCTCCTTCCCAAAGCTGGGCAGGCTTTGGGAAGGTGGCAGGAGGGCTCTTGGACCCATCAGAGCATCACACTTCCCTCCTGGGCTTTGGAAAGTGACAGCATCCTGACATAGATTATCCCGAGTGAATCTCCACCCCCCCATCTCTCCCACTTCCTCATTCGTCATCCTCATCACCTCCTCTATGGGTGCTGCTAAGTGCCCTCTGTCTTTGAGCTCTTTGCTCTCCTACTTTTAAGGCATGCCTGTCTTTTGTATGGTACCTAATACAGCAACATATAAGATGATATTCAGTAACAGATGTCTATAGAATTTTCAGCCATAGAAAATGAGTGGGCATACATGTAAACTTTATGAGACATAAAACTCCCCTTAGAAATCAGAGGCATGCTTTTTTAGACCGGAATTTCTTTCAAACTAAGAAAATACACTGTGATACTTTCTCCTATCCTGGAATAAGAAAGCTGTTGTTGTTAGTGTGATGAAGGTGCCCCTTGGAGTTCCTGTATTCCCTGTGCCACAACGATAAGCTTCCACAAGGATTTGAAATAAATAAATGTGTCTCAATCACATGCTACTAAAAGAATATCCATGTTTTATTCTTTGTTGCTGGGGAACGTTCAAAGATTTCCAGGACTTTTAAAGTGCAGCCAGTTTACAACAAGTGAGCCCCCTAAGCAAGTTATTAGCACACTTGTAGATTAAACCAATTGATACATTAATTCTCTTAAACATTCATAGCAGGTGATAAAATAGCATAAACTTTATTTTTAGTGCATAACTCAATTTCCATAATTCCTGGAATCTCTGATTGAGTATCTAGTGCTCCCCAAAGGCTTCCTTAAAATACTTATTGGCCTGGTCCCAGTGCATACATTAATCAAGCTATAAAACAGGGAGTTATCATTTTTAAAGAGACCTTGGAGAGTCATTGAAGAAAAGGCAACTGACACTTCCATAAAGACCCTGCAATAAGAGATGAAAAATCAAGGCAAGTCAATAACTAAAATGAGATTGCTTAAAGTTTATTGCTAGATTATCATTCCTATCTGTTAATATATGCTTGTGTCTCCTAGTTTTATATCAATGAATGAAGTCCAGAAATAGATTGTGCTGACAGACTTGGGTCACTGAGAAACACGGTTGATAACTTTGAAGTCAAAGAGAGTTGATAGTTTGGGGTGGAGTTGGGGGGCATTTTGATCTTTTAACATTAGTACAGCAGAAGTTAAACATTTTATTTTTGAACTATGCCAACAATGAAAATTTCTCGATTAGCATTTTGCCCAGTTGTCACAAGGTCCTTCATGAGCAATCTGCAACTAGTTTTAATCTCCCTTCAGTCTTGAAACATTTGCCATTTTATACTCAATATTTGTCTTCTGTAATGCTTTACTTTATTATTTCAGTGCTGATAAAATTGTAGATGTTAGGGGTTAGGCTGAGTTTGAGAGGGCAAAAAACAAACAAACTACATATTGTAAATGGGGAAGCCTTTATAGACAATTAAAACTTGTAAACTAAGGAAGGATGAATCTATCAGATTCAGTTACTCAGTTATCGTTTTCATTTTTCCAATCTTAATTTCAGTTTGCCCATAACCACATGAAAATTATAAGCATTTTTGAAAGTATTTCACCCAGTATATGCATTTTTGTTTGCAATTTTGCCCAATATACACACTTTTTTTGCAAGTAATTTACCCTAATATACACATAATTGTGCATACTTTCCCCTACAAAATGCTTTGTTCCATACGTTTTTTGTTTGGAGAACTCTGCTGCCAAATTCAGAGAAGTGTGACTTTCTAAAAGTAGCTGCACTTCATTCATGTACTGGCTTGGGAAGCGTGAATTGTTATTGAAAGGCCCATTTAAAAAAGAGAGAGAGAAACACCCCCCCCCATATTACACTATAATAGAAGGGGTAATAAAAAAAGGGAAATCACTATATTTGCTAATACACAAAGGCAAAGATGCAATGAAAACAACTAAATAATACATACTTCTTGCAGAAACCTTTATTTTCACTGTCAAATACCCTATCATTTTTCAATGAAATGAAAATCCCCCCCCCCAATTGCTGGGGAGGGGTGAGTGTGAGAGCCTGCATGTGTGTGTGTGTGTGTGTGTGTGTGCTAATACATGTAAATAATAATATTACAGAATTGTAGAAATGGATGGCACCACAAGGGTCATCTAATCCGAACCCCTGCAACCCAGGAATCTTTTGCGCAACATGGGACTTGAACCCACAACCCTGGGATTAAGAGTCTCATGCTCTACGGACTGAGCTATCCATGCTGTCTGGGCATGTGCAGTGCAGAACGGGATGGTGGTGCATGGCATCGCTGCCCTTGCTGCTGCTTACTGGGAGGTAGAGGGGTGAAGGGGCAGCATGGTGCAAACGCACCAGTGGAGCTAATCTGGTGAACATGCGCATGCTGCCTATATGGGTTTGTGGTGTGTGCTGCATGTGTGCCGTATGCCATCCCCCACTGGCATGTGGCCCCCACTAAGCTGTTCATGAAAGAACCTGGCCCTCGCTCTTGCTTTATGCTTTCTCTCTTTGCATATTTTTGTTCCGTTTTTAAAAGACGTTGCTTTGCCAATAAAAAGGCTCCACGCCGTATAAATTTATCTATTTCCGAACACAACTGCTAGCACTTATTTCTTTCACAATGCCACCTTTATCACATGCAAATCATAAAGCGAGGAAGCTGGCATTTGTTTATATCAACCTTTTCACAAACGCTTCTCTATCCTAAAATGAACTTTTTTCTCTTGACTCCATTAAAAAAGAAAATTATATTTGCTTTCTTCGGCTTGAGGACCAACCAAATGAAAAGGCATCAGATTCCTCGATGAGTTGGTGGAGAAAAACTTAAGGCATGGGGGGCAGGGTTTTGGCTTTCAGGATTCCTTCACATTAACATTATTCATGTTCCTTCTCCGGGTCCCCCGTTATGGGTCTGCCATGACTCACCTTCCTTCAAGTCTCTCATTTACCTCCATCTACTTGGCGCCATGTTTTCTACAGATAGAGGCTTGGCTCAGACATAAAGCTGCCCCTCCCAGGACACTGTGGTTGGCTGGAATTTCAATAAACCTGAGCTTGGGCACTAGCTTGAGAGGATATGCCATGGTTTGTTAATGTCTAAACTGCCCTCAGGGCCAGCCCACCCTTGAGGCAAAGTGAGGCGAGTGCCTCAGGTGGCAGTTTCTGCATACCCCTCAACTGTCCTGCAACATCTAGGGATTCCAGAAGCCACCCAGGAGGTCCCATTTTAGCTCCCATGAGATCACAGCTCCAAAAGGCACCATTTTGGGGGGTTGTGCTCTTGCGCAGGAGTGTCCCCCGCCCGAAAGGCGCATGTCCCAATTTTCCTCTGACGCATGTTGGAGGGTATGGTTTTGCAGGGGCAGCAGATCTAGATCTAGGTCTTTATTTTCCCCTTGTTCCCAGTGTAGATCTATGCTTGCCCCTTCTTCTCTAGCAGGGAAGGGATGCCATTTTGTGTTCTGCCTCAGGTGCCAAGACGTCTTGGGCCGGCCCAGTGAGGTACCATGGACTGCTGTGTTCTGAGGTTTCAGACGGGCAGTTAAGAAGCCTCTGGACTGACTAGGCCTGGTTCTGACAACAGGTCTGTATAATTTACAAACCTTATTATGTGGGGGGCCACAATAGACTTACCATGGCAGGGATTATACTCATCACTTCTCAATCATAGATATTGTTCTCTTAGGTTTAGGCATAACCTGAATGGGTATTTATAGTTTTAAGCCCCACCATGCCTAAAACAGAATATGTGACAAGGGCTATATGTATGTACTGTACATGCATGGACATTTGTGGTGCCCTTCAGCTGTTTTCGACACTTTGGGCTGATGGGAGTTGTAGATCAAAACAGCTGGAAAGCTAGGGAAGGCTGATGTAGCATTTGCCCACCCGACTTTTCAGGGGGGACAATGAGAAAATCAAATATGCATTCAACCTTTGTTGTATATCTTACATTTTAGGTGTAAAGGTAAAGGGACCCCTGACCATTTGGTCCAGTCGTGGCCGACTCTGGGGTTGCGGTGCTCATCTCGCTCTATAGGCCGAGGGAGCTGGCGTACATCTTCCGGGTCATGTGGCCAGCATGACTAAGCCGCTTCTGGCAAACCAGAGCAGCGCATGGAAACGCTGTTTACCTTCCCGCTGGAGCAGTACCTATTTATCTACTTGCACTTTGACGTGCTTTCGAACTGCTAGGTGGGCAGGAGCAGGGACTGGGCGCAAATAAGGCCTTGGCCCACTATACCTGATGGAGTGTCTCCATCCCCACCGCTCCGCCCGGAAACTGAGGTCCTCCTCGGAGGGTCTTCTGCTGGTTCCCTCACTGCAAGAAACCAAGTTACAGGGAACCAGGCAAAGGGCCTTCTCGGTGGTGGCGCCCTCCCTGTGGAACACCCTCCCTTCAGATGTCAAGGAAATAAGGAACTACACAAGTTTTAGAAGACATCTAAAGGCAGCCCTGTATTGGGAAGTTTTTAATGTTTTACTATGTTTTTATATATGCTGTAAGCTGCCCAGAGTGGCTGGGGAAACCCAGCCAGAGGGGTGGGGTATTAATAATAATAATAATAATAATAATAATTACTAAGAGTCTACCAGCTGTACTTCTTGCAGATATGCAAAATGTTCAGATATGAATAATTATCCTGTATACTTTGAGATTGGGCTATTATACCAAAAGAAAGTATGGCAAACAACCACTAACATTTAATGATAATATTAAATGATGCTTCTGAATAGTAGATGCCCTTTCAAATAAATATATTTTAAAGTACTTAAATGGTACTTTATTCAAATATACAATATTTTACTACATACACAAAACAGCAAATAGGAAGCTACTCAACCTTCTACTCGTTCCGTTTATTTGAGTCTGCACAAGTGTAAGCAGTGAATGATAATTCATTTTCATTTTTGATGTGCTAACTTCAATTTATAATGCTTATCTAATTCATCTAATTACAAGAAGCAGAGCATCCATCACTATCTCTTAAGATACAGCCTGGTTCAGTTGTGCTGTGACTGATACGTAATAAAACTATTAAAAACCAATTTGTTTCTTAATTAAAAAACTATTTGTTTGATTAAAAAGCACAAATTGTTTCTTAATTTTCTCCACTTACTGTTCCTAATTGATTTGGATGTATTTAAGACATGCTCTTAATCTTTCTTTTGATTTTTAAGAAGGCTGGTTGCCTCTGTCCATTTCATACCCTGACACAAAAAACCTTTGGTTTTGGGGTCGTTGTTTTGCAAATCTTTGCATAGACTCCTCTATTCAATACCTTTAAGTAGAAACCAGAACCCTGCAAATGGGTCTGATGAAATGGAAAAGAGTGAATTTATTTATTTTATTGAGCAAAAAATTTATTTACTGCATGCGCTGTGGGTTATTATTTTTTTTATAAGATATTTATTAAAATTTTCAAAGTGTTACAAAGTAAAATAAAAGCAGAAGAAAATACAAAATAAAAATAGTTAACAAAGTAGGAAAAGAAAAAAACAAACCCCTTCCAACCATACGAATACAAATTCAAAAATAAGAAAAAGAGACAGAAAAAAAATAAATGCAAAAATACACCACAGACAATTAAGAACATTTAAAAAAAAATTCATTATTCTCGAATCCTCAACTGTCATTACCTTCTTTCTTTGACCTCCTCCTCCTCCCTTTCTTTGTATCCTAGTTATTAATTATCCCAGCAAATCCTTTCCATATTTCATAATATTCTGTCATTACATTACTCTAAACTGTTTTAGTCTTATCTTTCTATAAGAAAATAAACCTTAAAGCTTAAAACTTAAATCTTATCCTTACCAACTTCTCATAACCATAATATTCTTTCATAATTCTTTGAACATCTTTACTAAAGCCGATTAATTTCATTCCAACCTTTTTCTAACATTCATCAATTTTATAAAACAGTTCTAATGGTAGAAAAAAGAAATACAAACAGATCCAATCTTCATCCAACGTCCCTTCCTCCTGGTTCCGGGTTTTGTCAGTCCTTATTATCCCATCGATCTAGCCCATTAACCTGGCAACCTTATATCTGAGGCCCTCAAGTCTCTTCCATGTCCCTTCCGCAGCTCTTCTTCATATTTGTAACTGTATTTTCCCTTGTCTCCTGCTCATGGTAACTCCAGCTTGGCAATATTTTTAACCCTTCTCAACAGATCAGCCCCTTTTCCATATTCAGCACTGAATTCCATGTGGTATTTAAAAGCATGTTTCAAAGACCCTCCAAAATTAAGAGCCCCCACAATCCCAAACATCTCACGGCCCATTGCATGATTTGAAAACTCCAAACATCCCAGCATAGGGGGGTCAATCCAGCCCCCCATTTCCAAGCCAAACCAAACTTTTTCTTTCCAAATCTGGCTTTTTCCAAGTTCATTTGTCAAGTCCGAAAACTCATATTCCTGTTGGGCCTGTTCTGTCAGGACACACTCCTGATTTAATTCCTGGGTGGGCTCCACATATTTTCCCACTGTCTGTTCAAAATTTCCCACTGCCTGTTCAAAATTTCTAGTCGAAGTCGCCATCAAATTCACCTTCTCATGTAACTGTTCCAGAAGGGCGTTTGTTTTATAGAAAGCACACAACAAAGCTTCTGAATACATTGTCCTGCAAGGTCAAATGCCTATTCCCACGATTGTAATCTGTAACAGCTGCCGGCTCCCTGGAGTTGGTTACAGTTTCACAGTCTCCCTCTAGGGGGAAAGCTTCTATTTGTTCTTGCAACAAAGTTTCCCTTTTTGAGATACTTTGTCAATATTTATTCCTTTAAAATGCGAAGGGGAACAGTGGAATCACTATGTTTCTCATTCTTTTAGCTATCTGTCAGAAACGTTTGTCTCTGGTCAATGAACTTCAAACGTCAGTCCTGACACCCCGCTCCAGGATCAGGACGGAGGAAAGTTGCCTTACTCTAAACTCACTTTAAACAGTCCGAAAAAGATCCCCCTTCTTCTCCTGCTGTCGAAGGGGGGTTCCACAATTTTAAATGATGAAATCCAATCCTTTAAAGACGATTTTCTGAGCTCTAGTTTACGTTGTCTTTGCTTTATTCTGTCTACAAAAGAACGGAAGGCTGACTTCCTGTTTAGACTTTCCCGTTCCGTACCAAATTGAAATAGATTTTTAAGATCCAATTCCTTTCTGCTCACAAGTCCCCATTTAATGTCCAGTTGTTCAAAGTCTAAGTACTCATGGGTGCTTATTTTAGAGTCCAAATTGTCCCAGGAAAAAGGCAGCGCTCTCCGGCAACGGCTACGCGGCTTCGCTCCACAGAAATAGCAGTTGACTCACAGCACCGCACCACTTCCCCCTCTTCACTTCGGAGCCCGTTAGTGGGTTCCTTAGCGAGTTGGGGGGGCGCTAAAGGTGCCCGCCGAGTCCCATGGTCACAGGCTTCATCCGCCTGTGATTTTTAAAAGGGTCCCCGCTTCGCCGTAGCGGAGAAGACCCGTTTCCCGCGGAGCTAGTCCCTCCAGTTCAGAGGAAGTCCGCCATTGCCGATGGCGCCACCCCGGAAGTCCATGCATGAGCTGTGGGTTAAACCACTGAGCCTAGGGCTTGCCAATCAGAAGGTCGGCGGTTCGAATCCCTGCAACGGGGTGAGCTCCCGTTGCTCGGTCCTAGCTCCTGCCAACCTAGCAGTTTGAAAGCACGTCAAAGTGCAAGTAGATAAATAGGTACCGCTCCAGCGGGAAGGTAAACAGCGTTTCCGTGCGCTGCTCTGGTTCGCCAGAAGCGGCTTAGTCATGCTGGCCACATGACCCGGAAGCTGTACGGTGGCTCCCTTGGCCAATAAAGCGAGATGAGCGCCACAACCCCAGAGTCGGCCACGACTGGACCTAATGGTCAGGGCTCCCTTTACCTTTACCTTTAGTAATAAAATCTCGGTGGTGTTAATTGAAAGATGCATTCTGTTACCAGGTGAACTTCAGCTCACACCTGTGGGAAAGAACAACTAAAGCAGATTTGGTGAGACAATTGGTGTGACATTGGTTGTGTCTTGGTGCTGTGCTTTTCTGCAAAGCAGTTCAACAATCAAGTGGGAGGGTCCAGGAGATCAACAAGAACAACAACAACAACCACCCTATACTTTTGTACAGCTCTAATCAGCCTCATAACGGCGTTTCCGTGCACTGCTCTGGTTTTGCCAGAAGCGGCTTAGTCATGCTGGCCACATGACCCAGAAGCTGTACGCCAGCTCCCTCAGCCTGTGAAGCGAGATGAGCGCCACAACCCCAGAGTCATTTGCGACTGGACTTAATTGTCAGGGGTCCCTTTACCTTTAATCAGCCTCACAATGTCCCTAAAATGTTGCCATCTCCAAGGTGGGGATATTATTTGAGGCTCGGGGAGAGGAAAAGGTGAACAGCAAGGTTCTTCTTAGCTAAGTCTATTTTAAGAATGTGTGTAACTTCCATATGACTTGCAATAACTGGAGATATAGCTATTATTCAAGAAAAACAATGTCTGGTCTGAAACACATTGGTAAGGAGGAGAATTGTTCCCTTGTCATCCCATAATGGCATCCCAGTCAAAGTCTTCTACAACAACTGCAGACCATGTTTACTCTGATATTATGTCTAATTCTACTGGACTTACTATGAGGTAAGTGTGCACTGCATGGTCTGCTCCTTTGTGTATTTACTTCAAAGTAATTCAGTGGGTTTTGGTAGTATGTGCACATAGAAATACAAGTTTTGAAATTACGATCTATTCCCTCTTCTCAGGGTTTCACCTGCAAAAGAAATGTACAAACATATCAGATTCTATGTAAATTCTCAGATAATTTCTGAGATGGCTGTCTCCTGGTATCCCTTGATCAACTCCAGGGTTTCAAGGTTAAGATTTCCTAAGGTTGCAAGTTTAACACCATGGAATATTTAGGTAGGCTTTTTTTTGTTTTGTTATCCAAATCAGTTGTTATAGAAATCAATTTATACAGAGCAGGCTCTTCATAGCTGAGCAGCCACCTCTGCAAATTCCAGGGTTGATTTACTGTTTCCATTCCACGCACTCTTTTTAGTGGAGCATAAAATTGAAAGGCTTATGTCAAACTCATTGGCACGTGGACACATTCAAGACAAAATTAATTTTAAGGGCACTTACAGGATACAAAAATCTAATGCTTTACAAATCTACGGCACAATTTACAGCACTTTAGGAAAAAAGGCTTGCGCAGAAGAGAAGATTGGATGCTTTCTAATCTATCAGAATCTCGTTAGCTATAGTTCAGTTTGAAGAAGGCAGGAAATGGCAGGAATCGTTCCTGGGTGACAGAGAGAGATTCCTGGGGTTCCTTCCCTTCTCTATACTGCAACACAAATGTCGATGACAAAAGCGCTTGCTGTTCTGCAGAACTTTGCGAAAGGGGAGGGGCAGAATTGGTTGTGACCAGCAAATAACAGCAGCTAGGAAAGCAAGTCAAGTTTTGTATGGAGTCCTGCCAATAAAATATGCATATCAACATTTTAAATGCGGACAGTTGCTTACCTCCTTGCCGTGCCTCTGCTGATGACACCACAATAACACAGAGACAGAAGCAACACAACCCGAGCAGCTGCCTCTTCTCTCCTTTCTTCTCCCCAGAAATAACTCACTCCTTAACTGTCCATTCAGCAATGGAATCAAAGGTTTGTTTGTTTTTTAATCTGGGGGAACATGTCCTTCAACTGCTAGGGAAAGCTACCTAATTTAGCTCCTATTGACTTTCTTTTTTTTAATCTTAGCACACCTCCTAAAATTAATCTGCAGCTCTGTAAATATTAAAAAAACTGCCTAGTTAATACTTAAGTTAAGGTTGCATAACATCCACAAATCCTCACTGCTTGTTGCAGAAACCGGGCTACTATTGCATTTGTACTACCTTACATTTGCCTGAATGCCACTCCCTACTAACAACCAACTGATTAATAAACTTGGATTGAATTGTCTGATACCAGGGGCAGTGCAAAAGAACAGGTGCTACTGATTCTATTTGTCTCTGTCCACAGGGGTGCAGTCTCTCTACGAGTGGCGTTTTCTGGAATCTCCCTTGCAGTATTGCCAAAAGTAGCTCAAAAGTGGTGTCATCAGCAGAGTCTTGCTCGCGTGTACACCCTTGCGTTGATTCGGGTTGGTCAAATGTGAGAGGTTAGTCGCCATTGGCTGTGCATTGGCAAAAGATGAAAGCTTCAGTAAGAGCCTAAGATTGAACACTGAACAGTATGTGCAACAAAGGTGGTAGAGAAATCATTGAAAAGCTTCAACCACTGTAATTTCAAGATGGCTAGTGACCAGATAGCCTGTGATGAGCATTGGCAGGTCTTCACTTAGAGACAGTGTCTCTGTAAAACTTCTACTGCTGTGCACAGTGCAAGGAAATCCTCCTTTCTGGCTGCATGCCTTTGAATGCTTGCACATTTCATATCTCCCAATAATGAAAGGAAATAAAATCAAACTAATAATTCCAGGGACCTATTTGGCTATTCTGACTTCCACAAATGTGTACATAAGATTCAACACAGATTCTATTAATGGTTGGAAATAAAGATGAAAGAATGTTGATACATTTACAGTTTAATTGAAAGGGCACTAGTGCAACTGGGATTTTAGAGTTCACAGAAACTGTACAGTACACTTCAGTGCTACATGAGTTCTTGACTTTGAGAGAAAATATATTCTCTTTCAAGATTTACTTTCAAGCTCCCCAATTATAATGGGTGCCCTAGAAAAATTTGCAGCATATTGTCAGCATCTATCATCTACAAAAGATAGCAATAAGTAATATATCTAGAGAACTGCCCAAGATAATCAAGATTCTGCACAGTAGGAAGTCACTATAAGACCCAAGCGTAGGTAGATTCCGGTAATGTAAAATCTTAGATTAATTAGCTGGCTGTGAATAGGAATACTGAATAAAAATCTTACATTAGGGAGACTAGAAGGGGGTCGTTTCAAAATGGCTGCCTGGAGGCAGAGATGTGTAGGAACAAACAAGAGTACTCCTTAAACTAGCTACTTACTGGAAGGAGGCAGATCTGGTATAGTTTGTCAACAATGAATTTCTGCAATGTGCCTTATGTGTATTCCATGGGAAGGATCAAAGGGGAAGCAGGAGCCACAAGGGAAGGCTGAGAGTGGACAGAATCCAGAATTATTGTTTGGGATCTCTGTCAAATACTTGGTGATGGAGAGGAGGGTTTGAAGGGGGAAGGGCCAAAGGTCACTGGTAGAGAATCTGCTCTGCATTCAGAAGAGCCTTGGTTCAATCCCTGACATTACCAGGTAGGGCTGGGAAACCCAGGAGAGCCACTGCCAGTCATTGGAGACCATGCTGAACTATATGGACCAATGGTCTGACAGGCAGCTTTCTATGTTTTCCTAAAGCAAAGACGGTATCTAGAATGTCAGTGGGATTTGCCTTTCCCAAACATGGCTGATGAGTGCAAAGGCATGTGGGAAGCAAGAGGAGTTCAGTGTGCATCTTTGGGCGATGGTTTCAACCACAATGGGTGTTAAGGTATTGACCAGTGGGCTGGACAGTGGCTCATTCATGGTGCCTATCCAGAGGTCTTCACTGCCAAACTTTCCAGGGAATAAACCAGACTCTTTGGGCAAAAATTCATAGGATGGTAGATATGTGCAAAACTCATGTTGCCATAGTCCATACACTCTTAACCAAGAAATATGAAAAGTTTGTCACGGCTAAAAATTGGCCACTGTTTCTTTAATGCTTAAAAAGCTGGGTCAGCATGAGTCAGCGGCCTGCACCGGGTTGTATATATAGAGTGAGAAATGTTAGTTTGGGTTGGTTGGTTGGTTGGTTAGTGAAAGCTGGTAGTGTTGATGTGTACAGTTGGTCAGTCGCTTTTGCAGAAAGACTTTTAAGAATAAAAGCAGAAAGTACTCTGCAAGGATATTCTTCTCGTGGACTCTTTTATGCCGACAAGGGTCCAAGGACCAGGCTGAGGCGACAAAGGGAGGTCAGAACCCCTTTTTTTTTAAACAAACACTGACAAAGTTTTGTCCCTGGTACTGAATAAGCAATTTATGATACACTTCTCTGTTTATATCCACAGAATCACTGAGTTGGAGAAGGGCCTTGTGAGCTATTGATCTAATCTAATCACCTGCTTGATGCAGGAAATCCAGGGCTTGGGCACCTCCAACAGATAGGCTTTGCTGTTGCTGCTGCTGCTGCTTCTGCTGCTGTGATAATGTCTTAATAAAAAGTTTCAAAGAAAATGCTGTGCCTGACAGTCTGGTGTGACCTGGCAGAAAACGTTCAACTGAATCTGACAAGCAGGAAATCAGTCTTCTATGGTGAGATCTTGCAAGGAAAGAGTGGCTTGGAGTCTTTCTGTTTCTGTGCATTCCTGGTTAGCACAGACTGGCATGTCTCTTCTGATTTTTCATGGCCGTCAGGGGCTGTCCCTTAGAGAGGTAGTCCTTGCCCTGTCTACCCAGACCCCACAGCTACCTCTGAAAAGAAACATAGCACCAAAACAGAAATCATCATTATTTCCTAGCCCTGGGAAGAGGTAAGGAGGGCAGGAATAATGAATCCTAGCTGATACCCCAGGTCACTTTGCAAACTAAATTGATTTGTCCAAAGTAGAACAAAAAAGCACCCTGTTTTCACCTCCATCCAAAGAGCACGGCAGAACATATAAGAAAACAAAAAGCAATCCAAATGAATTTGAGGCATGTTTCATGCAGGGCCCTCTGCACTTATGGATCAGCCTCCATTTTACACCTGCTGTGAATAACCACGGGGTGCTCTCTGCTTATTCCAAGTGGGAAGCAAGAAGCAGATCAGAAGATAGTTCTCAAAAAAGAAGATGTGCATGTGCAATGCCAATCACTACTTACCATTTGAAGAAAGCAGTTCCCATTTCCATCACTCAAAAAGGCAGGTATTTGCTGGATTAATTCTCTTAAATCACAAGTGCAGGTATGGGTAGAGACAATGAGACTGCAAACACATCTGCCAAAACTGAAGGTGATGTGACAGAGCGGGTAACTGGGAAGCTTATTTCAGCCTGAGGTGGAGGAACCAACTGAGAGTTTAACTTTGCCCAGAAAGCTAGTTTCTATCCTCCTGCACCCATCTCTGTTCTCTTATCCAGGTAACCAAACAAACCCCCGTGTTGCAAAGAGAACGTCAGCAATGTCTAGGCAACACGATGACCATGTACATACACAATAGACAATCTTTTATAGAATTCCTTCAAACCATAACAAGTCCAAAATAAAATCTTTAGTATCAAAGTCTCTGAAAATCTTTAAATGAAGCGAGGTACCAGACTTTGTACGATGAAAGACAAGCTGTGAAACTTTGTGTATTCAGCAAATATGATGTCTAACACTGAAAAGTGATTCCTGCTATTGACCACTGTTTCGTAGAATTCTTCGTCAGCATAGTGGGAGGATATAGAATTGCTTCATAAACCCATCTTATTTCGAATGAATGTATGTAAATTAAAATATTATTACATGAGCACTGTTCCATAGCATTTGATATTTTCATGGTTTGAAGGAATTCTATAAAATATTGTCTATTGCGTATGTACATGGTCATCGTGTTGCCTCTTATCCAGGTAAGCAAGATACATTATCAGAATTCAAAGCCAGGGAGCGGGGTGGTCTGGGAAGGGTTATGAGAGCCAGACAGAGAGGCATTTAGCTCCCAGGCCTGAGGTCCTCCCCCTCCCTTGGTGATAAATGAATACAGACATCATTGTCTGTGAGGCGCACAGCCATCCCACTACCATTTTTGTCCAGTTATTTGAAGTACTTAAAAATCCCGCATCAAGAGGGAGCCAGGCAAAGCTAATGATATTCCTGCTAATTTGTGTCTTTCTCATAGAATGAGCAGCCCATTTAATTGTCCAAAAGTGTTTTTGCAGGCACAGCAGTAATAAGCACTGCATCTTCCCCCCTAGGATCTGTTTTCGATGCTCAGCAACCCTAAGTCTGCCACAGCTATAAATCTCTGCGGACATTAGTATAGTGATGACAGGTAAACATACATACCTGTGGCACTGTCTATAAATTGTATATTTTGGAAAGGCAAAATTCTTAACGGTGTTTTCTCAGTTATGACAGAGTTCCGTTGTTGCCACCAAAGTATCGGTTGGGGAGATGGTTGGGTTTCTGTTCCTCTCACTGTGCAGATATTGTGTAGGATTGGTTCATCACATGTCTATGTTATGTATTCCAGCACCGACTGTTGGAATCACGGGAGCGGATGTTTACTGTACTCTGTTTCCGTTTGTTTTTGCTTTCACTCCTGACTCCTCTCCGAGGAAGACAAGAGAGAGAAGACATGTCTTCCTTTGTTCTGACTTATGCTTAATGAAGTAGCTTAGCGCTTACAACCCCAGCCTAGCTCCGACTGCGTTTTATCTCTGCTGGACTCTGGATGTGTGCTCAGTGTCTTCAAGGCATGAGTCACTGCAAATCGTCAGGGAAGGTGGTTCAGAACTCCCTAGAGCTGCATGCTGCACTCTGATGGGATAGACAGGCTGGAAATGTTCCTGTCGTATGCTTGGGGATTGTCCTAGCCCCGGCCGACCCGACAGAGATGCGGTCAGGGAGGGTGCTGATGACATACTCAGTGATGCCCTGCCTTTTTGGACAGGTTACCTGATTCCTCTCTCACAGGCCCATCAATTCTTCACTTCCTCTTTGTAGCCACAGCATATGCTCAGTTATATTTTATTTTCACTGAAGCACAACTGCTCCAATAAAAATGAAATTAAAATGCATGAACAAGCAACTGCTGAAAAGGAAAATTAAGGAATTTCAGGGCCCACAGCTAGCAGAGAACAGGAAATATCTCATCAAAGGACCGCTTCATTAATGCCCATGACTGGAAGGGAACAGGAAATGACAAAAGGCCAGTTTTGGTATAATGATGGCAAAGAGAAAGTGCTACTTCATTAAATGGAGAGACTTCCGTTAAATGGAGAGACCTTTGCTGCACACCTAATCACTCTGAACTGAATGAGATTTATTTATGGGTAAATATACTTATTATCGTCGCATGGAGATAACTATTTGTCAGGGAACTGCCATCGGAGCTAGAGGCGGAGGGAAGGCTCCAGAGGGATGCCGGAGAGGGTTCCAGAAGGGAGAGAGGCAGCCCATCTGCTGGGGAAGGAAATCAGCGTAACACCAGTGGAGAAGGGGGGCAGATGGGGGAATCGGAGAGGAGGCTCCAAGACTCCTCGCCGGGGACCAGCGGAGAGAGTACGGGTACTCCGCTGCCCACACCCTCCCTGCGGAGAAGACTTCCGCGCAGGGAGAGTAGGAGGAGACTTGGCGTCAAAGAACTTCTTTGCTGGAAGAAGTTCAAGAAACACCCACTGACGGATTCTGCCAGCGACTGAGACAGCCACAAAGCTAGAGGCTGTCCAGACAGAAAGGGTTCAACCAGGTAACCTAGCCAGGAGTGGCGGCAACTTACGCACGAGCAACCCCTAGAACCATTACACCATTGATGGACTTTTTGTAGAGAATTCTGTATTTCATATATATCCTGCCTTTCATTCAAGGAGCTCAAAACAGGGTGCATGTTCCTCCCCACAATTTTTCTTCTTCACAAGAACCCTGTGGGGCAGGTTAGCCTGAGAGTAGGTCACTGGTGAGCTTCATGGCTGAGCAGGGTTTCCCTAGTCCTAGCCTGACACTCTAACCAGTGGAACCACATGTTTAATGTCATTTCCCTAAAACTGCAGATGAAGTGGTAACACTAGAAGAAGAAGAAGAGTTTGGATTTGATATCCCGCTTTATCACTACCCTACGGAGTCTCAGGAGGGACGCGGGTGGCGCTGTGGGTTAAACCACGGAGCCTAGGACTTGCCGATCAGAAGGTCGGCGGTTCGAATCCCCGCGACGGGGTGAGCTCCCGTTGCTCAGTCCCTGCTCCTGCCAACCTAGCAGTTCGAAAGCACTTCAAGTGCAAGTAGATAAATAGGTACCGCTCCGGCGGGAAGGTAAACGGCGTTTCCGTGCACTGCTCTGGTTTGCCAGAAGCGGCTTAGTCATGCTGGCCACATGACCCGGAAGCTGTACGCCAGCTCCCTCGGCCAATAAAGCGAGATGAGCGCCGCAACCCCAGAGTCAGCCACGACTGGACCTAATGGTCAGGGGTACTTTTACCCTAAGGAGTCTCAAAGCAACTAACAATCTCCTTTCCCTTCCTCCTTCACAACAAACACTCTGTGAGGTGAGTGAGGCTGAGAGACTTCAGAGAAGTGTGACTAGACCAAGGTCACCCAGCAGCTGCAGGTGGAGGAGCGGGGAAGGGAACCCGGTTCCCCAGATTACGAGTCCACTGCTCTTAACCACTACACCACACTGGAAGTGGAGATAAGACCCCTCTCAGAGAAAAGAAAATTTAAGAAAAAGCCATCTTACTTGGAAGGATACAGCACAGAGTATTTTCTGCTATTTGGTTAATATCCATCCTTTAAATATGTACTGCACAGCTGCACGTCTTGCTCATTTTAAACATGCTACCTGCAAATCTCCTTTCTGTGATTAATCCATTATACTCTTGGTGACACGATTTACACTTTAAAATTTTGATTTAATTTCAATTACAGCAACCTGTGGAAACATGTTCCAACGGAGGCTATGCAGAAAGTTAATTGGATGATCAATTTAGAATGCCTGTGCCGTTACGAAATTTTCCAAAGTCACAGGTGTGATACAGAAGGGGATGGGGGGCAGTAGAAGAAGCTTCTTTAAATGAGGAATCCACAGGGAGGCGTCTTGTAGGGTAACTACTATGCAATGCACTGACACAGACAAGCGGCTTATGAAGGACATTAATCAAGGGGAAAGTGAACAGGAAATGAGATGCTTCAGGCCACAAAGGCTTTCCAAATGGCATCCTTAGCAATAAAGGAAGACAGAAGTCTGGAGGAGGGAAATAAAACAGGGTTTTCACGAGGAAATAAATGGAATTGCCCCAGAACATCCCATCTGTCAATGAGGTGGCTTTCTGTTGCTCAGAGGTGGTCAGTGAACCACGGGGGGTGGGGGAAATGGGGTTTCTTAAAGTATGTTTGTTAAAGCATACTTCCAAACTGGCCTGTGGCAAAAATAGCGCTTGGTTAAATGCAACAAAGAACCGAAGCCATCTCAGCAGTGTTGAAGGGTGCTTGTGTGAAAAGAGTCTCAGACGAAAGCTATGATAGATCATCCCATGCCCTCAGGGCCAGGACTAGAAGCAACTAAACTAGCGGAAACACTTCTTCAAAAGGAACCTGTACAACCAGTATTTCTCTGGCCTAAGGACGCCATGTGCCCCAGTGCAAATGGAAGAAGAGAAGAAGAAGAGTTTGGATTTGATACCCCGCCTTTCACTTCCTTTAAGGAGTCTCAAAGCGGCTAACATTCACCTTTCCCTTCCTCCCCCACAACAAACACTCTGTGAGGTGAGTGGGGCTGAGGGACTTCAGAGAAGTGTGACTAGCCCAAGGTCACCCAGCAGCTGCATGTGGAGGAGCGGAGATGCGAACCCGGTTCCCCAGATTACATGACTACCGCTCTTAACCACTACACCACACTGGCTACTTCTCCTGCTCTACAGAAGTAAATGTCTAGTGAAGGCCATGTCCTTTTGAACAAAGAGGAACCTCTCAGTGAAGGCAAAGCACTTTGAACGCTGCAGCTTTTATGTCAGGCTCAGCCTGAGCGTGGCTGTAGCTGAGGCAACCTCTGAGCGCTGCCCTCATTCAGCCTGAGCTCTGCAAGGAAGTGTCCAGGATTTGCTCCCTTGGCCTCTGCTGAAGTCAGAGCTTGCATCAGAACACATCTCTGGTTTATTTGGGGTGTGTTTTTTAAATCTCAGTGTAATTTCTGTTTGAGTAATGGAAGTGTATTAAAGTTCTCTAGAGGCTGACTGGCCGCATTGCTCTCTGCGCTTGCAAATCATGGTTGTTTTAAGGGAGTTTAAGGGAGATGGATGGCTGCCACTGATTCCCCAGGGGACGGTTGTTTAGTTTTTAGAGTCTCCCATTTCTTATGTTTAGCTGCCCATGACATTTTTGGTTGTATGGATTTTAACATGTTTAGGTAAAAGAAACCCAGCTGTACTTATCAAATGGCTGAAGTAAATAATTGTGTTGTTGTCTAGAAAGGCATTGTGAAATCCAGCAATGCCACCTGAATGCCAAACTTTCGGGGGGGGGCAGGCAGGTGGGGAGAATCTGCTTATATAGGGCACCCCATGCAGCCTTGCAAACAAGTCTAGAAATAATGAGACACATTTCTATAGTGCCTTATGTTATTCAAAGTGCTTTGCATACAGTGGGTTGGACCTATACAAATTTAGGTGTACTTAGTTCCTATTGAAATCAACATCTCAGCAGCAGTTTTGGCACTAGATGAAGACAAATCATAAATATTAATAGACATTTGTCTTCTTTCTTTTTTTTTTAAAACCCACCTATGATGGATGCTTGTTAACTTGGTTCCCTTGTTTTCTTTTCATTAAGGGAAGCAATAGAAATAATCAAGAATTAACCTCCTGAAGACAAAGAAGCCAGACTCAAACGGTACTTAATCCTTGAGAAAATTAAATGCTGAAAACCAGAAAGCTGCAAGGTTAAGGGGCATAGCTTTGTTGAATGCTTAGCTGCGCTTTTGATTCTGCAGAAATGTTAAGAGTGCAACCAAGTGAGACTGCGGGGGATCCGTGATCAAATCTCCCTTTTGGGGGTAGTCATATTGGAGACATTGCGATGGGAAGAGTTTTTAAACATCCTTCTTCCGTGCACTACTTTATATCAACATTTTATATCTCTACCCAGTTTGAAGCTATCATCCCTCCCCCCCACTCTAGCCTGAAGCTCCTATTTGCTTTCCCTGTGTGTGTGGAACAAACAGGCACCATATAAGTTAGCCACATAAGTACCAAAATAGGAAAAATATAATCATATCTCAGCTGGGAATATATGATGTGAAATTGCCTGTTTCTATTTTCATACCATCTCATGAAATTTCATTTGGGGGTGAGTTCTTGTCACCTTAAAATATAAATAGACTAAGGAACTATAAAGCCCAAGCAATTCCCATAAGCTGATAAAGTTTTACTTACTAACGCTGCACATATGTTATGAAGCGAGACTTAAAAGCACTGTTTTGCACCCATTTTGGACACCATGTAATGACTGATCCATTGGGGATGCACAAGGAGCTTCTAAATCATCCCATTTAGTGACTGACCTCTGTCACTTGCACTCTTACCAATGTTGCTGGACTCCAGCTCCCATTATCCCTAACCAGAGGGCATGCTGGGAGAGGCTGATAGGAGCAGGACTCCATCAACATCTGGAGGGATGCAGGTTATTTATCCCCATTCTACCAACGACATACATGCACACCTTTTTATCTTACTCTACAAATGAGTATCCTGCCAACCTAGCAGTTCGAAAGCACAAAGTACAAGTAGATAAATAGGTACTGCTCCAGCGGGAAGGTAAACGGCGTTTCCGTGCACTGCTCTGGTTCGCCAGAAGCGGCTTAGTCATGCTGGCCACATGACCCGGAAGCTGTCTGCGGACAAATGCCGGCTCCCTCGGCCAATAAAGTGAGATGAGCACCGCAACCCCAGAGTCGGTCCCGACTGGACCTAATGGTCAGGGGTCCCTTTACCTTTACCTTTTACAAATGAGTAACAGGTGCACAGAAAGCACTGGGAAATGTGTGTCAGGGTAAAACATAGGCCTGCCATTACAAAAGATGAATTCAGGTAAGTCAATTTCCACATGATGCAGCTTTGCCAACATTGCATAGTGGGATTCCCAGAGAATGGTGGCCAGTTATCATGGCTCCCAAGTTTTTCAAGTAGGTTTGATTAAAAATTTAAGATCTGTACGATTAGCTTAGCCAACGCAGCCCCTAGTTGCAGCAGCCAACCGTCAGCCTTATTCTTGATGTGCACTTATAATGAAGCTTTCCTTCTCTCCCCATTTCCCCTAACCTCTGATGGTAACGGTCCTAAATACGCTTAATTAAATACTCAATGATTGTGACTAGATCTGGCCTACCTAGTGCCCTTGTCCAAATGATTAACATCATATTTATTCCTCCCACCCCGAAGGGAAATCATCTTGGAAACAGCAACGCTGTGAGAGAAACTCACACAAACATTTACGGCTGGGGGCACGGCTTGAGTGCTCTGCAAGCTCTGACCCACCAGCCACCCAAAGGCCACACTGCTGTGGTTATAAATCACCAATCCAGACCAAATCATCACTGGGGGTACAGCAAAGGAAGGCACGCAGGCACAGTCTCAGATTGTGTGGGTAGAGCCCTGTAGAGCGGTGGGATTTAGATAGCTGTCAGAAAGGCAGGGACATTCAGTCTTTACAACTAGGCCTGATGCTCCTGTACAGAGCCTTCTTCTAATAAAGAGGTAAGTCCACTTACTTCATGTGATTTACTGTATGCTCCCGACTGACTCTGCTGCTCCTGATCCCTTAAAGGCAGCAGCGGAGAATGGTGACATGGACTGCTCCCATTTGTAGCTACTTCCCTATCCAGTGTATGTGTGGACGTGACAGGGATGGTATGAGCCTTGCTGAAAGTTATATGGTTTGGGACGATCTGGAAAGAAGGCTCTAAATGTCTAATGCTGGGTAGATTACGCAATTTCAGAAACATCTCTTAAAGAGAACAAACTGCATAAAACATAACAACCGCCAAGCCAGCTGAGGACGGCATCTTTATCTCGAGTGAGGCTTTTATTGGTACCTTCAAGAGAAAGAAGGATTGCTCCATGAAAAGAAATGTGCTTATCTCTCGAGACACGCTTGTTGAGCTTTAAACAGTTATGCTCAGTGCTAAGAAAAAGAATGTTCAAGGCCTAAACCACTTTCTTGAAGACACACAAAGAAGCCATCATTTCAGGAGTGGGAAGCCCCACAGCTTACTTGCCCATGAAAGAACAGGGTCAGCTTTGCTCACGTGAACGAAACAGGCCTGGAATCAGCACCCGGCAGAATGGGACATTTGTCAGGGCCCACATGCCACCGGGGCCTATAACTTGCCTGCCTTCCCTGCATCTGCTGCCACTTGGACCCACTGGCTTGCTTGGGGGTCGGGGAACATGATCTGTTATGGAAGGCCACTCACAGCTGGGGGGCGGCAGCTGATAGCTGCCCCACCCCCTTGCCCATTGGGTTATCTAGTGGCACCAGCCAGCATTATGACCATGCATTTTTCCTCATACAACACGGGAACAATATTTTTGCAGAGTTCTGCACAGCATTCTAGATTAGGGATGCCTAGAGAAATCAGAAGCAAGTGTAAAAACTATTTGAAACGAATATTCTGAGAAAAATGTAAGAAAACGAAGAAATAGCAATAAAAGGATCATTTTCATTTTGAGCACAGCAACTTGTTCTGACTCCAGTATATACTAAACATTTGCAAAACTACCTACAAGAAAACTTTGAAGAAAGCAAGAAACTGAAGCTAGAGGATGGAATATCAGATCCGATGGGATAATGGAATGGGGATTCTTGTGGGGTTGCCAATACACCCATGGTATATGTGTTTGTTGTGTGAATTGCCCGTGCATTTTAAGGCAATTCTTAATTGATTCAAATGTATTCGTGTAATTGCTGTAATGACGTTTAATTGTGCAATTAGTGTAAAGGCATGCAATCATGTAATTAGGGTGTGTAATTACAATATGTAATAATATTAGACTGTTGTACAATCCTGTTTTTTAACTGTAGAAGAAGGAGAGAAAGAGAGAGATGCATGTGGTATTAAAAGCGTCAGTGTTCTGAAATGCATGGCAACATAAAATTTTTCAATGTTAAAAGCTCCCAGGAAAAAGGATTTGTATATGAAATGCTAATAGCACTGTAATAGTGCTTCATTAGGGCACCATAATTATTACAGAATTGCTGCAAGTGAAAATGGGGCTTGATATTGACAGAAAGGTAATTTTGGTCTGATTACCAGGAGGCTTGTTAAGGACTGAATATTATTTTGGGTCTAACGACCCAGAGGGGCACAACGTCTGCCAAAGTTAAAGAGAGGAAACCTCTTTTGAAGGTGCACTTTCAGCACCAATCAGTTGACAGGTTGCTGGGGGCGGGCCTTCAAAGAGACATGCTGTAACACCCAATCAGCTTTTAAAGTGAAGTCCCTTTGAAGTCTCTGCAGAGGGGGAAAGATGCCATTAGTCAGTGTGTGTGGCCCATCAACATGGAAAGAATTGTGAAAGCTCAGACTTACCGGACTCCACAATTCCTACATATTACTATGCACGCCAAGAGAAGGCATTGCAAATCAACCCTAGGCATCCTCTTATAAAAGACATGCTCAGACATGTGCAAGCAAATGTGCAAGCCGTTGCTGCGGCTTCCTTTGAGGCTGCTACCCGAAGATCAGGGCATCGGCCACCAGATACAAAGGGATATGGAGAGAGGATGGAAAGAAGCCCTTCATCCGAACATGAACCCTGGGCCAGATGAAAGGGTGGAAGGAGAACCGAAAGAACCGGAAGAGGATGATGAAGAGGAAGAACGAAAGAAGGGAACAGAAGCTGATGAAGATGCTGAAAACAGAGAAAAGGGAGCCCACAGATGTTTTTTTGAAAAGATTGTAAAGTGCACTCTCACAAATAGCATCCCATATCTGGAATGAAAGAGGAAAGTGAAATAGATTTGGTTCCCTCCTCCCCACTGTAAAATGTGATGGGAGAGGCTTAGAGTTACGGGCAGCAGAACTGCATTCTGTAAACATGTAAATGTACTATTTAACTGACTACTTGGTGCTATAGTATGCCATGGATTCAAAATCAAATTGTTCACGCCATTTGCAGTTAAACACCTCCTACCAAAGAACAACAACACCACCACCCAGAAGCCGTTTGGATTCAAACAGCTTCCTCTACTGCCTCTCCAAAGGGGAAAATGCACAGATTTTGCGCGCTCTCTCTCTCTCTCTCTCTCTCTCTCTCTCTCTCCAGAAAGATGTTTTATTTTTATTTAAATGTGTAACAACCCCCACAAAAGCACAGTACTCAGTTTCTCACGCATGAACTAACAATTTTATCTATTGCATTTGCAACGGCTACAGTGGTGCCTCGCAAGACGAAAATAATCCGTTCCGCGAGTCTCTTCGTCTAGCGGTTTTTTTGTCTTGCGAAGCAACCCTATTAGCGGCTTAGTGGATTAGTGCTATTAGCGGTTTAGTGGCTATTAAAGGCTTAGTGGCTTAGCGGCTAAAAGGCTATTAGCGGCTTAGAAAAAGGGGGGGGGGAGCGAAAAAAATCGCAAGAGTCGCAAGACTTTTTCGTCTAGTGAAGCAAGCCCATAGGGAAATTCGTCTTGCGAAGCGCATCGAAAAACGGAAAACCCTTTCGTCTAGCGGGTTTTTCGTCTTGCGAGGCATTCGTCTTGCGGGGCACCACTGTACTTATTTGTATCAGAAGTAATAACTGACTAATCAATGTTCTTCACAATATTATTGAAAAAAGTGCTTTATGATTTGCAAAAGTAAACAAGAATGGGTTTTGGAATACATTCATTACTGGTATTATTCTGATGAAGCCAATATACACATTGGCTTGTTCATTCCAATGAATGGCTAACCTTATTTGTGCATGGATAACATTTCAGGTTTTTATGCTAATCACTCCATGCCTAACGCTGTGTGATGCCTCAATTGTACCTGCTACTATTAGTGTTCCTAATTAAGGAATTATTTACCAACTATTAGCATGTCTTTGATAGCTCACTGACATGTTAATTATGGCTAATTGAGAGTTTGCACAGACATGATTCCATTTCCATTCTTGTATGAAACCTTCCATAAATCCATTGTCAGTTTAACTACAATGAATCTAAATTACAGCAGAGTTATAAATGCTCTAAAAACCAAATTTTAGTAACTTACATTGCTCTGCTTTTTAATTTTAAGTATCTGTTGCATTATTCATGGTTACTGTACCTTATGTCACAGCCATATAAGATACTGGAGCCATGAATCATTCCACACACACGTAAAAACAGAAAGCAGATCAATTTAATAATCCTACACACACTTCCAAGATTAAGCTCCATTGAACATAGTGAGAAAGCATGAGCAGGGTGGCACTACACATATCCAAATTTAAAAAGTCAATAATTTATAGCATTTCTAATGCTTTGGTGTAATGTATGTTCATTGTACCTTACAACTATCATTCTTTTGCCTTCCAACTTTGCTGCAGTTCTACAGAAGTGCAGAAAGTGCTATTAGGCACAGAACTGCTTTCTGAAAACCTCATTTTTTTATATAAAAAAGTCTCTACTTCCTATGCCTTGAATATATGCTTTAAAGTGGAAGGATAATGACTGCTGGAAACTGAGAAGCCAAAGAAATAACTGAGAAAAAATTACCAGTATTTAGGGTGGGGCTTCAATGCTTTTGCTGTTGAATTACTGAAACCATAAAAAATACAGCAAATATACAAGTGTGCCTTTTTACTATACTGTATTATAAGTAATACAGTGATGCAACTTTTTAAAACAAATGATATCAAAACTAGTAGTTGAGTATAAAATGAATAGAGAACAAAAGGAAGACGGGGAAAGCTGCACTTGGTTCTAGTGTACAAGAGAAAGTGCAGATCTAGTTATCCTGTTACAGCAGCAGGAGTGGTCAGTGTGGTTCTCCAAATGTTGCTGGTTACCTCTTCCTTATAAGCTGGGGTCCACAAGGGGTGACTGAATCCCAGCTGGAACCAAGGCTAGGGTAGTTCACAGGAGATCAGGACCACGGTCAGCTCACTATGGACTTAGGTTCAGGGTCAATCTGGATCAGGCTTCCTCAAACTCAGCCCTCCAGATGTTTTTGGCCTACAACTCCCATGATCCCTAGCTAGCAGGACCAGTGGTCAGGGATGATGGGAATTGTAGTCTCAAAACATCTGGAGGGCCGAGTCTGAGGAAGGGCAACCAAAATGGTCAAAGGCCTGGAAACGATGCCTTATGAGGAACGGCTAAGGGAGCTGGGCATGTTTAGCCTGGAGAAGAGGAGGTTAAGGGGTGATATGATAGCCATGTTCAAATATATAAAAGGATGTCACATAGAGGAGGGAGAAAGGTTGTTTTCTGCTGCTCCAGAGAAGCGGACACGGAGCAATGGATCCAAACTACAAGAAAGAAGATTCCACCTAAACATTAGGAAGAACTTCCTGACAGTAAGAGCTGTTCGACAGTGGAATTTGCTGCCAAGGAGTGTGGTGGAGTCTCCTTCTTTGGAGGTCTTTAAGCAGAGGCTTGACAACCATATGTCAGGAGTGCTCTGATGGTGTTTTCCTGCTTGGCAGGGGGTTGGACTTGATGGCCCTTGTGGTCTCTTCCAACTCTATGATTCTATGAAGTCTGGTCTGGATAAAAGACTCAGAGGAGACATGAGAATAGGATGCTGCTCCAATGATGGTCCAGAGCCAACACAGCTTAAGTGGTCATTCTGTTTGGCTGCTTTCTCCAAGCTTGGCTCCCCTGATGAAACTGTTGGGGTTTAAAGGGGCCGTCCTATTTCTCAGGCACTGGATCAGGAAGAACTGGAGAGGCTCCTGCTGCCCTTGGATGTGGTGTGGCAGAAGAGGAGTGCCCTCAAAAACTGTTGAGGGTTCAGAGGAGTCCTCAGAGACCAAGATGAGGGGCATACATGCACTATCAGGCCATGCAGGTGACCTCACTGTTGAGTCCTGTGACTCCCAACAGGGGCCTCTGGCAAAGCAGTGACGCTCTCTCTAGGGATTGTCCCTGAACCCAGTTTTTCGCTTCCTCAATGACATCCAACCCCTCCTCGAAAAGCAGAATTTCCTTAGTTATGACAGGAAGTTGTGGAAAGCTGTGGCACTATCTGCAAGATTAATGCATTCTTTTTTCACAAGATAAGGTACCTCTGCGGATCTTTGAACATTCTAAAGTGCTACATAAATATGAACTGTTTTCTGAAGAAAAATGCATCTCTTTATGAGGAATGGGGTGTGTGGGTGTGTATGGAAAACTAAACTAAGACTGCAAGACTAAACCTTAATATGAAACATACCTTTAATTACCCTTCTGAAATCTAATATATGGGACAAAGACATCCCACCATTTATTTATTTTTTGGGGTGCTAGGCCATCTAGCATCACATCGAGAGGAAATGTTTTGCCCTTGGTACCCTTTTCTCTGTGAGAATAATAGGCAACCACAGGCTGAGGTAGGAAAAGCTAAAGAAGTGCACTTTTAGAAGACACTGTTGGAGTGGAGGCTGAGTATGTTCTCTGCCCCCTTAGCTGCCCAAGAAAATGCAAATCAAGCTCATGCCCATCTCTGCAGCTCCACCTCTTCATCTACAAAGCATCCTAGGTTCTGCTTCTTCACTACACTAGAGCAGGGCTGAGGAAACTTCAAGGTCTCCAGGTCCCTCTGTCAGGCCCTTGTGATACTTCCCAGTCCACATCCCCTATCCTCAGGGTACATCCCTCAGTGCTCCTACTCTGCACCCTTCCTGAGCGCATCTTCTGGTTGGAATGTGTCCTTGAACTGCGTTTGCGCCTCTTTGTTTGCCTGGATAGAAATATGTGTGTGAGGAGTGAAGGAAGCTCTGACTTTCAATGTACAAAGGTGACACATGTGGTTCCACCCCACTTTTGCCTCTGGTTCCTCCATCCACCACTGGGATGCAGCCCTTGGAAGGATGCTCATAAGGGAACGAGGCCCTCAGGGCTGAACAAGGTTGCTCATCCCTGCGCTAGAATGAGACAGAGAACTGGGAACTGTCATTCATCTTAGTAGATGGATTTTCTCTGGCTGATGGAGCGCTGAAGCCAACTAATACTGCATACTGTCAGTGTCTCCATTCTTAAGCAGCAGCATGTAGGGAGAGCTTTAATCTTGCACTACTTCTGGCTCCTGCTGAGGAACCTCTATTCATCATCATTATTAATGATATCACAGTGTATTAAAGTTCTCTCTTACAAGCAAGGGAGCTGATAGAAAATGTCAGGCTGACTCGGTCCTTTGGAATTAATATCCAGGAGCAAGATGACTTACTTAGAAAATCTCTTTCTGTAGCAGTTGACCAAATATCCAGAGTTTTATTTTGTCTAGGAAAGAGCTGAAATTAATGCACTGTAATGTGAACTGCAGAAAACTACAATAGGTTTACACGTTTAATGCTCAGTTTTAGCCAAAGTACAGCTTGCCAGTTTTAGTGTAAACTCTGGGATGTAGAAGTGGGAGAGGCAAGGAAAGCTTTGGAACTTCAGTGGGATGAAATCAACTGCCTGTGTGGGTCTGCCCCCTTTTCTACCACTGGGTTGGTTGGTTTCAGGCTGATGTCCCACCTCCTCAACTACTGATGCAGTGCCTAGCCTGTTCAAAAATATCACATGACACAACAGATCATATGAGACAGACATGGTGAACGGTCCAGCTTAAAGCCCCATTGTCTCCCAGTACACTGAGAAGGTTGCAGCAATGAAATGACTGCTACAACAACTTGAACATGTGAAGAACACAACAAAACACATTAGGGACTACTCTGTGGGGTTGCACCACCATGATTTCACCACTACTACCAATGCGGGTGGCGCTGTGGTCTAAACCACAGAGCCTAGGGCTTGCCGATCAGAAGGTCGGCGGTTCAAATCCCCACGACAGGGTGAGCTCCCGTTGCTCAGTCCCTGCTCCTGCCAACCTAGCAGTTCGAAAGCCCGTCAAAGTGCAAGTAGATAAATAGGTACCGCTCCGGTGGGAAGGTAAATGGCGTTTCCGTGCGCTGCTCTGGTTTTGGTGTTCCGTTGCACCAGAAGTGGCTTAGTCATGCTGGTCACATGACCCCAGAAAAACTGTCTGCAGACAAATGCCTGCCCCCTTGGCCTATAAAGCAAGATGAACGCTGCAACCCCAGAGTCGTTTGTGACTGGACTTAACTGTCAGGGGTCCTTTTTTTTTAAAAAAAATATTTATTAGGGTTTAAAATAGAAATAGATATAATAAACAATATAGCATATGTCTTAACATAATTTCACATCTTCTTTGGACTTCCTCACATCTCCCGCTCCCACTTTCATCGTTATAACTTTTTGCCAGCAATTTATCATCTTGTTTGCATTCTTATGTCCCATCTGTTTATTTATAATCTTGTAATTCTCAAAGAAGTTTATATTTTCTCAATCTCACTCATTATCTTAAATCATCTAATTTAGTGGTGCTCAATTGTTTATGATCTAGCATCCTGCTTAACATTCACTCAAATTACAGTATTTCTGTAAATAAATCTTGAATTTCTTCCAGTCCTCCTCCATCCTCTCCTCTCCCAGGTCACGGATTCTGCCGGTCATCTCAGCCAGTTCCATATAGTCTATCAGTTGCATCTGCCATTCTTCCAGTGTGGGTAGATCTTGAGCTTTCCAGTGCTTTGCAAGAAGTATCCTTGCTGCTGTTGTTGCGTACATAAAAAATGTCCGATCCTTCTTTACCACCCCTTGGCCGACAATACCCAAAAGGAAGGCCTCTGGTTTCTTTATGAAGGTATACTTAAATACCTTTTTCAGTTCATTATAGATCATTTCCCAGAACGCCTTCACTTTAGGGCAGGTCCACCAGAGGTGGAAGAATGTTCCTTCATTCTCTTTACATTTCCAACACTTATTATCAGACAGGTGGTATATTTTTGCAAGTTTGACTGGGGTCATATACCATCTATATATCATTTTCATTACATTTTCTTTCAAAGCATTGCATGCAGTAAAGTTCAACCCAGTACTCCACAACCTTTCCCAGTCCTCAAACATGATATTATACCCAATGTCCTGCGCCCACCTTATCATAGCCGATTTAACCATTTCATCTTGTGTATTCCATTTTAACAGCAAGTTATACATCCTTGAAAGTACCTTAGTCTTTGGTTCTAACAGTTCTGTTTCTAGTTTCAATTTTTCCACCTGGAACCCTAGTTTCTTATCATTTTTAAAAACTTCTTTAATCTGAGCGTAATGTAACCAGTCTCGCACTTTATCCTTCATTTTCTCCAAACTCTGCAATTTCCAGTTGTCTCCATCTTTTTCTAGTATTTCCCAATATTTTGGCCATTTGGCCTCCATATTGGGTCTTTTTCGGGCCTTAGCTTCCAAAGGTGAAAGCCACCTTGGAGTTTTATTTTCCAACAAGTCTTTATATTTTGTCCAGACATTAAACAGTGATTTTCTGACAATATGGTTCTTAAAGGCCTTATTGATTTTAACCTTGTCGTACCATAAATATGCATGCCATCCAAAAGTATTGTTAAACCCTTCCAAATCCAACACATCAGTGTCTTCAAGAAGTAGCCAGTCTTTTAGCCAGCAAAAAGCTGCGGCCTCATAGTACAACTTTAAATCTGGCAGGGCAAAGCCCCCTCTTTCTTTCGCATCAGTTAATATCTTAAACTTAATTCTGGGCTTTTTGCCCTGCCAGACAAACTTAGAAATATCTCTCTGCCACTTCTGAAAACACTCCGTCTTATCCAGAACCTGGAGTGTTTGAAACAAAAACAACATCTTTGGCAATACTTTCATCTTGATAGCAGCAATTCGGCCTAACAAAGAAAGTTTCAATTTTGTCCAACTGTCTAAATCTCTCTTAATTTCTGCCCAACATTTTTCATAGTTATCCTTAAATAGACTCAGATTTTTTGCTGTTATGTTTACCCCTAGGTACTTTACTTTTTTAACCACATTTAGTTCTGTCTCTTTCTGAAACCGTTCTGACTCTGTGTCTGTCAAATAAACAGAAAACTAAGGTAACTGTCAGGGGTCCTTTACCCTTTTTTTACTGTGCACCTAGGATGGAAAACGACAAGCCCTGCTGGCTGTCTCATGATCTAGAAAGAGACTGCACATGTGAAAAACAGGGATTTAATATACAGTTGTACCTTGGTTTAAGAACAGCCCTGTTTCGAACTATTCAGTTTACGAACTCTGCAAAACTGGAAGTAGTGTCCCGGTTTGCAAACTTTACCTTGGTCTAAGGATGGAATCCGAACAGTGGAAGGGCACCGGCGGTGGGAGGCCTCATTAGGGAAAGAGAGCCTTGGTTTAAGAACGGTTTTGGTTTAAGAACGGACTTCCGGAACGGATGAAGTTCATAAACCAAGGTACCACTGTACTGGTAGAGAGACACGGGCTTCAAAAATAAAAGGGCACAAGCTGAATCAAATACAAGGCAGAATTCTTGCTGAGCGGTATTTAGATTGAGGCAGCTGATCAGTGACTTCACATAATCCCCAAGTGATTCGCACACACTGTTAGAGTGAGGAGCCTGGGAATGGCTCAGAATGCCAAACGGACGACAGACAGTGGATGTTCAGGTGTTTTTGCAAACCAGCGCCAAGGAGCTTGTACAAGGTTACCTAGCAAAGCACCTGCAACTAAACCCTCTCCCTCTCCTCCCCCCCCCACTCTCTCTCCAAGACAAGCACCAAAAAGCTGAGTCTCCTACAATTGCTGATTTTTATATAACATCTTGCTGAAATGATGACAGCGTGGAGAATGCAGCTTCCACGCGAGGAAATAGCAGGCTGTTTTATTTTATTCTTCCTGTGTCTAGGACTGGATTGTCAGACTTCAACTGATTCTGCCTGAAATCGGAAGACGTACCGTATAGATCTTGGTACTGTAAACATTTCCCCATACATATTACCTTCCCCAAGCTCAATTTCCAACGCCTATCTCTCAGGGCCACATCCAGATTTGAGAAGGCCCTTGGCACTGTGTCCTCTTCATTGATAAGATGCCCTGTTTGTAGGCAGCTATGGATTGCCATTTTGAAATTCCCCACAGTGCTTTGCAGCACCCAGTGTAATAGAAGGCCCAGTTGTTAGTGCTGATGAGCCTATTTGGGTGCTCTGGCCCAGACAGCTGCCTGCGTTTGCTGAGTTCTGCCACTAGGCTCACTCCCTCTAGAGGTATGAAATTATTTTGTGGCCCTAGGAAAGCCATTATTTATAGCCAATTTAAATGATTCATCTCTAATGTTTCAGTTTTACACTGATTCGCAGCCCTAGTATTTACCAAGCCCCAAACAAAATAAACCCCCTTTAAAATACGTCATGTCTCCGGAATGTTCATTGTGTGCCTTGCAGACTTGACAGCTCATCTAGGACGCCAAGGGACCCATATTTACTTGTATTTAGAAGACTGGCTGACAAGATCTTGGGAAGAACAATCTGCCCTTCAGACAATCTGTTTCTGTTTCAGCTGTGGAGCAAGAAAAAAAGAAAGAAAGCAGCCGCTTTCAGCCCATCTCAGCTAATACATTTAACAAGAGTCAGGATCATTTTCTCACCTGCCACAGAGCCTATTATTAAAACCCCACCTATGCTGGACGTCCCGGAAAATTTTCACTGACCCTCTTTTCCAGGTTGGATCATGATTAGTGCAGCAGCAAGTGGTCTATGAAAAAGCCACTTCCGACCTCAGGAGGAGCTGGTGTTGCGGGCTTCACGCCTCCAACACACATGCGGAGGCTGGCTTCCAGCCCCGCGCGATCAGGGGAATCATCGGGCCGCGTCATCACCTGGCCAGCCAATCGGCTGGCTCAGGGGGTGTGGCTTGCCTCATTTAAGGCAAGCGCGGCCTGGGATCTCCCTCTATGGCCGCTCAGCTTCTTAGGTTTCCCACCTGCCCGCCCTCCAAGGTTTCCCTTCTGACCTTGCTATGGACCTCGGTTGGTTGCCGTTAAGGGGCCTGGTAGGAATTTTTTCCATTTGGCAAATTGGCACTGGCCATTTGGTTTTTCGCCTACCTCGTAGCAAATCGTCACAACTTCTTTGGTTTTGGCGGTTAGGCATTGGTAGGGGTATTGTTATGTAGATGTGTTGGGGGGGAGGAGTGCCATCCCCTCCCCCGAATATTGAAGGGTAGTCTGGTAAAGGATTCCAGGGGGCATGGCCTTGTCTGAAGCCTATGGAGGTCAGGGCCTAAGGCGCGCCCCCGAGCGGTGACCCCTGGGGGAGTCCCTAGTTGCTGTGCATCAGCAGGGCTCCCCCTGCTGGTGTTAACCCTTCCCGGTCTTCAAGCAAACAGGCTGAAGCCGGATAGACGGATAGGACCAATGCCTAAGCCAATACCGCTCGTTACCAGTAACCAATAAAGTTGTGGCCAATTTTAGCCCATTAACCTAAAAGACTTGTGTCATGTGTCGTTATTCCTACTGGTGGGAGGCGGGAACTCGCCACGCAATGTGTCCTCCTTTTGACAACTGTGGATCATCAAGGATTCCTTCCGGTGATGAAAGTATTGCAAGGCAAAAGGGAGTAAATGTTTTGGAATCATTGGCAATGGTAAACTGCAGCCTTTGTGAAAAAGGTTTCTCCTGATTATCCAAATAGAATGGATTTGTAAAAGCCTACGTAATTCAGATTGCACGTAACTATAATAATACCCAGGATTTACTGGTATATGGTGCATTTGAAGTATTCAAAGTCCATACATCGTTTTTGAGCCATCTTAGCTGTTGGTTCTGGAAAACTTGCTCCCTGGCTTCCAGGCCTTTTCCCACCTGACCTGGGAGGGGGGCGCCTGGACTGACTCCAGCTACAAAAGCTGAAGCTGCTGAAGAGGCCAAGGACCATCTTGGCTGTCTCTTGGACGATGACCTGAGTCTGCACTGAGTTTCCACAGCCACCGCCTGCCATGAACCTCCATTGACTGGACTGGCAGCAATAGCAGCAGATATGTCCTCTGCTTATGATAATATGTTATTCTCTTGTTAATTGTGCTGTTTTTAGATGTGCATGTTATATTTGATTTCCTTTAGTAATGTTTTCTTCTGAAATGTTTAAGATAAAAAGGGTTTGGTTAACTTTGCTACGTTTAAATGTGCATTCTGTAGTTGGCCTCTTTTGCAATGTTCTGTTTTGAAATCTTTAAGATAATATTTTAATTTCCTGTTAATTATGTTGCTTTGAATGTATGCTTTATATTTGACTTTCTACAGTAATGTTTTATTCTAGATTGTTTTATTTGATGTTTTAATGCAGGATGTAAACAGCGTTCAGTCTTATCTTGAAAATGTAAAGTGGTATAGGAATGAAATTAATGAGAACAACAACCATTTTAGAAATTTGTACAGGAACAATTTGAGGCAGGGAAGTATTTTTATCCCCTTATTGCATGTGGAGTTTCTCAAGGCCGTAACTCACCTAGAAAATTTGGTGCCGAGATGAGATTTAAGCCACAGACTCCCCAGCCCATGGTCTCCATTCTTAACCCCTATGGTTTAGGCTTCCTTTTATTTGCTTTGGAAATTTGAAAAGGTTTTCAGAGTGGCTTTTAAAAAAAAATGTTCTACGTCAGTATCTTCATCCCCAACAACAAAATTCACTCCTGGAGGACTCACTGCCCCACTGTTTCAATGCTAAGCATCATGCCTCTAAACATTTTTTGGGGGGGACACTCCAGCTTTGTAAATTATAAATCTTCCCCCACTTCTGATTAATTCTCTTCCCTGTCATATGCAAGAACATAATTCTGAGCAGGAGAAAAAACGCACAAGCCATCACATAAAGCGTTAATTCAGACCCTACACAGAAATGAGAATTGCCTGCACACTTCTGCTAGATTGTCTGAAGCCCGGACACAGGCCTGATTTTAGACAGCAGGCCTTGTGATATCACTCAATGGTGCTTTTGGGGGGCCACCACAGGTGGACGGATTTAGCTGCAGTGTTAATTCAGTACAACCTGGTTAAGTTGTGAGAAATGATGTTATCATCTATAAAAACAGTAGATAGAATTAGTGGTAGCGGCAATGCAGAGTTACCGTATTTTCCGCTCTATAGGACGCACCCGACCATAGGACGCACCTTGTTTTAGAGGGGGAGAACAAGAAAAAAAAATCTCCCCCTCTCTGTGCTGCGCCCCTTCAGCGAAGCGGCAGGAGAAACGGAGCCCTTTCCATTTCTCCTCCCGCTTCGCTGAAGGGGTGCTGTGCAGCTCTTCTCTTCCACATTGCCTTTGCCTTCAGTGAAGGCAACCTGAAGCCTCCAGAGCGCGGCGGGAGCGCTCCCACTGCGCTTCTGAGGCTTCGGGTTGCTATCGCTGAAGCCAAGGAGCCTGCATTCGCTCCATAGGATGCACACACATTTCCCCTTAATTTTTGGAGGGGAAAATGTGTGTCTTATAGAGCGAAAAATACGGTACGTCGTTTTATGGCTTGCGTCTGTCCATTTTAAGCGCTGCATATAATTTCCAGAGGTTTTTAAGTTCTTTGCTACCATGGTCTTTCTTGCTTTTACTGCACATAATGCTCGGCAACGTATTTACTGATTCATAGAATTTTAGGACTTAAAGGGACCTTGGAGATCATGCAGTCAAGCTGTCCTACACAGTGCAGGAATCTTGAAACAACAGCATCCCTGGCAGAGGGCCATGCTTAAATAGCTGCAGAAAAGCAGAACTTCCCACCGCCTATTGTGATCGTATGTTGCACGCAAAATCCGCTTCCGAGCTAGGGAGGAGGTGGGGTTGCGGGCTTCACGCCCCTCCCCCCACGCAATAGCAGGGAATCCTCAGCCGCGTCATACCCCGTGCCAGCCAATCGGCTGGCGCGGGGTGTGTGTGGCCTCGCTTACTTAGGTCTGGCGCGGCCGAGGACCTCTCTCTTTCCCATGCCGCAGCTGACCTGGTTTTCCCTCTGCTCCCACCCGTTAGGCTAGGTTCTCTGACGCTGCTATGAACCTCGGTGGGTCGCCGTCGAGGGGCCTGGTAGGAATTTTTCCATCTGGCAGATTGGCTCCAGCCATTTGGTTTTCAATCACAACTCCACGGTATTGGCGGTAGGCATTGGTGGGGGTACAGTCTATTGTTGTGCAGATGAAGGGGGAGAAGGAGCGCCATCACCTTCTCCCAAATAAAGGGTAGTCCGGTAAAGGATTCCGGGGGGCGTGGCCTCGCCCTAAGCCTATGGAGGTGTGGGCCCACGGCACGCCCCCACGCGGTGACCCCGGGGGAGGTCCTAGTTGATGTGCCTCAGCAGGACTCCTCCCACTGGTGGTTAACCCTCACCGGCCAGGCCGGTCAGTTGTAGGACCAATGCCTAAGCCAATACCGCTCAATTCCTGTAATCAATAAAGTTGTGGCCTAATTTGACCCATTAACTCGAATTCTTGTGTCCTGTGTCTTTTCTTCTATGGGGGGAGGCGGGAACTCGCCATGCAAACACTTCTTCCTCTTAGAATGTTCCTCCTAATGATTAACCAAAATCTGCCTCCTTGCTTTTCCTTCTCATTAGTTCTAGCCCTACACTCCAGTGAAGCAGAAAACAAGCCTGCCCCACTTTCTATATGACAACTCCTCATATATTTGAAGAGAGCTGTTATGTTACATATGTTCTACATCTTCTGCGTGCTCCATCAGTATGGATTTAATTTCTAAAGTCTTCTGAACCTCAGCTTTCAGATTTCACCAGGGACTGCAGCTCCTCTGGAGAGACGAGTGTATATAACGAATTGATTCCCTTCCTCCTGTAAGACCTTGACTCCAGGAGGTCAATCAAGGCGCACTTCACACACAAGCAATTTCCTTTGCCTGAGATTCGCTTTACCTGAAACGTCACCAACTTGCAGCCTAATTGGTGGCCATGGGAGTTGCATAGTCCCTTAAAACCAACACAAATGCTAGCGTGATAGCCGACTGGAAAGTTACAGCAGCTAATCATGTCACAGAGACCTTAGAAAGACATGTTCGGGAGGAGATTGTCAGCCTCCTTCAAGAAAATAACAAGGCAGCTATGGCGGGAAGTGGAGGGTATTTATTTCTCTCAATAATGTGTCATCTTTGCCCTGCATTGAATAAAGCTAACAGCCAGCAACCAAACAGCAGGAGGGTAGCATGAAAAAGACAAAACTGACCGAGGGAAGGCGGCAAGGCTTGCTCTTTACCCGTTAGTCCCGTTTTCTGGATAAGCTAAAGGGCACGTGCCAATTAATTCTCAGCAGGATCTCAACGATTGCTCTAAATCCAGGAATTAGAAGCTAAAGGCTAACTTTGAAATGGCAGAGGAGCACAGCAGTATACCATGAAACAATTCTTGATCCTCACCCTCAGAAGAGCATCACTTTACCATTCCACATCCCTTCCTTCCATGCTGACAGTTCCTAGGGTTGTATTATAGTATCAGAGCCATGGCCTTTCGTGCCTGTTCTTCTAAATATGTCACCGAGTGCCTCTCATGCCCCAAACTCCCAATTAGTGCTCTGAAATATCTTGTTTAAAAACATGTCCTGTCATTTCAAGTGCACTTTGGTGTACCCTTCACCTCTAAAAGACATAAGACCCCACTGGAATAACAATCAAAGACTAAAGAATTTACTTTGAGAGTATTTCATTTCCAGACATTTAAAAAGAGGTTTTGTACCTACAGTGAATTTATGGCAGCTCTCTAACGGAAGTATATGTGGGAAATCGCAGTCAGATTTAACTAGCAAGCTTAGGGCTAGTTAATGCATGAAGGGGTTAAGATCATAGAATTGTATTCTTAGACTCAGCTAGGTCATGCCCCTCACCTGGAGGGAAGTTAAGTTTCCTTCTTTGTCCACTCTTTTTCACCATGTGAACTCACCAAGTTACAAGCTCAGACTGCATGCTTAGAGCTATTTCAGAATATTTTGTATCCCAAGATTTCTGCCTGTGTTTACTTCTTGCTGCATGGAATAGCACATGAATCTAACCTTGAACTCTGTAAGTAAAGCATTTAAACTTACTAAACAGTGTGGTCTGTTTGCGAGAGGTGTAGAAATGGGGGAGCGCTGTCAGTGGACTAAATGGGATATTAAAAGGTCTAACAGCCTATATTCCTAATGCTTCACTGTCACTGCATATTTTGTGACTTTTAAACTCTGCTGGGGCTCTCTTACTGGAGAGTGCATTTAGCCCTGCACTTTGGATCTAGGGAGCCAGCCAATTCTTTTATTAATTACACCACATGGGTGATCTATATGTAGTTTTCTCTCCATAGTATGCAGGTGGTTGAGAAGTGGAATTTTGCACCACTCCTGAAAAGCTTCTGAAGTGCCCTACAGAACTCCAGGTCATTTAAGATGGCTGTCCTCCACCCCTACAGGAGAAAATATTGTGTGAATCATCAATATGTGGGGAACTCTTTGCAGCAGTACCTGTTGGAACCACTTTTGCAAAGCCTACCTGTGTACCAGGAGCTCACAAGCAGTGAGCTGGTTTGGATGAAGTAACAGCCCACGGTTTACCAAGGCGAAGGAGCCTTGGAGGACCCTCAGGTTTATAGAGTCCCCTTTCCTTACTCTCCCTCCCCTCAATTACTGCAATCCCATTGTCACTGCCTAGCTTCCAGTAAGCTACAGTGCATGTTTCTCCTGCAACCTAGGACGGGAAATGAACAGGAAATCCTAGTTCCCCATCCAGGCTTTCAGGACAACTACAAAGCATGCTCTGCTGTTGGAATAATATGGCAGTAGGCTTCTGCCACAGACCATGAACAGAACTGCAACACACAAGGGAACGTATCACAACACATAAGAAGAGGAAAGTGTATGCAAGCCTTTGGATCCTTTAAGACTTATTCACCTAGCACCAAACCATGATTAGGTATTTTTGGAACCATCACACCTTGTTTTCATGATAACAAAACTGAGGATTGTTTGCATTGGGTTGACAGTATGAATCAAAGAAATAATACTTCCTTTTTGCTTACCACACTGAACTAGGATTGAAAGGTATCCCAGAAAAAGGGGGAGGAGGTTACTATCCCTGGCAATGTAACCTAATGCATGCCTATTCAGAAGTCCCACTGGGTCTTACTCCTAGGTAAGCATGTAATAGGATTATAACCAGCATGCATTTTGCATCCCTATCCCTAACATTTGTGTTAAACCTCAATAAATGAAGCTGAGTACCAGTAAATTAGAGGCTCAGGAAACTGGTGTTAACACAGAGATTTCCCCCCTCATATTAAAGCTAGTTGTACTTGGATAGCAGTGAACCAGCATAGTTCCAGGAAGGCAACCATCTATTTTGAACTTTTGGTGTTTAAAATAGAAATGTTAGCAGCATCTTTCAATTCACAGTGAAGTCTGCTTCTGGGGACAAGTTGATTATTTCTGGCAATAAAGAGCACATGCTTGGCATGTAAAATGTCCACGTTCAGCCACTGGCATCTCCAGGTAAGACTGGAAAAGACTCCTACCTGTGGTCCTGGAAAGTGGCAGCCACTCAGCAGAGACAATACTTAGCAAGACGGACCATTGGTTTTACATGAGATAAGACAACTTTCTATGCTCTGAGCTGGCCTCAGTTAAGTCATTCTCTTTTAGCCTTAGTCCACCTCTATCACGTGGGGAGAAATATGTGTCTACATTATGGGACTTTCCAAGGATCAAAAGATAATGCATGTGAAGGTGCTTTGAACAATCTAAAGTTCTGCAGAAACAGCTATTGTGACTGTCCTCTATCTTCTTATATGCCCAAATCTTCTCCTGATCTGCCCACCTATATATCACGGGGGGAAGGGGAGGTTCAGTCACCTTCAGAGGTTGTTTTCACCCTTTTGTTATTTGATTCAAACCGCCTACATCTCCTAAAACACTTTTGTAGTTCCGAGGCTCACTGTGGAGATCCAGCTGTGGAACGTGACTGTGTTCCCCACATATCTGGACTATGGAGATCAGAAACATAAGTAAAACCCAACTGATCTCCAAAATTAGGGAAGCTTAAATATATTGCTAAGAATCATGAGGTTGTTCTTCACAGTTTGATGCATTCCAAAGGCTTTAAGGTTGCGCCTCGCCTCACAACTTGAATAGTGTTCTGACCTTCCCAGTGGGCGAGAAGAGCAGCGTGAGTGGAAATGTCCGTGTGTATGTTGTTTTCCCACCTGCCCAGATGAAATGTCCCTCTTTGTTCCTTATGGGAGCAGAGTGGCTGCCATAGAAACCAGGAACCACATCGGACCTAACCATGTGGGGTGCCATTTGTCTGAAGCATCAGTTGGGTAAATTTAGTCAACCTTTGTTTTTGGAGCAGCAGCTAAAAAAGGCACACAACCCTGATACAATTCAGTGGAACGGATTAAGAAACAACAAGTCAGATCCAGCTATAAAAACTCCAGGCAAATAAAATGGCACCACAGCTAAAATGATTTTGGAACTGGTTCCAGGTGAGCATCAACCAAGAAAGCTCTCCTCAGTCACATGTCTGACATCAAATGGAAACAGAGGGGGCAGATAACATGAGGAATGTTTGGGCAATGTGCGTGTAAGTGTAGCACGACGGACTCCTTTTCTTCAACCTTGATTCAGTAGGTTCAGTAGGTCTTTGTGATGGGGCCCAGTGAATGGTCCGTTGAGTACCTGGCAGAAACTGCAGAGTTGCTGAAGCCAAGATGCTCTCCAGACCTCACCAATGTCTTAAATGGGAGACTGCTATGAATCCCATCTAACACAGGGATGTAAAGGGATATATGTCTATCAGACCCTGTAGTCATCAAGTCCAAATCTTTACCTTGAAGCTGAACCCTCCCAACCCTCCCCCATACCCAGTTCACTCCCCAGCAGTCCTTGGGACCAAATTCAGGACAGTCATCAAGGTGTGTCTGTGTGTGCCTGAATGTGTGGGGCATCCTAATATTTCAGACACCCTTGCACAGTTCGCAGGAATCTTTTGATGTCTGCTTAGAACAGGAAACCTGACTCTGACACATTCACAGTGCCTCAGGCTCAGGCTCAATATTTTAAAAATCCCGATATTTATAATCCAGGGCTCATTCTCAACTGTCTTGCCACTTCCGAAGGCTTTGTAGTCAAATTTAGAGCCTTTGTGAAGAGATAACATTCTTCAAGAGCTTAATGACTCACACAGTAATGCTACCCGTGAGGAAGTGCAACAGTAAATAACTCGTGCTTCCCAAGCATTGCAATGGGGGCAGCTACTCAGATTATTTGGTTAAGCCCCTGCCTTAGAGATTAATTGTTATTAATTTTAGCTGTTTGAATGAGGAGTTCAGGGGAAAGTGGGAGAACAGCAGCATTAGTACGCAAAAGCCTGTGGACTTGGCTGCATCCTAAAGAAATAAACAAAAGGCAAACTGTTCCGATTCATTATGACTTTAAACAACCACAACCACATACCATCGACAGACAGAACAGCACAATGAGAAAGTGTGCTGTTATTCAGTCTTCAGTTAACCAAGTGTTTAGTCATAGGAGCTAGTGTTACCTTGAACAAATCATTCAAGATGCACACTGGGATAGCTCAGTTGGTTAGAGCACAGTGCTGATAACGCCAAGGTTGCAGGTTCGATCCCCATATGGGACAGCTGCATATTCCGGCATTGCAGAGGGTTGGACTAGATGATCTTCGGGGTCCCTTCCAACTCAACAGTTCTACAAATCTATGATACTTAATGGCTAGGTTGATAAATAGAACAGTATTGAAATGCCAACAAAGGTCCGTATAGTTAAAGCTATGGTTTTCCCAGTAGTGATGTATGGAAGTGAGAGCTGGACCATAAAGAAGGCTGATCGCCGAAGAATTGATGCTTTTGAATTCTGGTGCTGGAGGAGACTCTTGAGAGTCCCATGGACTGCAAGAAGATCAAACCTCTCCATCCTTAAGGAAATCAGCCCTGAGTGCTCACTGGAAGGGCAGATCGTGAAGCTGAGGCTCCAATACTTTGGCCACCTCATGAGAAGAGAAGACTCCCTGGAAAAGACCCTGATGCTGGTAAAGATGGAGGGGACAAGGAGAAGGGGACGACAGAGGACAAGATGGTTGGATGGTGTTCTCAAAGCTACCAGCATGAGTTTGACCAAACTGCGGGAGGCAGTGGAAGACAGGAGTGCCTGGCGTGCTCTGGTCCATGAGGTCACGAAGAGTCGGACATGACTAAACGACTAAACAACAATAATGTACAGATAGTGGCTTAATCCAAAGCTCTGAGACCCTTAGATGGGGTGGGAGAAATGGCTGCCCATGCATAAATATAAACCCATTTCTGTATACATTATGCATATTTCAGGAGACATGTATAAGTCTTATGTATTTAGTTCTCCTGCTTTACTCTTTTGCATAATTTATTTGCCAACTTGGACGGCTTTAAACAAGGACTAGACAAAGAAGCGAGAAAATCGAGAGATCAAAAAAGTCTACACAGTGTTGGTTTGCTACATTAAAGTAAATAAGTTGTAATGAGGTATTTCATCTGCTACTTTTATCATTCCGGCACTGTATGAACAAGGCCCATCTCCAAATAAACTTATTTTGGCAATTATATTTAACAGCATTCCTTTTGCTTGCAAATTTCATCATCATTGCATTCTCCCAAGCTTTCCCCAGTCATTCTGTGAAGTGTTGGAGGGTCCTTATTCTAAATGCTTCTAAGAATATAGCAGAAAATGCCCATGTGCTTATTTAGTATATCTTTCTAACCATGAGAACTAGAAATCTGGTGCCTTTTGAAAGCAATTGTTTTTAGAAAGCAATTCGAATACCACATTGTGGATCTTTTTTTGGCAGCTCCCAAAGAACTACTTTCCAGCAAAGAGTTGCTCATGAATCAGCCTGAAGTTTTTGGCCAAGTAAGCCAAAACTGCACACAAAAAATTGTGCAAGAAGGTTGGGAAAAGTCAATGATGAAAGAACCCTGAGTTGTAAGTTGCTTTTTAGGATGCCGCAGTGTCTGATCCAAACCCAATCACGCAATTCGAACTGAGAGGGTTAAGCACATTTCCAAGTCTACATTTACTTTCAGTGCACAGATTGTATTTTCTTTGGAAGCAGAACTTGGATTTTTTGTTGCAGTTTCCTGTACCTGAGATCCCCACAATATCATGACCACAAAGTGGCATCCAGAATATCCTAGATGGATTAAAAATCACAGTCTTTCACCATTCTCTGCTTTCTGCTACATGGATATCAGTAAAGGCCAGATGTTGTGTTTCTTCATTCCTTTTTGGTGGCCTTTCAGCCATAATGCTCAAACCAGAACAGGAAACTGACTTTGTGTTTCATGTTAAGGGGGATATGAGCTGAGCAGTACTGTGCACATTCACCAGGCCTCATGGAGAATGTGTACATAATCCTTCCATGAAGAGGGAATTGTGCACATTTCCCAGGCAATAAAGATAATCTTCAGCACACCTTGAAAAATACGTATATATAGACCGAATTTTGTTCATTCTTTTTAAAACCAATAAATACTTTCTTTTCTTTTTTCATTTATGCATTTTACATGTCTTAGTACATCAATTATTGTCATTGTTTATCTTACAGTCTTTGACTTCCATGCACACCCCTCTGCGGGGTCTTAATTAGTCCTTGTTAAGCTGCATCTCCTTAATGACCACCCTTCTTCTGCTTATTTTAACTGCTGCTCATATATCTAACCCCACTTGGAAATTTATCTGATCGTAATATTTCTTTAAATATTCGCCAAAGTATTCCCATTCTTCTTTTATACAGTGGTGCCCCGCAAGACGAATGCCTCGCAAGACGGAAAACCCGCTAGACGAAAGGGTTTCCCGTTTTTCAATGCGCTTCGCAGGACGAATTTCCATATGGGCTTGCTTCGTCTTGCGAGTCTTGAGATTTTTTTTCGCTTCCCCCCCTTTTTCTAAGCCGCTAAGCCTTTAATAGCCTTTTAGCAGCTAAGCCGCTAAGCCTTTAATAGCCGCTAAACCGCTAATAGCGCTAATCCGCTAAGCCGCTAATAGGGTTGCTTCGCAAGACGAAAAAACCGCTAGATGAAGATACTCGCTGAACGGATTAATTTCGTCTTGCGAGGCACCACTGTATCTGACTCATCCTGATTTCTTATCTTTGCAGTCAACATTGCTAGCTCCACGTATTCTATTAGCTTATTTTGCCAGTCTATTTTTGTGAGACTATTTTTGTCCTTCCACTTTTGGGCATAAATTATTCTGGCTGCTGTTATTGTGTAGAGGAAAAGACTAAGTACTTTCTTAGATATTTCCCCCTCTACTATACTCAATAAGAACATCTCTGGTTTCTTGGGAAATGAGACCCTGAACATCTTTTTCAGTTTTGAGTATATCTTCTCCCGATACTCTTTGGCTTTCTTACAGCCCCACCACATGTGTATAAATGTCCCTTCAATCTCTTCACATTTCCAACATAAATTGGTTTCCTTTTTATACATTTTTACAAATTTACTAGGGGTGAGGTACCATCTATATATCACCTTTTGTAGGTTCTCTTTTAGGGTATAGCATGCCGGGAAGTTTATTGTGGTTTTCCACAGTTGTGTCCTAGGTCAATTGTCCATTGGATCATAGAGGTCTTTGTTATTTCTTCCTTAGTCTCCCCACTCTAATAAGATTTTATAAATTTTTGAAACTAGTTTTTATTTGTTGCCCAATAAGACTTTTTTGAGTTCTGAGTTTTCCTCAGAAAATCCTCTTTCTTTGTCTTCCCTAAATATCTCATTTAATTGGAAATACTGGACCCAGTCTTTGATCCAGTTTTGTATGTCTTCTCTCTTTTTTAAGTTTGGTTTCCCGTATTTGAATTCTATAATATCTTTAAAGGTACCCCAATCTCCTTTAATGTTGGTCTTCTTTACTGATAGCACTTCTATAGGTGATAACCATCGTGGCGTTTTCCTTTCTAAAAGGTCTTTATTCCTTATCCAAATGAATTTTGTTCATTCTCTGGGCATTAACCATATTCCCTAACAGGCCTTGGAAAATGTGTGTATCCTGGCAAGCTTTTCACCACCTTCAGCTGTTCTCCAGTCAGCAGCACAAGGGGGTAGGTCACAGCAAGAAGAAAGTGTTAAACCTTCACTCCCCCTCCCCTGCCACCTCCTGTGCTGCTCTTAAACTTAGGAAAAATCTTAATAGGAGCATGGGGAGATGGTAACTGTAGCCCATGACATCTGGAGGGCAGCATGATGGCTAACCTTGGAGTAGACAATATGGGGGTGAAATAAACTAACAGACCAAGGCAGGTTTGTCTATCCTTGCTTGCTATCCTAGGAGATGAAAGGTTTTCTTACAGTGTTGTTAAAAATACACAAAAATTGCATTTTCTAATAATTGTTTTTTAATAGCTATATTTGATATATCCATCGTCCACCTAAAGCAACTAAGACTAAAACTCTCTCTATATATATATTTAACTGTATTTAGCTGGCCCAAGACATTTTGGCACTTGAAGTGAACCACAAAAATGACACCTCTCTCCCCACCAGGGAAGAATGTGGGAGTCAAGATCTACATCTCAAACAAGGGGAAGAAATTAAGGTCTGCAGTGGGATCTGCTGCCCTGTGGATCCTGCTGCTTGAGGTGGTCCCTTCACCTTGTCTCATGGGTGGGCCAGGCCCTGCACATTGAATTCGGCAGGAACTGCTTTTGTGGATTGTGCGATAAAAGACTTGTCCGGGGAAACGCAATGCAATTAGGCAGAACAAGGACTACAACCTTGTTTCCGAGCACAATTCAAAGTGTTGGTGTTGACCTTTTAAGCCCTAAACGGGCCTCAGCCCAGTATACCTGAAGGAGCGTCTCCACTCCCATCGTTCTGCCTGGACGCTGAGGTCCAGAGCCGAGGGCCTTCTGGCGGTTCCCTCATTGCAAGAAGCAAAGCTACAGGGAACCAAGCAGAGGGCCTTCTCAATAGTGGCACCCGCCCTGTGGAACGCCCTCTCATCAGATGTCAAAGAGATAAACAACTACCTGACATTCGGAAGGCATCTTAAGGCAGCCTTGTTCAGGGAAGTTTTTAATGTGTGACATCTTAGTGTACTTTTGGTCTTTGTGGAAGCCGCCCAGAGTGGCTGGGGAAACCCAGCCAGATGGGCGGGGTACAAATAATAATATTATTATTATAACCAGCTCTGAGATCTGCTGAGTTCACCAGCATGTAGTGCCCTCCTCCACAGTCTACGTCACCATCACTGCTCCCTTGTGTGCTTTTCTTTGCCCTCCGAGGCAGAGTAACACCCCTTTGGGCAGCAGCACACAGGAACAGGAATTACACGGGAACTTTTCCCACTCAGCCAGAGCCTGAAGAGCATGAAAGGGGAAGGAAGGGGAGAAGCCAAAAGGTGCCATTTGACAAGGTCAATAATACTAAGGACCAGTTCTTTAACATGGATGGGGGATAACTTATGAGCAAGCGCGAGTCTTTACGCAGACAATGGAGATGGTTATTTTTAAGTGCTTTCCCTTGCCGTTCAGAGTAACACAGCCTCCCAAAGCCGTTCCTCCTACCTTTGTTTTCCAGCTTGAGTTCCTCTGCTAGTAAGCTGTCCTGTCTATTGCCAAGTACAAATGCCAAGAAAGAAAGGATCAGGGCATCCAGGATTCCAATGATGGCCAGAATGTATGCCCAGCGGATTGAACAAGCCCCCAATGTGTACTTGTCTGTCTTTTCACCACACATCCGTTTCACCTCCTTTGCATCCCAGCCATCAGGATAAATCATACAGCCCAGGACAAGACAGGCAGCTGGGAAAAGAAAGAAAGAAAGAGGAATAAAGAGAATGACAGAACAATCACGTGGCTGAAGTTTATATCTCACAACTATTCCCATATTCAGTTATTAAAATGTCTCTACTTTGCGATGCAAAACTTCGTAACCTGCTTATTTCCAAGACAACCACAACATATCCACTGTGCAGAAAATTATGATGCTGCTCAGAAACTTGAAGTTTTATGAACTTTTTGGGGGGCTGGTGGGTGGGAAATCTGCACCTTTAACAACTTATTTTGCTTATTCTCAGACTTTTGGGAAAGAGTTGGGGCTGCAAGACAAGCAGGGAAGTTGATACATCCATTTGTAATGCAAAGCAAATTGACATACTGTAAATTTAAAGTCTGAGAAGCAAATAAAGAGATCCACAATAGTATCTGTATTGTGCTAATGTAAGTTTTCAACCATATATAAAAACAACAACAGATATTATGAATCTCTGGTAAAACTTCCGTTTAACAAGTAGTCTTTTTCAAGTTCTTACTGATGAATGAAAGCTTCTAACTCCTTGCAGTGCTGGGGAAGTTTCTAATCAGAGTCCAACTTGAATGATGAAATGCCCTAAGATTTCCAGGATAGTTTTGTCTTGCAGTTCTTCCAACTTCATTAATCTTCTTCTATAAGAAAATTACTTCTGGTTTCCAACTCCCCTTCAGTATAGAAAACAAGCCGTCCGAAATGTCATTGGCCCAAGGAAAGACTTTCCTTTCCCTACCACTTGCCTCTTGATTCATGAACCATCAGCAGACTGGTGGTCAAGAAATGATGAACACGCATCCTAAAAGCATGTCATAGATTTCCTCAAGTCACTTTGTACCTCTTCCCTGCTTTCTGTTTCTTTGGCAAACATAAGCAGACCAAACAGCTGAGAGCCAACCCAACTTCACTTGAACAAACTCACAGAGGTGATGCCTGACATTTCTGAAAGGCCTTTCCACAGCAGTTCTAGCCTGTTATAATCTTGTCACCCACATTTTTGTCTCTTGCTATAATAATAATGATGATAACTTTATTATTTATACCCTGCCCATCTGGCCGTGTCTTTCCCTAGCCATATCCTTTTTATGCCCAATAAAGACCTTCAGTGGTACCTCGGTTTACGAACTTAATCCGTTCCAGAAGTCCGTTCTTAAACTGAAACTGTTCTTAAACTGAGGCGTGCTTTCCCTAATGAGACCTCCCGCCGCTGGTGCCCTTCCACTGTTCAGCTTCCGTTTGTAGACCAAGGTAAAGTTTGCAAACTAGGACACTACTTCCAGTTTTGCGGAGTTCGTATACCAAATAGTTCATAAACAGGGCTGTTCTTAAACCGAGGTACCACTGTACTAGGAATTCCTCACAATTCCTGCATAAAAGGGAAGCTTCTATTGGGCCACTTTCACAGACCTCACATCCAGCATAAAGAGCTGAAGTACAAGGTACTTCAATTCCTATATTTATTTTGTTGCTCATTGATGTTTAAATTATTAAAAATCCTAAATTAGTGTGGGGTGTTTTTCTTGCATAATTGTCACAACCACTGAAAGTGAACAGAGTAAGTCACACAGAACAAAAGACACACCTTTGCTTTGTATGTTAATTTGGTTTGCTTGGATGAGTGAATAGATGTTAGGTATGAAAATATAGTTAAGAAAATTCAGTGTTATTTTTGGGCAGCTGCTTACATTGTATGCCTTGAACACTGTAGAAATAATAATTCAGAAGCAAGAATTAAGCTGAAATCATGTGGAAGAGAAAAGCAGGCGGTTGTCCACCTTACTTACAATTAAAATGAACTTACACAGTTTTTTGAAAACAAAATATCAGTTACGTTGAAATTAACTCATAGGATTCTATCTTCAGAATGCAGTACCAGGAAAAGGAGCCCCCATTAGTTTAATGCACTATTTAATAAATGTTATGAGAATTAGCAGTCTTCACATGCAAAAAATAAATTAAAAGCGAAGTACACATGTACACTCTTAAATAAAATTACCTAGGCACAGTTTTCATTTGGCATGCTAGGAAGCACAGGCGAGTATTTGCGATGAAGTCCCAGCAAGGTTTCATTTATCAGTTATAATATCATAAGATCTTTAAAGCAGAAGGGATACTTATAAAATCTACCTATCATTTTTATTTGAAAGGGTAGATTTTGACTTTTTAATCCTTCCCAGAGGACCAGGAAATTTTCTGTGCAAGCAATCTCATCCTTTTTTGCCTGACTGCCATTTTCACAGTTTGTTCATTGCTGCCATGGTTTAGTACAGAAACGTGGCGGATGTGATGGGCTGGCAGGAAGAAGAGTAGGAGTGGCAGCTGTCAGTGGAAGGCGTGTCACACATCCACTATGGCAGGTGTATGTGCCTTTAAGATACACATCTCTAGCCCCCGCTGCTCTCCTTTGAAGTGGGGATATCACATCTTTCCTGCTGATATCTGAATCCACAAACTGAGCAATCATTTGCAATATCCTCCCTGTCAAGGAAAACTGCTCAATTTCTGTGTTCATTGACACCATTTCCCCCCAACTTCCCAAAATAAATAATGCTACTTTCCTGTGTACATGCAAATCAGCCTAGGGATTTGATTTGGTGGATTTGATTTATTATATTTCTATGCTGCTTTTCAGTCAAATGAATCCCAAAGTGGCTTACGAACAATAAATAACAAAACCATCTGTGTATCTGAAGAAGTGTGCATGTACACAAAAGCTCATACCAAGAACAAACTTAGTTGGTCTCTAAGGTGCTACTGAACAGTTTAAAAATTTTTTATATATATTTTGAGTGAGTCAGACCAACACGACTATGTACCTGAATCTAGTAACAAAACCATGATAGAAAATAACAGAAGATCAAAAATACAGCATATGTCATACATAATAAATAACAATTTTTCAGCAAAACAATTACAAACTATAAAGCACTGTTAACAGAGCAACAACTAAAACATAATCTAAACACCGCAGTTAAAGCAAAAGTCATATTATATGGTGCATTTATAATCTATAAAACAATATTAACAACATTAACAAAATAGCACACGAAAGATCAACTAAACACTGTTAAGTTCGTACACACTCTCTCTCCATACATGGGCAAAATACACATATACATAATGCCCATGGCAGCAACCTCCTTCTGAAGGTTCCTCAGACTCGAGCGGGTACAGCAGAGGTGAAACCAACCACCCCCTGATGGCAAACAGAGTCTCTCTCCCCTCTCAGTTCTTCTGGAAGCAGTGCCCTTACGAAGGCTCCTAGGGCTGGAGGCTGGGGCAAGGCAGGTGGGAAAAGCCATTACCTGCTGGCCAACATAGTTTCTGGCTGAACCCACTGGCTTTGTTTGCAGGCTCATGTGGACAAGATCTCTTCTGCTGTTCACCCCTGTCCCCTCACTACTTGCCAAGCTGGCAAGAGCCAAAATGTCAACATTATTTTGCGGATGCTTTGTCAAGCTATGAACAGCAGCTGATGCACTGACGTTGCCGCCACCGGGCCTTGATCAGTTCTTGCCACAAGTGCAGAATATGGGCCACCAACTTCTTCAGACTAGGACACACTGGTGCTTGTTAAGGTGCACTCTAATAAAGACAAATTAGCCTGAGATACGGTTTTGTCTTGGCTTGCCAGCGGTTTCTCAGATAAGAGGACTTAGTTGAGGCTGTTAGCTGACAAAACACATCAATCCACTGAATTAAGGGTGGAAGTCTGAGACTTCAGCTCCACAGACGGTGACACACAGAATGGCCCATGCAGAAACAGTCCCCGACACAAGAGTCTGAGGGCCTCCAGGCTGTCCGTATTTTGTGGGAAAGATTCAAGGATGTACTATTTGCACAATTCAAGCAGTTTAAAGAGCTCTATTGCTCAAGTGAAACAAATCCATTAAAAACACACACAGAGAGACTTTTTGTGGTTTGGAAAGTACAGTGGTACCTCGGGTTACAGACGCTTCAGGTTACAGACTCCGCTAACCCAGAAATAGTACCTCGGGTTAAGAACTTTGCTTCAGGATGAGAACAGAAATTGCGCAGTGGTGGCACAGTGGCAGCAGAAGGCCCCATTAGCTAAAGTGGTGCTTCGGGTTAAGAACAGTTTCAGGTTAAGATCAGACCTCCAGAACAAATTAAGTTCTTAACCCGAGGTACCACTGTAATGGAGGAATGCATTGAAAAGTGTAGGATTGACTAATGATTAATGGGAACATCCTGAATGCAGGATGAATGCTCATTGTCACAGAACCAGCTCATAAGCAAATCAGAACCAATTCTGGGCCTACAAGAAGGAAGTTGTTCATTGTTGGGTTGAAAATCACGACAGACGAGTGGCAGGTGTCATATGAGAGGCGTAATATAAAATCGCCACAAATCCAGTCTGGGGGAAAACACACTCAAGGACCACACAGTAAAAAATTGAATACACAGGCATCACCCAGATGCTCCAAAGAAAGGGGATGGCGAGGAAGCAATCTTATGCAGGTTGAAGAAGAGTTTTTGTAAAGCAGGTGATACATGAAATTATTCCCCTCATTAATACGCTTTGATTCCAAGTTCTTGGGAGAAGGCCTGCCAGGTTGCAGGGCAGATGGCATAGCAGTGACATATACAACAGCAGACATCTGGCAGACAGGTGTTAGATTTTGTATCTGGTGGCTGGCCAACAGCTCAAACCTGTCTGAGTGGAAATGAAGGTAACTGGAAGGAAGAAGGTGTTTAGCAGGCAGAAAAACTGAACAGAAGAGCGGAACACACTGGCTGTCTACCTTTTCTCACCAAAAGATCAGAAATAGGACCACAGTCCCTAGCGGCACCTTCTGCGTTGAGAATCAGCCTCAAGAGTTTTTCTGCAGCAAGGAAATTTCAGTGAGCAGATGTATTATTGCTCCGTAATGCATCTGCTCATCTGTTCAGCTGCCAGTTTGGCATCATGTGTTTCTGGTATTGCTTTAGCTTGGCTTCCCTCTCTTCAATGTTAATGATGCAGCTCTCAAGTGGAAAACATTAATTTTTTTATCAGTGGTTTAGAGACGACATAAATAGAAAGTTCTAGGGATGGGCAAATTTGTCAATTTAACTTTCTCTCAGTTTCTTGTTTTTTTTCCAGCCTTAAGCTCTGTCCTCTGCATTTCAAAATTATTCGTTGTTTAAAAAAAAACACAAAATAACTCCAGATGAAAATTCACATGGATTTTTGAATGTGCTTTTCTACTGTTGTACACATTTACATACACATTTTTTTAAAAACAAACATATTTTTGCAGGCAATTTATCCTAACACAATGATTTTGTGCACACAGTTTTCACTCTTATAAGCAATGTATGCTTTTCTGTTCATATTTTTTGACGGGAGAACTGTATCACAAAATGCAGAGAGATGCGAATTTTTAAGGACCAACCACAGCTGCGTGGTGGTTACTGTTTTGGTTTGGGGCATGCAAATTAAGTAATGTCAGTAAGCTTCCGTTAAAATGTGAACTGAATGGATTTATTCCCCACCCCCACTTCGTACAGCTTTCTCATAAAACTTCGCATGGTATAAAAACATGTTTCCCTCCCTCCTTAGGTCCACACCACAAACTAGCTTTTTGTAAACAGCTCTGAGGTCTGTTCCTGCCCCGCCCCATCACACAATATATGGATTTTATGAAACAAAGGAATGGTCCAGTGAAGTAGAACTATTTACTGCCCTTATATTTTATGAGAGGGCAGTACATAAATACTTTTATAAATAAATATGTAAAATATACTATTACAGTGGTAGCTCGCAAGACGAAAAACGCGCAAGACGAAAAACGCGCAAGACGAAAGAGTTTTCCGTTTTTTGATTCGTTCCACAAGACGAATTTCCCTATGGGCTTGCTTCGCAAGACGAAACGTCTTGCGAGTTCTTGCGAGTTTGTTTCCTTTTTCTTAAAGCCGCTAAGCCGTTAATAGCCGCTAAGCCGCTAATAGCCGTGCTTCGCAAGACGAAAAAACCGCAAGACGAAGAGACTTGCGGAACGGATTAATTTCGTCTTACGAGGCACCACTGTACTGATAGGATAGATGGAGCAGAAGTCTCGTGAAATGGCAGGACACTACTATGGCACAGAAGAACGGGGAAGCTTGTGGGTATCCCCAACTATATGAGAACTCCTCTGCTTTAGTAGTTCAGTGGGGAAACAATTCAGCATATGAATAATTATTGTTAAGTGCAGCTGGTTTTTATGGGAGACGGTAAGCTGCTTTGAAGAGGAAGCTCCTCAAAAAGAGGGAATACATTATTAAATGAAATAGAAAAAATGAAAATCAATTCAAATACTGACTTGGGGAGGGATGAAGAATGGCTCTGCTTGTCACTAGTGATATTACTGGCAATATCCAACAGGTACCCATGATTTCCATATAACCAGGTTACCCAGAACAATTGCCATTGTTAGGCATAAGCTTGATGGGAAGAAAATTGGAATTTTCTTACTAGACAGATACTGTGACTTGAGTGTTGGGGAAATGACATGACCCTCCAGCAGAGGTGATGTCTGGAAGGAAAGAACAACTAGATCTGCTACAAATCTATTGTACTAAAAGTGAGCATTTGGAAATTGCTTTTCAACTAGCTGTTATGCAGAATGATGCCACTCTCTGTCAGGAGTCCAGGTTCCCAGCTTGATAACACAGTAAGTGTAGCTAATTAAAAAGGAGCATTTATTGCAAAAACAGAGAGCTCTAGACGGCTCTAACAAAGCCTCTGGCATCATCACTCAAGATGACCCTTCTGAAGATCCCTTCCGGAGTGGCCAAAAGCAATTGAACTTACGAACCTTATGTCTCTTGTTTTGCTTCCTGTCTTGCAACCCTCCCATTCGCCATCTCTTTGGACTTGGTGGATTAGCCCCCAACTCTTCCTTTTCTGACAGGCTATCTCTGAGTTTTTCGCGCCTGATGTGCTTCATGCGAGCTTTGACTGCATTCTAGCCTGCTCTCAGCTACTGCCTTATCAGCTTCCCTGTCAAGGTCAGGAAGAGCCGAATTCTGCAGCTGCTGGCTCCCCCTCCCCCCGCCACCTGACTATCATCAAAGCCTCTCTGTTCCTGGCTGTTTTCTGCAGTTGGCTGCAAAGCTTCTCTTGGAGCTGGCTTATTCCAGACACTCACCTCTGGCCAACTTTTTTTGGGGGGGGGGTTAACTTAATGCTCTGGGTCGGTATGTAAAGTAGGCAAGTAGAGACAAAATATTTTGCAAAAAGGAAGTCATTTGCAGAAAGAAATACACGTTTCCTGATAATTAAAAGGTCACTGTAAAGAACAGAGAGAACAACTTGACTATTCACATTCAAAGAACAAGAATGTTTCATTTCTTCAATGCTTCTTTCTCTAAACCTCACCGCCATTGTTTATATTTTTGTAGGAGAGCCACAGGGCAATGGGGGGGCGGAGCCAGGGAGAAAGGGACCCCCCCCAAAGAAATAAAAGTCAAGACACTGCCCTCATCTCAAGACATCTTTAGACCTGTCCAGTTTCCTGGCTTTGGGCACCATCTTGGCTGGCCTGTTCACGGAGGAGAAGAACACAGAGCATCTTTATTTGTAGCCCTCTGCCCCCAGTACCCATGGTCATTGGTGTACCCCTCTCACTGTACTCCTGCTGAGCATGACTTGTGTGCTGGAGGAGCTGGTTGTTGAAAGCTTTAGTAGTGTGGTGGTCTTGTGAAATGAATGTGTTGACCAAGGTGGCATGGTGTGGGAGAAGAAGGCTATATTGCGTTGGTGTCATGTGAACAACCGGTGAAATTGCACAGAGCTTGGTCTGATGTCTTGAGGAGCATATGCCCCACATCTGAATGTTCTGAGATAAGAGTGCCAAGTGAACTGGGTTACCGCAGCAATACTGTACCAGCAAAGTCGAGTGTATGGCTTGATGAGTTATTCACCCTTCCATTGGTTCAGGAAATATACCTACACATAGTAAAGGTAAAGGGAACCCTGACCATTTGGTCCGGTCGTGGCCGACTCTGGGGTTGCGGTGCTCATCTCGCTTTATTGGCCGAGGGAGCCGGCGTACAGCTTCCGGGTCATGTGGCCAGCATGACTAAGCCGCTTCTGGTGAACCAGAGCAGGGCACGGAAACACTGTTTACCTTCCCGCCAGAGCAGTACCTATTTATCTACTTGCACTTTGAGGTGCTTTCAAACTGCTAGGTTGGCAGGAGCAGGGACCGAGCAATGGGAGCTCACCCCATTGTGGGGATTCGAACCGCTGACCTTCTGATCGGCAAGTCCTATGCTCTGTGGTTTAACCCACAGCCCCACCCCCATACCTACACATAGAGACAGGTATAATAGTCTCTGGGGCATTGCTTTCATTCCTTTTGCTTTCATCCTTTTCATTTTCATTCATTTCCTGAAGCTGTCCTGTCTGTGTCTGTGTCTGTGTCAGGGTCAGACTCTGAACACGTAAGAGTTAGGGGAAGACGCTGTGGGTTTTACACAGTAGCATTAGCTAGCATGCTGATAGTGTTAGTGGATCTCTCTGTGCATGTGTCTCTTTACTTCAGAGAGCATAAAAAACTGCATATAGCAGATAGCAGTGTTTTGCTTTGTCTTGTGTCTGGAGACAATAAACACTTTGCCACTTTGAACTGTGTGGGAAAGGAGTTTTCCCCTTAACCCGGGACTCTGGATAAAGGTGCTTGCTGGGAGCAGGAAATCTCTGAAGACTTTCCTGGGACACTACATTCTCTGCTGATACATCACACGGGTTGAGGTGTGGCAAACAATCACTTGACTTCCACAAGTCACCAACATAATGGTTTTCAGCAAAGTCACTCCACGCTCCATTCTTTGCACTCAGAGTAGGCAGGATTGGACTCATTACTGAGAGAGGCATCCAAAATACCTTGGAGCACAAAATATATTATTTCCACCTGTTGGCCAGGGGTCAAGATCCAAAGGACCACATGGAGTCAAGGTAGCCCTCATGTAGCCCCATCCGAAGCCACCCCACAGTAGAAGCACAAGGAGTAACAGTTCCAAGAGAAACCCGTCTCCCACATCTGAAAAATATATTAAAATGTGGGTTTCTCTGAAGCTCAGCCAGGAAGCACAGGTTGTTATTTATTACATTATCAGCTTAACATTTTTCATTTTAGCAGCTGTCTACTTGATAACTACCTGATAAACTTATATGCCAAAAGTTTACTGCATCTGCATTAGGAAATCAGCCTGGGGAGTTCCTGCTTATGTTGGACTGGTTTTTTTGAATCCTTTGACAAGAAATAATTTGACTGTGTTAAACTCTTTGCATCCCAACAACAAACAACTGCCTTGGTGGGCGGACTGCAGAAAAGTGCAAAGGATAATTCAGAAAAAGAGAAAGAAGCAGCTAAAGGGACCAACTGCTGGATGCAAAGGGGAGTACTAGGGGTTTAATAACCCCTTTATTAAAACATATATTTTAAGATAGAAAGAACTGTTGAAATAAAGCCTTCTTAGTATGCCCCGAAGGAGACAGAGATATAATAAATAAAAACAATGTTTGTGGTGGAGGGAGGAAACCATGACATTTTTTTGCAAAGTAGCCTTATGTATGACAAAGAGCAGGTACGTTTTGTGTAACAAAGCAATATTTTTCCACAGCACACTCCCTCATGCATCAGAGGGGCACACATTAGTCTCACTGGTCTGTGCTGCCTGTCATGTGCTGTTCTTCACTTATCTCATCTACAGCTCCTCCTGATCTTTTTAACAGTTCCATTAAGTAGAAAAGGAGAGGAAGGGACAATAGGCCCTCGAGGATCCTCCGCTAGGCCGTCACTTCATCCACTCTGACATTCAGCAGTGACATTTCCCTGCCTTTCAGAAAACAGATGCCTCGCCAAACCCAGCAGCGGGGAGAGTATCAGCGACAGTCGCGTCCCCCTCACTGAGGACGCGGGTTATGAATAATGGCAGTAGCAATGGCAGAGGCTGAGGCAAGGGAGAAAATCTTCAGAATTTCCAGATCCTTACTGAAAGAGAGAGGGAAGGCCGTTTCACACAACCGGTTTTGGAGAGGGAAGCCACTACTAGGCAGATTCCTCTTGAGAAAACCTGATTTCCCACACAAATAGGGCTTCAAATGCTGGTGTGAGATGTGCCAACACACTCAAGGCATCTGTATGCGGGCACCACCACCGAGAAGGCCCTCAGCTTCACCTCATATGGTGGGAGAACCTGTAGGAGGTCCTCCATTGGAGATCTAAGTGGGTGGGACACATGGAGATGGGCAATATTTTGAAGTACAGTGGTACCTCAGGTTAAGTACTTAATTCGTTCCGGGGGTCCGTTCTTAAGCTGAAACTGTTCTTAACCTGGAGCACCACTTTAGCTAATGGGGCCTCCTGCTGCTGCCACGCCGCCGGAGCACGATTTTTGTTCTCATCCTGAAGCAAAGTTCTTAACCCAAGGTAATATTTCTGGGTTAGCGGAGTCTGTAACCTGAAGTGTATGTAACCTGAAGCGTATGTAACCCAAGGTACCACTGTACCCTGGTCCAAAGCCACGAAGCAGCCATTTTGGGGGACTGGGTGCCGGTGCATTAAGCACAGCACAGGTATAATAAGATAATAAAACCTAGTCCCAGTCAGTATAGCGCTCCCTGTTAGGGAAGATAAGTTACTCTGAAACAGAATGCAGGCTTAGCCACAAGGTATGGCATGCCTGGGGAGACTGGGGCTCTCACATCAGACAGAGTAAGGGCAGAATGTGCCCACTACATTAAAAGTGTGATCGGATTTATTATGTCTGGGTTTGCCTCCCACCTATGGTTGCTATTTAACAAAAACAACAAGAATGTCATATATAGTTTCGCCCCCCAGAGAAGCTTCAGTGTATGAGAGCTGCCAACACTGGTTTGACCTTGTTCCACTGTGTTACCTAGGGCTAGTTCACACATGCAATACAAACGTCATTTGATTTCTCATCACTTGACTACGCAGCCGGTGGTGGTTGGAAGCAGCGAACATTCGAATCATGTCTAGGATGATGTGAAAACTTCATTTGTAGACTTTGATCTGTGATTGCTCACTCACACATCCAAGCGAGCTGTGATGCACATGGGAAGCAGTCAATAGTCTACAGGACTTTCTGCTATCCAGTTTGTCACATTTCTACACCATTAACTCTTTGTGCTGCTTCACACATAACACCAAGCCAAACTATGGCTTGGTGCAAACACATAGGCTCATGCAATGGAGATGATGTCCACTTTGCTCCTCCACCAGACCAACTGATGCATCGCTGTGAGCTAAGCCATGGTTTGTCTTCTGAACCTGGGATCACGGTTTGTCTTGTTCCACACAAACAACTAGAAGTTAACGAAGAATTACAGATCTTGGGTTTACAGTTCGTGATTTGTCTAGGGTCAGGTTCGGCTGATACGCCAAGTCAAATCATGGTTCAGTTTCCAGCAGCGCAGAAGCAAGAGGACTAGGGGAGGAGTACAGCAGCCATGATCTCCTCTCCAGGAATGCTTATGTCCACCCTAAGCCATGCTTTGGTTTAGTGTAATATGCAAACCAGCTCTTTGTCTCTTCCAATGTCTCAGTCACTGCAGCTTGCTACACCACATTCCTGATTAAGTCTTACCGTGCATTTGTAACACTGAAAGTGGGTCCTGGGCTAAGCCCTGCATGTACTAGAGGACTGAATACAGTGGTACCTCGGGTTACAGACGCTTCAGGTTACAGACTCCGCTAACCCAGAAATAGTACCTCGGGTTAAGAACTTTGCTTCAGGATGAGAACAGAAATCGGGCTCCGGCGGGGCAGCGGCAGTGGGAGGCCCCATTAGCTAAAGTGGTGCTTCAGGTTAAGAACAGTTTCAGGTTAATAACGGACCTTCGGAACGAATTACATTATTAACCCGAGGTACCACTGTATGTGTGACATAAATAAAATAAAAATAAAAAATAAAAAATCAGGTTCTCTGCCCTTGAATGCCATGCTCTGTCCATCAGTAAGAAAAATACCTGAGATGATTTAATTCTATTATTATCTGCTCCCCCAAAGAAGAATCTGACTGCACAGGAGAAAATATTAACCTCATTGTTCCTTAATGGAGGCTAATGTAACAGGAACTATTCCTGATTTAGCAGTACAATAAAGAGAACCATTGTGGAAGTATCTTCTCTTTGATAAGCACAAAATACAGTTGCAGTCTCCTATTAGAAGATGTTGCCAAATTGAGTTAATTGCTTAAGAGGCATCTTTGATGTCACACTAGGTTTCAACTTAGGCTTGGCGGGAACAACTTTTTCTCATCTGTATTGTGGGTCTGAATTTGCAAACATCTCTTAACAGCTTCAAGTCGCTGACAATGCGTTAGATTTATCAGTGCAATTTTATGGCCTACGTAGATAAAGTTGTACAGATCTGCAAATTAATGGTCCTTTGAAACCACCACCCCAGCTTCACGCACAGCCGCAAGGACCATTAAGTAATCCCGTTGCAGTAAATGGTTGCGTACGCTTGGCTACCACAGACCGTACTTCACTGCATGACACCCTTGCGCCTCCTGTAAGCTTAGCTGGAACATTGGATAGCAGGTTTGGTCTCTAAATATATATACTTATCTATAAGGCTGCTCTACTGGAGCTGGGAACGGCCATTCAAAGAAAAATGGCACCACATGAAAAATGGACATGAAAGAGGGGGAGGACTTTTTGAAACTTTTATATCCTCCACTGAAAAAATGCTGGGGTACATTTTCACTTGGGTGTTTGTACAGATTGGATGGAAAAGAAAAACACAACAGGCGTGCATAGGGGTAAAATTCTGCCCAAGCCACCTTATTAAAGGTGTCTGTGTCTTGGTTGCTGCTGGTCCTTCAGGTCTTGTTCATTTTGTAATGTTCCCTCCTACGGGACAAAGCAGGTCCCGTCTTTTCTCTGTCCTTCCTCTTCAAAACATTTGTCCACTGCAGCAAAATGTGTCAGCAGTCAACGATGGCACTTAACAGTACTTTTTTCCCTTTAAAAAGTAGGCATTCTTAAATTCCAGCTGTGCTAAATAGAATAATCCTACCGCTCTATCAAATGCAGTGAATACAGAGGTAGCAGATATTTGGAGGTTGCTGTGTTTACAGCAGTTCTCGAGTAAGGTGTAATTACAATCATTTGAAAAATGATTTGGGGCTGTATTCTGCTTTGCTACCTCTTGCTTTCTGGAATCATCTTTTTAAAAAAAATCCACTGTTTTTTAGCATGTAATGAATTATTGCATTGCTTTCATGCTGCGGGGGGAGGGGGAGAACAAGAGAAAATAAATTGGGCCATTTGAAGTTTTTGTAAATTTGATTGCTTCTACCTGCAGAACATACATTTGTCTCTTAGATTTTATAAATCTTCATTTTCCTGGTATGATATATTGAATTTCAGTCCCACACAATTTTTCTCTTTTCATGGACTTTGGAGAAGGCATGCTTGATTTACAATGGAAGGAAGAAGAGAAAAAGAATATAAATCCACAAATATATTTGACTAGAATGCAGCAACTTCCATCAGCCAAAGGATGCTTCATGCCACTTTAATTGAAACATGTCCATTTCTCATCAAAGTTCCTCATTCACAGAGGGAGCACAATGCCTTGTCTTGAGCTGACAGAACCTATAAATAGTTCACAACCGAACCCCCCAGTCCTTATCACATATTCTTTCTCTCAGCTAACCAAATGTCACAGATTGCATCTTCCTCCCTGGTTCCTTTTTTTCTTTCAGTTTTAGAAACCTAGCTGAACAGAATATATTTTAAGGGGTTTCTCCTGTAATTCAGCAGATTATGCTTTTAATTAGACAATGGAGTGGTTTTAAATCGAGGGTAATAAAGGAAGCTTTCAGATTACATTATGGGGAGCCCCGGGGTTTACTGGGAACTTTTCAGTGGTTCCTCAGTGTAGTAGCTGTAATGACAGATAAGCTCCAATGAATGACAGTTTGTGCCTCCAATAACGATCCATCTTTGAAATGCGTAGCCATAGGAGAGCATGGGTGTGCTCTTGGTTGAGCTGTCACTTTAAAAAAAGCAATAAGGAGGCCCAAAAAGACCTGAGCAGCACCCAACATGAATAGGGTCTGCACCTAGGCCCCAGAATCCTACAGAAAACACTGGGATTCCATGGCAAATGAATCAGTGTGGAAATGTCTCCCTGAAAGCACACAGTTTCAAAAACACTGCTCTATAATCTGGTCTCTACAGCTCCATCAGGTAATGTGACTTTCAAATTTTGACTACACCCCCAAAGGCACACTCCTCCATTGTCCCCCAAGACAGACAGGTGGCCAACAAGGATAATCTGTGTGTTTTTCCAGACTGATTTTGCAGCATAGAGGCCAGTGTAGGTTATAAATGGATCTATCATCTAAACATGCTAGAACTATGTTGTTGTTATTATTGAACGAAACCTGCTTTTGCTCTGAATCTGAGAGCTCTGCATTTATGCTTGCAGTTTTTTAAAAAAGAAAAAGATGGATGCAATAGGCAACGGTATGTCTGCACTGGAAATTAACTGAATTGAGAAAGGCTATGCAGAGTTCACAGAAATTGAGAAGAGCCAAAGGAGCAGTGTATGGGAGAGGCCAAGAAAACAACGAGGGCATTCATGTGTGATCAGTGGGTATTATGAAAACAGGGTAATGATTGTGGTTTTGCTATCTTTTGGGTAGACTCCCTGTTCCACACAGATACTTAGAAAATGAGGAAACGTGCAAAGTAAAAATTAAGCTGCAGACAATGGAGTGTACAGTGGTGCCTCGCAAGACGAATGCCTCGCAAGACGAAAAACGCGCAAGACGAAAGAGTTTTCCGTTTTTTGAGTCGTTCCGCAAGACGAATTTCCCTATGGGCTTGCTTCACAAGACGAAACATCTTGCGAGTTCTTGCGAGTTTGTTTCCTTTTTCTTAAAGCCGCTAAGCCGTTAATAGCCGCTAAGCCGCTAAGCTGTTAATAGCCGCTAAGCCGCTAACAGCCGTGCTTCGCAAGACGAAAAAACCGCAAGACGAAGAGACTCGCGGAACGGATTAATTTCGTCTTGCGAGGCACCACTGTAGTTTCACTTCTATTCTGCTAGGAAAAAACTCACTGGTTTTCTGTGGGAAGGGGTACAGGTTACAGGGAGATATTTGTTTCTGATTTCAAATATGTATAAATATCTGGTCTTAGCTAACGATGCCACTACATAATTAGAACTGTTTGCCTTCGAACAATGAATAATCTTCGACAGGAAAATATATAACTAAAAGCAATGTGAATGATGCTGTACGCTATGTCTCAAACAATGGGTCACAGTGGAGTAAATATTTTAGTCACAGTCATTACCAACACACCACACCCCTAATATGCCATTAAAAAAACAACAACTGTTGCCAAGATTGTTTCAAAAAAATGTTAAGGTTATATTAGACACTTTATCAAGTATCTATTTTCAGTTCATAAAAAGTTAGTTATGACTGCGGTATTATGTTTATTGTAAACAACAAAAAGAGATCTAACTATGATGCTTTCTAGCTCAGCTTCTCTTCAATATGCTAGCAAAGAGTGTGCAATCTGGTGTTTATTTAAATACTTTTATTATATTGATCTTATATATGTGAAGGCTGGAGCATTCAAATGTGTGAACCCATATACATTTAATGAGCTCTTTCTGAAATCTACCTGAATCTGCCTTTAAAAGCCGCCTCCATGAATGACTTTTCACAATAATCCTACGGAAATGTGTTGCGTTATCCAGGTGCTCCGCAGAATCAACGTTTTTCTTAGCTTAGTTTTGTACCATCCATAACAGGCAAATGATATAATGATACAGTAATATTTCCATAGGGCTTAGCACTCTGTATATTACTACTATCTTGTTGTAAAAAAGGATTTAGGAATTCAGCCATGTTCCCATACATGGGTTGTCAAGGGGGCTTCCTTATTTCATTATGTGTTACAACACAACCTGAACTATATTTATGAAGCATAAATCAGTTGCTTCTTTTCAGCTGTATCTCCCATCTTTTGCACCAGCCATTCAAATATTTGATGATCTATAATAGCTCTCTATAGGGACGCGGGTGGCACTGTGGGTTAAACCACAGAGCCTAGGACTTGCTGATTAGAAGGTCGGCGGTTTGAATCCCCGCGATGGGGTGAGCTCCCGTTGTTCGGTCCCTGCTCCTGCGAACCTAGCAGTTTGAAAGCACGTCAAAGTGCAAGTAGATAAATAGGTACCGCTCCGGCGGGAAGGTAAACGGTGTTTCCGTGCGCTGCTCTGGTTCGCCAGAAGCAGCTTAGTCATGCTGGCCACATGACCCGGAAGCTGTATGCCGGCTCCCTCGGCCAATAAAGCGAGATGAGCGCCACAACCCCAGAGTCGGCCACGACTGGAACTAATGGTCAGGGGTCTCTTTACCTTTACCTTAATAGCTCTCTAATTATCTTGTCTTTAATGGAAAAACCTCCCATCTTTCCTACACCTTTGAATTTATAATCATTTTGACACTTTCCATCCTCTGCATCTGCCAACAAATTTAGCTACGTAGACTCATAGGCTTGTAGAGTTGCATTACTTGACAATACAAGTATCTCAGTCAAAAAAATAAATAAATAATTGTAGAGCTTGAGGTAGGTGACCGAGTCACAGTCACCAGGTTTTTTGGGGGGCGGGGACAGGGATATTCAATAAAGCCATTGATTCTGCCAGTGAGCAGGTACAATGCTAATCATTTAGAGTCCCCAAGTTTGAACAGAGATATTCCATTGTATATACAAAGTCAGCTAATCCTCCATAAGAGCTGGCACACTCCCTCAATGGGTGTATATTACAAATATAGTGACTTTTGGAGGAAGACAGTGGGAGCTAGAAGCATGCTGAGACAGCAGTAGGAAGCACTGTACCAGCAGCATTTCTGGGTTTCTCACCTGAAACTCAAATCAGTGTGCAGCTACATGAGAAAAACCTAAAAAGCTGCGGGAGAGAAGGAAATGTGGGAGGAATACATTATCTGAACCAATTACAATAAGCTGGTGGTTTTTTTTAAATATAAAAAATGCTGCAGATGTTGAAGGCTGTGTTGCGATGAATGGGAACAATAAATTGCAGCATGTTTTCCGAGGGTCTATCACATTTTTCCTAGAGATGGTATATAACTTTTAGATTAAGCCAGCATCAGAAATAACTCTTAACCTTCTTCACATTTGCACTGCTGCCTTCAGCGCAAACATCTGATAGGTCTGGAACTGTAGTCTTTTAAGCCGCCTTCATTTTAATTACCCGCAAAGGCAGTTTACAATGCGTAAGTCAGACGTGGGTTGCAAATTTGGTTTTTGGCTGAAAATGAGAAAGCTCTGCTGTTAAGTTGGCAGCATGGGAGCTGCTCCAGGACAACTTCTTCCCATGCCACCAGGGCAACATGAGAAGGTCAAGGCCACAGGGAGGAGGCTTCCACTGAGGCTGCAAACCAGCATTGTGAGTCAAGGACCCGCCACCTGCTTAGGGCTAAATAAGACAAGGACACATGTATTTTAGGTTAATGGGCTAAAGAAGGCCACAACATATTGGTTACAGCATGTGAGTGGTATTGGCTTAGGCATTGGATCAAACAATCTATATATGACTCCACCCCGCGAAGGGAAGAAATTTGAAGGTTAACAACCAGTGGGAGGAGCTTGTTGATGCAAATACAACTGGAAGCTTCCCCTGATGCCACCGGGGGTCGTGCCATGGCCTTAGCCACCAGCAGGTCATTGGACAGGATCCACGACCGCCGGATTCCTTTAACGGAATACCCAACAAGGGGAGGGGTAGGTGCTGGCCACAACCTGCCCTCCAACGCACGGCACATATTTCAATGCCTAACCGCCAATACCCAAAATGTTGTGATGATTTGCTATGAGGTAGGCGAAAAACCAAGAGGCAATTTGCCAAATGGATAAAAATTTCTACCAGGCCCCCTGGGCAACCAACCAAAGTCCATAGCAAGGCCAAAAGCATAAATATGACCTAAAGGGAGGACAGGCGGGTGATCCGTTGACTCCAGACCGCGGCCGCTTGAATGTGACTAAACCCCGCCCCCAAGTCAGCCGTATTGGCTGGCCTGACAGGTGCGGTGTGACAGCTGGGAAAGTGACGCAGGGGGCCGAATATGCCCCCCTGCCGACGTGGGAACGGCTGCTGCTCACAACACCTCCCCTCTGGTAGGAGGAGAGGTTTTGTTTCAGGACCAGGAAGATGGAGGGATTTCTTCCCTTCCTTAACAGCAAGCTTGTATGTGTGCCTGCAAACCCAATTCCATTCTAATGGCTAATCTGTTGTGGAGAGAAGCAAACACAGATCTCTTCTATTGAGGCTAGAGCACAGACAACAGCTCCGGCTCCCAGCACTGCAGCACAGGAAAAAGGGAGACACTTTGTTTAACGCCAGAGGTCTGCAAATGAATAGCAGAAAGTCATTTGGTTACCAAGGAAACCGAACAGCAGTATAGCTGGTGCTTCATTGAAACCACGATCAGGAGAGAGAAATAATGTGTTATTGCAATATATTGTGTCAAGAACATCAATATAACATGGCAAGGCGGGGGTGGGGGTGGGGGCAAGCCATCCTCCAGACTCTGTCAACGCCTGCTATTTTTAGTAACAAAACTATTCTTTTTATGGGGCTTCTATTTATGACAGTACACAGGGTACAGGTGGGTCTGTGGTTTCCAAACAGGGTTTTAATTGTGGAGGGGGGGGGCATTCTTTGCTTGAATCTGAATTGCAGAGATCAAATTTAAAATTGCAAAAACACAAAGGGTTGGGAAAAGGCGCATGAGCTTATATGACCACACACATTTTAGGCACAGGTGCCTTTGACACACTCTCTCTCTCTCTTTTGTTTCCCCTTAAGGATGCTTAAGTCAGTGGTAAAGTAGATGAAAGGCAAGTGCTGAAGTACAGCTTCCCTGCTCCCTCCATAAAACTTGTGATGGCGGTTTTCAAAAGCACCCCTGAGCGCAGGGGCTTCACATGCTGTTGTTGGCATCCGTCTGTCTCAAGACAGTGAGCCTCTGGGGGTGAAGTCAAACTGATGTGTTAGCACCACTGATGTGACCTCCCTGGGGTGCAAGGCTGGGCAGGGTGTCTGTAGGTCCTGGGCTGCCCAGACAACAATAATGCCCCCCTCCTGGCCTTACTGATGTCTTCAAAGAAAGCAGAGCAATACATTTGACATCAGCTGGGCTGCAGGAGTTGCTGGAACATGGTGCCATCCAACCGCCTTAGGGATTCCACTCTGGATTTCTGCAAGGTTTACTCCTTAGCCTTTACAGAGCAGCATACGTTTCTGCGTTTCAGTGGAAGGGGAGACAAAGGAACTGAAGAGATGTACAGATACAAGGATAATGGAGAACAAAATTGCATGAATGCAGCTTCACATCCTTAAGGTCGGCAGATTAAGGGGCCCACCTGCAATAGCTACTGCACCAGGGCTAAGAGTAGCCCAATATGATGGGATCTTGTGGCCCAGGCCCCTGCAGCCCAAAGGCTAAAACCCAATAGCATGTTTAAGGGTGAACATAAGAACAGCCAACATTTCTCTGGAGACCTTAGCAACTACATCGCCACCCAACTGTGAAATCGTCCATCACAGCCTAAGTTATCCACGTGTGAAGAGCTTCCATCAACATGGATGATAATGGCATGGGCACCTGCAATCCGTTCAGTACTCTATTCCACAAACAACAGGCAGTCTCTGGAAAGAGGTCACTTCCATCAAAGAAGCGGCATCTGGTTAGCACGAGGGTAGAGGACAAGCTTGCAGGGGACGTGTGTCAGTGGTCAGGGGCGGAGGTATGGGGTGTGGGTCGCCCCGGGTTTTCACCACTGAGGGGGGTGACAAAATGCCAGGTGGCACTCACCACAGGGCCTGCAGCGTGCCAAAGCCATGCATCTCTCCTGGGAGAGACGCAGTGGCTTGGGTGCACACAGGCGCCGCGCTGCCCAAATGGCCCACCTGCTGCCTCTCCCCCAGCTGTAGGGCAGCTGAGTGGGAGGAGGCAGGCAAACTCCAGAGGCCCCACGTTGCGCTCCGCCCCTATGGGCCACTCACCCTGCCCCTATGGGCAGCTCGCACTGCCCCAGGTGCCCAAGTGGCTTCCTCCGCCACTGTCAGTGGTTGGTAGGGTCAGAGGCAACTAGAGTGAGTGGGGCAATAACTGTGGCCCTTAACTTTTGTTCAGCTCCAAGGTCCTGAAATATTCAGCCTCCAAGCTGGAGATTCCCTACTCCTTGCATTAGGACAACTTTAAAACTTAAGTGAAAGATAACTCTGTACAACAATAGTACAGTGGTACCTCTGGTTGCGAACAGGATCCGTTCCAGAGGCCCGTTCGCAACATGAAAAGCCTGCAACCTGAAGTGCCGTTTCTGCTCAGGTGTACGGCGCGATTTGGTGCTTGTGCTGATGCGCGAAGCGTGATTTAGTGCTTCTGCACATGCGCAAACGGCGAAACCTGGAAATAACCCTTTCCGGTACTTCCGGGTCGCTGTGGGACGCAACCTGAAAAAACGTAACATGAATCAAATGTAACATTAGGTATGACTGTATTTGTGGTGGGTATGTATTTTGCCCACACAGTTCTATAGACAATCCTCCCAAGCTGAAGCAGAGTTTGGTATTCTTCCAACAGGACCTGCTTCAGACAAAAGGGTGACTCCACTGCTGTTGGGGAATTAATGAACTCTTTTATGGTCAAGGATCTTAGGAAAGGGTTCAGAGATCCTGAGAGAAATGAAATCCAATAAACAAATTTTATTGCAGAAAATTTAATGCTTTGGGAACTGAATTTCCTTCTTCAGAAATGATCTTAGACTTTCTGAAGAAGCTTACATAGATGCTACTGCCCCTCCGTTGCCCCCCAAGGGAATGGGGGGCACTGCCTTGCCTGCTGTGTCCACAATTCACCCCCGGAAAGGGGGTGAGGGCACTAGGCACGGAGCCCTCGGGTGGGGTCGGCTCTCCCGGACGCTATCTCTGATCGCGCACTGGTTTGCATCAGCTCGAAATATATAATTGGAAAAAAAGCAAATGCACATACTTCAAGTGAAGATCGGGAGTAAAGACTGCTGATTAATGGGATCTCTGTGATGTGGAGCGACGGGCTGGACAATAAATCAAGTGAAGACTCATCATTAAAAGATCGGTATGTCGGAGTGAAACGGAAAGGGGGGGAGGAAAAAACTTTTCTTTTTTTGTCTTATGTGAGTACCCAATAACCGCCCCCCAGAGAGAAAGAATCGTTGCAAATTACTAATCACAAGCAGGAGATTAAGAACTGTGTGGAAATGAATTACTGATCAAAGAGAGGACTGGTGGGAAAATCGGGAATGGAAAGAAAGCTTTGTGACGCAGTTACAAATGGAGATTCGTTAAGACAGGCCTGCCTACAGGAGGACGAGGGGGAGGAGGACCATGGTCATCGGAATGGGAATGTATGGTTATCGGAATGTGAATTTGGCCTGGCAGGGCCCCCTGAGATACAGATTGGCAGGCCTGTGGAAATCAACGGACAGACTGTGGGAATGTTCTTTACGGAGGTGTGGAAATGGCGCCTGTCCTTTATGTGATATGGCTCTTGGAGAGTGTAATATCCACACAGGATATGTTTGTTTTCAACCCGCCTGTGAAGATTATCAGAGATCACAAAGAAAGGAATATATGATAACAACAAGAAGATGAGGAAAATAACAAAGAGACTATCTGGACAGAACTGGACAGAACTGTGTAGTTAAAGCAGCAGCAAGAGTGATGTTTGGATCCCTTTCGGAGCTCGAAGTATGGGTACCCCCAACAAAATTTTTAAAAATTGGCTGTATAATTTGGAATTAATGTGATTTGGAATTAATGTGATTTGATTGGCCTGTTAATAAAAAATATTTTTTTAAAAAATACATAGATGCTGCTGCCTGCTGGACACCACAAGGAAGGGTTTGGGGAGTAGCCATAGCCCCACGGTAGAGCACTTGCTTTGCACGCAAAGGATGCAAGATTCAATCCCTGGCATCCAGGTAGGGCTATGAAAGACTGCTTGAATTACTGCTGGCCGGTGACTGAAATAAAGATAGAATCTGTGTTTGCATCAGTCACAAGCCATAACAATAAAATAAAATACAATGTATTTAGGGTAGAGTTAAATGCTTACCTATACAAAGCATGTTCTAGAGGTTTACATCAACACAAATGGCAGAATTAATACAAAGTCCTTCAGCTGCAGATAAAACATGTGAACCAATAGGCTTTATTTAGATTTAAAAAAACTGAGGAGTGTTAAAACGTTAATCAAATAATAGATCTTATTATAATTTCCCCTGCTATTTTTTTTTTTTTTTTTAAGAAATATCTAAGCTAGAGGGACCATTGGTCTGATTTGGTAAAATGCAGCTTCTTCTTCTTTTTTTTTAATGATATTTATTAAAGTTTCAAAAAATACAAGAAATACAGAATACAGAAAAAAAAAGAATAAAGTTTTTAAAATATAACAAAAAAATAAAGGATAAAAAGAAACATACAAAATAAAACAGTTAAAAAGACATTAATTTTCCATAACCTATCTTCCCTACACTTATTTCCCCGGACCTCCTCGTACCTCCCGTTTTTGTATTCCAGTTCAGTTTGTTAGTTCAGCAAATCCTTACTATTAAGCTTTTACCCAATTGTAAACCCTTTTTCATATCTCTTAAAGCATTACAGCTAAAAACCTCTTAGTTTCTATCCAACATCCTTCTAAGATTCCTTAATTTTACAATATTTCTGTAAATAGTCTTTGAATTTCTTCCAGTCTTCTTTCACCGACTCTTCTCCCTGATCTCGGATTCTGCCAGTCATTTCCGCCAATTCCATGTAGTCAATCACCTTCATCTGCCATTCTTCCAGGGTGGGTAGATCTTGTGTCTTCCAATACTTTGCGATGAGTATTCTTGCTGCTGTTGTAGCGTACGTAAAAAAGGTTCTGTCCTTCTTTGGCACCAATTGGCCGACAATGCCCAGAAGAAAGGCCTCTGGTTTCTTCAGAAAGGTATATTTAAATACCTTTTTTATTTCATTATAAATCATCTCCCAGAAAGCCTTAATCCTTGGGCACGTCCACCAAAGGTGAAAGAATGTACCTTCAGTTTCTTTACATTTCCAACATTTATTATCGGGCAGGTGATAGATTTTTGCAAGCTTGACTGGTGCCATGTACCACCTGTATATCATTTTCATAATATTCTCTCTTAAGGCATTACATGCCGTAAACTTCATACCTGTGGTCCATAACTGTTCCCAGTCAGCAAACATAATATTATGTCCAACATCTTGTGCCCATTTAATCATAGCAGATTTCACCGTTTCATCCTGAGTATTCCATTTCAACAGCAGCTTCTTATATTCCTAGGCATTTGTCCAAGTCATATGAAAATTCAGACAGGTCTCAGACTTGACAGGTCTGTCATGGAAAATACTAAGGTGAATCGAGATAAAGCTTGCAAAAGAAAATGATATATACGGAAAAGCTCACAAATGGGCAGAATGATGAACAGTTTGTTAACAAGCTGCACACTCTGAATACTTATTTTGGTTTATTCACATAGATATCCCCACCCCTCCAACAAGAAGCCTTCTAAGTACTTAATTTGCTTTGCTCCATTGATTTTAATTAATCTTGCCCAAGGCTGGCAAGGCTGATGAGCCTGGAGAACTTTAGAAAGGCAACAGCCAAATGGTTGCTTTCGTCTGCTTCAGATTTCTTAAACTCCTTCTGGTGCAACTGCTAACACCTTAAGTCACCACTGCAATTGTATGTAGCCAGAGACACAAACCTACAGTCTGGGATTGATGCAGACATCACGAACAAAAACCTTTAACATTTCCAGAAATAAATCATTTCTTATTTCTAATATAATGTACAAGAGAAGATGGATCCTAACTACTCAGTCCACTCCATAATCACTTCTCAGTGGTGTGCAGTTAATATTTTTGAGGGTGAGGAGTGAGAGAGGAGGCTTGAATCGCCTGAGTTCATTGAAGGTGGCTGCACTCTACGCGTTCCATCTCAAAGGAATTAGAGCTTGATTCAGAGCTGAAGAATTTCCTTGGGAGTCAGGTCATCTCTTTGGAGTCATTCACACATTAATATTTTATTATAGTATATTACAATATATACTACAATATAGTTTAGTATATTGTATTTTAAAATGGGGTTTCAGAGCTTTTAGGGGTTTTTGAATGTTTTATGTAGTTTTTCAATTTCATTGTTCTGTGTGGGACAATGACAATAAAGATATCGTATATCGTATTATATTTTGTAATAAAATCAGCTGACGTAATATAGCTAACCCAAATCCATATGAAGACAATGATTAAAGAGGTAAAGGTAAAAGGCAAAGGTAAAGGACCCCTGGACGGTTAAGTGCAGTCAAAGGCGACTATGGGGTTACGGCGCTCATCTCACTTTCAGGCCAATCAAAGAGGCCAAACAAATGTATCCTAATGTAATCCATATGTCTACAGAGAGTCACTCTATTGGAACATCTCTGAAGAGCTATGACAGGATTCAATTGCCTGGTCCCATTGGTGGGAGCCACTACAAGGACTCCTGCTAATGCAATGGAGCCTTCCCCACCCTCTCCTCCCTCCATGAACCCCCAGCTACTCCCCCAAATTTGCTCTGCAGGGCAGGAGAACCCTCAGAACAGTGTGCGAGGACTGGGAGAAGGGAGATCGTTCAGCTGGGCAAGCAAAAATGCTTGTGCTAACAGAACACATCTGCTGAGTGACATGTTGAATTCCACCCCATTGATAATAAAGATCAATGACTAGTGCTTAACTAGAGAAAATGAAAAATAAAGTTAACTCTATTAACTTAGGAAAACCAGAATTAATTCAGTGAATGTTATATTGTTTTCCCTGGAACCATGAAGTTCTAAAGCAGGGATGGGAAACCTGTGTCCATTCAGATGTTGCTGAGCTACTACTCCCATCATCCCTGAGCAATGGGCGTGCAGGTTAGGGCTGTTGGGAACTGGAACCCAACATGCCTGTTCTAAGTTAATTCCTCCAAAGCAGAGTTGTTGAAGAAGAAGGAGGAGAAGAAGAAGAGGAGGAGTAGTTTGGACTTGATATTCCGCCTTTCACTCCCCTTAAAGAGTCTCAAAGCGGCTAACAATCTCCTTTCCCTTCCTCCCCCACAACATCTGAAGAAGTGTGCATGCACACGAAAGCTCATACCAATAACTAACTTAGTTGGTCTCTAAGGTGCTACTGGAAGGAATTTTTTGTTTTTGTTTTTTTTGTTTCGACTACGGCAGACCAACACGGCTACCAACCTGTAACTCCCCCACAACAAACACTCTGTGAGGTGAGTGAGGCTGAGAGACTTCAGAGAAGTGTGTCTAGCCCAAGGTCACCCAGCAGCTGCATGTGGAGGAGCAGGGACGCGAACCCGGTTCACCAGATTACGAGTCCACCGCACTTAACCACTACACCACGCTGGTAGAAACACCACGAGGGTTTCTACCCTCTTTCCTTTCCTGCTAACCTCCCCTTCCCCTCAAAAGTGTTTCCTGCAACTCACTGAAAGGAAACTTAAGTGCCAGCTGTTCAGGAAGGATGCAAGTTTAATATGGAGGTTCCAAACAATTCCATTAGAGTACGTTGGAGGTGGCTCCATGGACCTGCATCAATGAAAAATAAAGCTCCTACTGAGGCCAGTAGGAGAAAGGTGTACGATGAAAGGTGCATGATGGATCCACAGCAATGTGCTAGGGAGACATCAGGTCAGTTAAAGATGTAAATGATGAAAGCTCTCTGAGCTAGAAGAAAGAAATGTGAAGTCTTGCTCTAAATAATTGGTTAAATAAAACCAAGATTTGCCTGGAGGTGCCCTCTCATTGCAAACTTTTCCCTGTGACACTTTTTAGGAGAAGATCACAGAGAAGGCCATACGCCCTAAAACAGAGGTGGGGAATCTGTGGCCATATGGATGTTGCTGGATTCCAGTTCCCATCAACCCTGGTCAGCTTGGCCAATGGCCCAGGATGATAACTGCAGTCCAAGTTCCCCACCCCTGACTAAAACATCATTTTTAAAGCCTAACATCTGTGAAAAAGTAACCTTGGGCTTCTAACATCTTGTGATGCAGTCACACAAATCAATCAATGGAAGAATGATCTGCTTTCTCAAGAAAACCCGCCCCTGAGGATGTATAGTCAGTCTGAAAAGGGAAGACATACATTCATTAAAGTGGCTCATTAAGAGCATTATTCAGCACCAGACTGTCCTACTAATCAATCCATTTGAATTAGCAGAAGGCAACTTTACCACAAAGCATTTAACTCATATTTCACTGAAATCATTAAGGTACCTCCTGGGGAGCGAGCGGCCTTGGATTTGGTACACTTATAGCCCAAGGCAACCTAATTACTTGAAATAGATATATATGAAAACTGAGCATTTTTTTCATGGCTCCTCCAAACTTGCAGACTTAAAAGCCACATTCAGATTATCCTATGCTGGCTCAACAAGACAAGTTTTTGCCTGAGCAATCAAACTAGAAAGCCCCTAATTAATCTGTTTCCTGTTTTGTTCAACTAGAAAACTACAGTATGATTACCTGTTTTAGAACAAGGCAGGATATTACACCAACTCCCAACAGGGAAAATTATACCATGAGATTTGTTTACTAGTATTCTTTAATAAAGAACACTGGACACAAAATATAAACAGGCATTCAATATTCATTCAAATCTACAGTTCTTAAGAGCTTGAAGATAGCCCTGATCATTCATAGGTTGCCTGGTAATTTTGGTACTTGTGGCAAAGTTTAGTTCACTCTCATTTCTACCTACATTTGAGGTTAAGTTTGACTCAGAGCAGATCCATTAATTTCAATAGTCGACTCTGAGTAAAACTTAGTTAACTACCACCCATGTATGAACATTTCTACATATTTACCTGCATATTTTCCCTAACATACACATTTTTGTATGCAATTTAGTTTAGTATATTCGTTTTTGCAAGTAGTTTTCCCCTGACAGAATTCGTTTTTGTACATCATTTTCACTAACTATACATCACTTCTGTGGGAACGTTTCACTAATAAATGCATCTTCATATGCATTTTGGGGGGTTAGAAAGCTACATCACAAAGTTTAGAGACGAGTGAATTTTGAAGGAAAGCTTTGTTTAGGTTCGCTTATTGCTTTGGAAAGTGAAAAATATATATATTAAAATGTGGACTGAGAAATTTCTCCCCCATCCTAAGATCAGGAAACACATCAGACTTGGGGGGAGGATATTGTTTCTAAAGCTTCGATCCCACATGTTTGCCCAGTATTCACAACAGCCAACTTTATCTTGCTCAGAAAGAGTGTGCCATGATTGATGATGGTACTAGAGATTGTTCAAATGTTAATCTTCTGGCACTGAGTATTTGTATAATTCTCTTCTCAATGCTTCAATATTTATTTTTAAAATGCATACCCCATTCTTCACATTAACGTCACAGGCGAGGTTACAGCATCAGATAAATAGACACAATAAATAATCACACACAAATACACAAACCAATAGACACCTTTTAAAACTAGTAAGTCAGGCCATTTTTTTGTAACTAAAAAATATAGTTGACAGTTCCCTGGCCTTGTTCAAAGGCCTGGTGGAACATGTTCTAAGCTGTTGCCAGAATGCATTCAACACTGGAGCTTGCTTGATGTCAAGGGGGAGATAGCATCCCAGGTGTCATTCGGCTGAAACATCAAAGCTGTCACCTTGAACTGGGCTCAGTGACAAATAGGTAGTGAGTGCAATTGCTTTGAGAGCAGTTTAAACTCCATAGGGCTCAGTAACTGATTTATGACTCTTTGGGGTCACAGGCACATAATTGTTCAGGTATGTTGTTGTTGTTGTTTAGTCGTTTAGTCGTGTCCGACTCTTCGTGACTCCATGGACCAGAGCACCCCAGGCACTCCTGTCCTCCACTGCCTCCCGCAGTTTGGTCAAACTCATGCTGGTAGCTTCGAGAACACTGTCCAACCATCTCGTCCTCTGTCGTCCCCTTCTCCTTGTGCCCTCCATCTTTCCCAACATCAGGGGCTTTTCCAGGGAGTCTTCTCTTCTCATGAGGTGGCCAAAGTCTTGGAGCCTCAGCTTCAGGATCTGTCCTTCCAGTGAGCACTCAGGGCTGATTTCCTTAAGGATGGAGAGGTTTGATCTTCTTGCAGTCCATGGGACTCTCAAGAGTCTCCTCCAGCACCATAATTCAAAAGCATCAATTCTTCGGCGATCAGCCTTCTTTATGGTCCAGCTCTCACTTCCATACATCACTACTGGGAAAACTATAGCTTTAACTATACGGACCTTTGTTGGCAAGGTGATGTCTCTGTTTTTTAAGATGCTGTCTAATTGTTCAGGTATACCCTGATCAAAGTCAAGGGCCCCAGAAAGGTGATAGGCTAAAAATGACTATCTCAAAGTGGTTCATAGGCCTATGTTCTCTAACATGCAAAGTGCAAACAGCCAGGCGTTCCTCCTCTGAATAGCATCCAACCTCCCTTTTCTATGTTTACATGAGGCCAGCTTGAATCCATTCCAGATCAGGAAAAATGTTGGGGAGCCGGGCTCCTGCTCAAAAGCTAGCAAGAGCGGAACATACTATCTGTGAAGTAGAAATACCACCTGATGTGAATGTGATCATTTAAGTAGCTCATGCTGTTTCCTCATATGAACAATGCAGTATTCAACATTGAATTACTTTGTAATATGCTCACTTGTTTCTAGGTCCCGTTAACATCCTTGTGGCCTTTCCCCTAACAGATACATATATTTAAATCAGTGCTTCATCTGTGGTATTTAGCTTTGAGAAGCTGCATTCACGTGGCACCAAGTAAAGTGATGCAGCTTTATTGTGCATCCGTAACAGTGAAACCAGACACTTTCCTCTGCCCCAGCTGCAACAAAACATGTCTCTTCCCTATCGGCCTCTACAGCCAAAGCAGGAGCTTGTAACTCGCCAGTGGTTTGACTTCAGCCCCAAAGGTACCTTCTTCCATTGTCTCACGAGACAGATGGATGCCAGCAATGTGAAGAATGACCATATAGGACATTGTATTTCATGTAAGCATTTTTGGTTGGTTTGATTATTTTTTGTATTATCCTCCGTGGACTTCTGGAATCTGGATATTGATATGGACTTGAATAGACTTCATCTCTTGAGGAGATAGAGGGGTAAATTTTTCACCTTCAATGTCTGTATTTATACTGCTATTGTAATATACTAATCAAATCAAAAGAAAAGAAAAAGAATCTACATTCACATGCACATAGAACATTGGTAGGGGGAGGGAATTACACACACCTGTGTCGCCTCCCCAACATGTTGCCCTCCCAATGTTTTGGACTACAACTCAGATCAGCCCCAACCTGTGGTCAGGGATGAAGGTAATTATAGATCAAAATGCCCAGAGGGCACCAGGTTGGGGAAGCCTGTACTAATCTATGGCATTAGAGACATCCATGGTACAGGTGTCTTCCCACTTACAAGGGGGTTATGTTCTCAGGTACCACGCATATACGTGAAATTGCGTAAAGTGGGGGACACCATCTAAAAAACCTGGAAACCTCTGGAAACCCTTAAGAAGCCCTTTCCCAAACCGCAGCACTTACCTGAATTGAGGCAATGGTGGCTCTTAGTCTCCAAAAACTCCTCCAAACTCCACCACAATCGCTCCCTCCAAAGCTCCTTTCTCAAATTCCAACTGTCCACAGGCCTCAAAGGTCTGTGCAAAGGCTCCTGGGATTGTTAGCCATTTTCCTGCTCTTTACAAACCATTTTTGCAGTTTCCCCCTATTTTCAGGCAGTTTTTGTGCCTTTTTGCTGTTTAAATCAATATATTTAATTCTCTCCCAGTGTCACGCATCTACACCGTCACGCAAGAGTCGAATGCCCGTAAGTGGGGGAGATGCCCGTATAGAATTTAAGAAAGTGCCCAAACTAAAATCCTTCTTTGCAGTGGAAGCAACCAGCAACGGTAAGAGTGATAACCACAATGTCTAAAATTATGGCATTCCCCCCCCCATCTCGCCCCCAGAGCTACTTGCCACAGTTATGGGGCATCTATTCATTCTGCCACTGAAATGTTTAGTGTGAATACTCACTTCTATAAGCCACAGCTGACTGGTTACAATGCAAACAGAATTCCTTTATAACCAGATGCCACAGTACATCTTTCAATCCAAAATAGTTTGTTTTTAAATGTTCATTAGCCATCATTTGAACAGAGCTGGAAAATGTTTATTTGAAATATAAATATGCATCTCCCAAATTTTTCTTACTGTTTGTGTACCTCTGTTTAATATTTATGCAACCATTTTGGGGATGTGTATGCACCTGCTCCTATTTTCCAGGTACATGAGCCTGGAATGTTTAATATGAATTTTAAAAGCAGGCAATTCAGTCTTAAGAGGTAAATGGAAGAATATATTTCCAAAATGAACCAACAAGGGAAATCTGAGCATAGAATATCCCTGGCACTTTAATTCAAACAGTTCATCCATCCATGGCAGGGAGCCATAACAACACGCAGCGTAAACGTCTCTGCAGTGCCACTGCTAATTGAAAAAGTGAATGTTATTTATTAAAGACAGCTCAGGATGAGCCCAGGAAACCACTGGAAATTTGGCTTCTGTATAGCAATTTTTAAAGGAATTGTGAACGCTCCTGCTGCTACCAATGGCTTAATTTTTTCCAAAGACATTTTTAACCATATTAAAGCAAACTCTCTTTATCTTAATACAAGTGGCACTTGGGGGGTAATTAAGATAATACATCCCCCTTAGCCAACCAAAATAGGCATATCAGAGTTTGGGAGGGGAAATCGTCTTAAATACACTGCCTGATTCGAGAGGGACACAAACAATTTTCTTAGAGAACCCTTTGCCATGGACTTCCTGAGTGCTGCCTGTGGTCACCAGGCTAGTGCTTAAACACAAGGCTGCATACAGCTGCCTCACAGCAAGAATCAAAGTACCAATCGATCCATCAAGTTCATGACTACTGACTGTGGGCAACTCTACAAAGTCTCAGGCAGAGCTCATTGCTAGCCGTGATACTTAGAGGGTCCATTTAATGGGAGACGTCAGACCCTAAGCCAGGAAACGTCTACATGCAGAACAACACTATGCACATTTCGTTCTACGTACCAAATGATTATGATCTGCAAATTTAGGGTAGCAGTTGCTATGTATATTTCACTTTTGTTTATTCCAGCACAAGAACCAGGCTCAACATATTTAAATGACAAATGCCATTTTATTTATCAAAACAGATAAGAAGTTAGCTGAACCCTCTTATCTCATTGCAGTTTGTGGGTGGTGGAGGAAGAAAAGGAACATGAAAGGTAAAGAACAGCAGGGAAAAGTTGTTGTAATTATAACTTTGGAAGCTATGTATTGCATTGTAAGTAAACCATTCTCTGGATTTTATTAAACCTATTTTTTTATTTAAAATGTGTTTTTTTAATTAAAAAAAAATAGAAACACTTCCATTCTCCACTGCAACCCATTCCTGCTCTTTGTTATACTGACCTAACCAGGAATCAGCTGCACTGTTGTGACATTTAAATCGCACACCAGTCCTGAAACAGAGTACAGGTCTTTTTTTTTCCTTTTTAGAAGTTTTATCTCTGAATTCAGTGCTTCCACAGGGCTGCATTGTCATGTGCATTACAATCTCAGAGTTACATTAGCAAGACTTGAACACCCTGAATTGAAGTATTCAAGTCTTAAGGCGGATGGCTGAGCTTGCTACAAAAAACGTATTACACTAGAGATGGAACATTATTTAAACAGAGCTGGATGTAGATAAACATCTCCAAGCGAGAACATTAAGTTTGAAATTCCAGTGGTGTTTTCAGGTGAAGGCTATTTCCTGGGCTTTTTTTTTTTTTTTTTTAAATGCCCATCCAAATATACACTAGAGAAGAGAAACCACCAGGAAGGATCTTGCATCCTCAAACTACTGCTGTTCCCACCACCAACCTTACTTTGCAGAGATTTATCCCATGAGTGAACTTTCAGGCACATGTAATAAGCAAGCCTGACAACCACGCCAGGGTCTTGGGCTGCCATACTCAAATCGAAAGTGGAACAGTGTTCTGCAGTCCAAGAACCCTGAGGGCAGCTCCTAGAAAGGCAGCTGGACACAATCTGGGAGCTGGCCAGACTGACAGCTGGAAGCCTGAAGATTGAGAGGCACCAGGCAGAAGAAACTCCTCTGCTGTACCAGTGGCAAGAAGCCACTCTGTTTTATATCATGCCTACAAGCCAGCTCCAGGTTGGAGACATTCCTCAGCAAAGGGCCCCTACCTCTGTCAGTCTTCCCTTGGGCTGTCAGCAGCGGGCACAGAAGCTGCAGTGATGGGCAACTAGGTTTAGTCGCCACTTTAATTTTTTTACAGTGCTGGTGAAGCATCATTGGCATGATGGGAAATTAAAATGGACACGGGTGGCGCTGTGGGTTAAACCACAGAGGCTAGGATTTGCCAATCAGAAGGTCGGCGGTTCGAATCCCCGCAACAGGGTGAGCTCCCGTTGCTCGGTCCCTGCCTCTGCCAACCTAGCAGTTCGAAAGCACGTCAAAGTGCAAGTAGATAAATAGGTACCGCTCCAGCGGGAAGGTAAACGGCGTTTCCGTGCACTGCTCTGGTTTGCCAGAAGCGGCTTAGTCATGCTGGCCACATGACCCGGAAGCTGTACGCTGGCTCCCTTGGCCAATAAGAAGAAGAAGAAGAAGAGTTTGGATTTGATATCCCGCCTTTCACTCCCTTTAAGGAGTCTCAAAGTGGCTAACCTTCTCCTTTCCCTTCCTCCCCCACAACAAACACTCTGTGGGATGAGTGAGGCTGAGAGACTTCAGAGAAGTGTGACTGGCCCAAGGTCACCCAGCAGCTACATGTGGAGGAGCGGAGACGCGAACCCGGTTCCCCAGATTACGAGACTACTGCTCTTAACCACTACACCACACTGGCTCTCGAGATGAGCGCCGCAGCCCCAGAGTCGGCCACGACTGGACCTAATGGTCAGGGGTCCCTTTACCTTTTTATGTTGGGAGCAAAATTAACTGGTTGCTCAACCCAGATGCCCAGTGTGGCTCAGGATGCCAAGCTGAGAGGGCAAGAATCAGTGATGGACTCTAATACTGAAGTTACACAACATCTGTGGATCAGAAAGACCACCGCTGCATATCCTTAATTCCCGTCTATAGATGAAGGAGGCTCTCTTGACTGAACACTGACTGTCCAGGAAGCTAATTTAAACTAGGCCCCAACATCCTGAAGCCAAGCCCAGGAGTCTCTGACACCAAGCTAGACAACACATATATTGCCCAGTGGAATGACTCAGTGGGTACATGTGTGGAAGAGTGTTTTTCTCCTGGTTCATACATCCAGGTTTTTAAGCTTAGCTGAGAACTAAAGTGGGGAAGAAATTGACTGGGACACACAAGGAAGGAGAATATTCCATTTCTTTTTGTTGTGCTTGTATCGCATTATCTGTCTAGTCCACTTTCACCCCCAGACATGCTTGTCCCAAAGCATAAAGTAGGGAGCATTAACAGTAGGTCACTACCGTAGGAGAATGGCTCCAGGGACTGGTTCCAATCCAAGGGACGTGCTGCCGCCATTTGGCTGAACAGCTGAGGAGAGAGTACTATTCTGCCCCTCTTTATCTCCGTTCTTCACCAAGCAGTGGCAGCCATGGGGAAGGTCTCTCTGGAGTTATCACTTCTGAAAGGTGCAACTTCTCCAACAACAAGCCGTGCTGAGCATGAAAAGGAGGTTCTACACCAGAGGTCAGCAAACTTTTTCAGCAGGGGGCCGGTCCACTGTCCCTCAGACCTTGTGGGGGGCCAGACTATATTTTGGGGGAAAAATAAAAAGAACGAATCCTATGCCCCACAAATAACCCAGAGATGCATTTTAAATAAAAGGACACATTCTACTCATGTAAAAACATGCTGACTCCCCTTGAGGAGGAGATTGGATCTGGCCTCCAGGCCTTGGTTTGCCTACCCATGTTCTACACTATCTATTTAGAAAAAGTTTCTTTAGGACATTGATCCAAAATAATAAATGTTCGCATTCCTAAGTTATAGCATTTAATTCACATGCAAACAGCATTATACCAGACCCAAGAAGAAGGGCCGAACATTCATTTATTTTCGTTATATAAGAAACTTGAAAACATCTCAACAAAATGTTTCGCAATGCATAACAAGCAAACACGGAACTTTGAAGCATTATTGCAGGTTAACAGAGGACATCTTTCTAAAGAGTGAATGGCCTGTGAAGGCCTGGCCAAAGCTTTTTCCACAATTGATGTTAAAATATGTAGAACTTGCAGGTTTATACAGAATAAGAGAGCAAGAAGAACATATATTTAGAAAAGGGTGGGAAATATTTAGTGACTATATGGAAAAATAACTGTACACAGCTGAAAAGGCTGGCAGCATTAAGTTAAAATTAACAGCGTAATTATTGTTTGAGGGATGTAAAAACGGAAGACTGACAAAAATGGTTTCAGTAAAATATGCAGGAAGACTAGATATATAAAATGAATCAAGGAAGGAGAGGGAGGGGTCGTTGGATATTTAAGGGTGTGTAAAACTGAAAATTCAATTAATAATAATAATAACTGTTTCCTCAATTGAGCCTTGGTTCATATGAGGAATTGTTGATGAATGAACATATCATTCCCCAGCCAGCTGAAGATGGTCTGATTCAGCAACTGAACTCCAGCGGTGCATATACACTATACTGAATATATATGTGTGTATTATATGCGTCTGAGTGACAGCTGTCTTCAGCTGAAGAGATACACACAGCCCACATTTCTCTTGAGCCTAAAACACACACACACACACAAACCTTGCCTTGGCAGTAGAACTAACCACCCCTGAAGCAAGCATTGATTTAGCCAGTACATTTGAAGTATTAGAAATAGAATTTCACAAACAGGCAATTAGAACTGCTTTGGGTCAGAATGCGGAGTTTTTGAAAGCAAGCACTTTAACATGGCTTTTGTCTGCGCGCACAAGGAATGTTCATGGAGACAGCTGCCGTGTGAGAGGTTTAAAGCACCCGTCTCATAGCATGTCTGATGTGCGCTTTGACCCTGAGCAGCAGCAACCGTATGCTCTGGGGGCTATTTACTTATTAAGATTATATACTGCACTTAAGTAAAGCATTTCTTAGGGCAGCTCAAAAACGAAATGAAATACAGCAAAATTAGTAAATATATGGCAGATGAAAACAAAATAAACAGGCACGGATAAAACTGAGAATTAAAAAAGCCTGGTTGAAACTATTTGCCTGGAAATACATTAGAGCAGAGCTTTCCAAACTTTTTATATCGGTGACAGGCTTTTTAGTCATGCATCATTTTGTGACACAGCAATCCAGTTTTACTAGTAAACCGGAGGTTAAACTTTCCAGCTCTGTATTCGAGAGAAGGAGGCAATACTTGAAGGGGATAGAGAGTATTCCACATGTGGGGCACCATAAAAGACAAACCCCCCATACCAGGCCCCAAAATATGACAAGGGGTGGACCTTGGTAATAAAGTGCCCTGTGCGAAGCCAAAATCTGATGCCCCCTCAAGCCTGGCTTTCCCAAAGCCAAGTGCTGGGCTTTGGGAAGGAGACACAAGACTCTACCAGAGCCCTAGAGCCCTTCCACCTCTTCCCAAAGCTAGGCAAGTGCTGGACTTTGGGAAGGAGGACTCTAGAACCTGTCAGAGACCTCGTGCTTTCTTCTAAGCTTTGGAAAAGGAGGCAGGAAGGCGGCCCCTTGACCCCTGTGGGGGGGAACCAGTCGCAATGCCCTAAACCCACCTCTGGATTGCATGGGCAAAAAAAAGTAGGAGAAGACAGCCCTTGGGTTCCCTTGGTTTAATCTGTTTGAGCGTTTAAAGGCAAGCACCAACACCCTGAACTCTGCTCAGACTGGACTGGTTGGAGAGAAGGCAGCACTGATGTGGGCCAGGCAGAGTGGAGTTAGGCGCCATTTTTATAATATTGTCAACGCCATTTTCTTTGTTGAGACCAATATGGATTTAACAGGGACCTTGTTCCACATGGCCCTGTATATGAGGTCTATATAGGTACTGGGTCTTTTTTGTTTTCATTTTAATAAGTTGATGAGTGGGTTTAGATTTGGCTAAAGTTTTCAGAGAGAAGAGCTTTTGGATTTCATTAAAGCTCCCCTACCTTTCCTCCGGGAACGCGGGTGGCACTGTGGTCTAAACCACAGAGCCTAGGGCTTGCCGATCAGAAGGTCGGTGGTTTGAATCCCTGCGATGGGGTGAGCTCCCGTTGTTCAGTCCCAGCTCCTGCTCACCTAGCAGTTCAAAAGCATGTCAAAGTGCAAGTAGATAAATAGGTACCGCTCCAGCGGGAAGGTAAACAGCGTTTCCGTGTGTTGCTCTGGTTCGCCAGAAGTGGCTTAGTCATGCTGGCCACATGACCCGGAAGCTGCATGCCGGCTCCCTTGGCCAATAAAGCGAGATGAGCGCCGCAACCCCAGAGTCGGTCACGACTGGACCTAATGGTCAGGGGTCCCTTTACCTTTACCTTTCCTCCAGGGGATATAAAAAGTTGCAAGTGAAGTATGGAAGGAATTACTATTTACTGAAATTAATGAAGACTTCTGCCCCAAGTGGCATGCACGTATTTGGCGAAACATTCAGTGTGTGCATTATATAGTGTGACAGGGTTTGTCTCGTAACAAGCTACATCTCCATGTTGTAAATCAACATTTTAATGATGAATAGTTCACGGCTGCACGGAGCCATGCATTTACTGTTGCTTCTACTCAGTGACAAAAGAATCAAAGAATCATAGGATCATCTAGTCCTGCAATGCAGGAATATGCAGCTGTCCCTTACGGGGATTGAACCTGTAAGCTCGGCTTTATCAGTACAGTGGTACCTCGGGTTACAGATGCTTCAGGTTACAGACGCTTCAGGTTACAGACTCCGCTAACCCAGAAATAGTACCTTGGGTTAAGAACTTTGCTTCAGGATAAGAACAGAAATCGTGCAGCAGCTGCTCGGTGGCAGCAGGAGGCCCCATTAGCTAAAGTGGTGCTTCAGGTTAAGAACAGTTTCAGGTTAAGACGGACCTCCAGAACGAATTCAGTTCTTAACCTGAGGTACCACTGTACCACACTCTAACCTACTAAGTTATCCAGCTGATACCACCATTATTTTAGTAATCCTATTTACACGTTGCTCAAACCATTTTGCTTAAGACTTTTTGAGTGAATCTTTCAGGGTTTTAAAACAAACATCTTTATATTGAATACTTTTACAGCAAGTAGCTGTATTTTTTAAAAAAATACCCCACAAACTTTATCCAAAGGATTCATAATTTAGAAGCAGTTAACAATCACAACTTTACATTTTCGGACTGCGAGATTTCTAACCTACAGTATTTGTGTTTCTGTGGAAGTGAAATATCCCTTGATGGAACCAGCAATTCTAAAGGAAGATAAAAGTTTTAGTGTACCATGACAATTATTATTATTTGTTCTTTATAGTACTCTATGGGCTTTTTTCAGGTCCTCCGAAGCATGTCATATTAAATATAGCAAGGAAGTCGGTAAAATATTTGCTCGTAAAGTTACAGTACTGGTTTTTACACAATATAATTTATTGTGTGGTGTAAAAGATTATAACAATGTCAAAACAAGCATAAAGTTAAACATAAAGGTAGAGTATGGAGTCAAAGTACTAGTGCTTTGGCATGTTGTATTCATGAATGCCAAACAGAGTGCATGAAGCAGACGGGAGAATTCTAATTCTGTAAACCTAACAACAAGGTTTGTGACTACCCATCACTGCCCATCGCTATTGCTGAAAGCTTATTTAAAAAAACCCCAAAACAATTTAGACCTATAAAAACTGGCCTAGAAATGTGCCCAGAACGGATGCACACTGGAAAAGCTGCTTCATATTAAAAGGCTTTTTAAAATTTTGCTTTACTTCTGTTTAAACTTCATTCTTTTTACCTTCGCCTGTGTTTTCTCCCCGTCATTTTTGAATGGAGAACCTTGATCTCTTCTGCTGCCTGTAACTTTGGTGTTTTGCATTCTGATGGCATGAAAATTACAGATGTTCTGCTATTCCTCACCAAATGCAATAGACCTGTCAAATTTCAGACAGTGTGGATGAAAACATGAATAAATGCACCCCCATTCATTTTTCACAATAATTTTACATTAAAATAAATGCAAACTAAATTGGTGGGGATACATTAATTTCCCTTTAAAGGCATTTTTAAATGAATTCATACCGAACTGAGCCAGGAATAGGCTTACAGTCTTCCCGTACTACCTAAAAACACTTAGTCCCTGCTCCAAGAAGAGGACTGTGGATAAAGGCTGCAGTGATACCTTCAATTGGGAAGATCTGCATATACCCCCTGAGGGCCATTTGCTCCATCCCAGCTGTTCCAGGCTGGTAATACTGATCTGAGCAACAGTTAATATTTATGCACAAAGATAATATCACACCCTCACGGTCCAGTTGCATAATCACGCTGCTAAGTAAACAGGCTTTCTACAGGGAGTTTAGCTGGCATATCTGATAATCCCTTCACACGCGCAAAATAAAAATCTGTTGATCTGCAATGAAGCTTAATAGCTGAAAAACAGCAAATGGAAAGTTCAATCAGCAATTATCCATAAAAACAACACAGTCTTGGTTTTTGGAAACATTTTACATGTGATGCTTCAACTGACTTAACACAGCATGTTCCAAAGGGTACCTCCTGGGCGAATATTCTAGCTGTCTGCATAAAACAAAAATTGAAGCTGGAACATAAAACACCGGCAACAGATGATTCTGGAAAATGATCAGGGGCCAATATTTCGAAGAGCGTCTAGTAATACAAAGTAGCTCAGCACTAGGTAGAAGTCTCAGGAAGAAAGAAAGCATACACTGGAAATGGCTAAATATATAACACAACTGCACACACACACACAAATTAGGAAGTGAATCACTTTTAACAAGCAAAAGCCAAACACCACACATGTATTTATCTGAATCAAGAAAAAAAATCAGGCAAGCATGTTTATGTGTGTGTCTTTGTTTGATCACATTGTTTTGGGGGGGGCGGCGGCAAATATGCGATTTCGGAAGGGCAGGGTGAACAGCTAATACACCCTTTGTTTTAGGCCACATCTGATTTTTCATTTTTCTCTGATGGTTATGCAGTATAAGCAAGTATCCCACAAAAACAACTGTTTCTAAACATTTTCTTTTTTGCACTTAAGCAGGCATTCTGGTGGTCCTGGCTACCTTTTAATTTATTTATTTACAGTGGTACTTCAGGTTAAGTACTTAATTCGTTCCGGAGGTCTGTTCTTAACCTGAAACTGTTCTTAACCTGAAGCACTTTAGCTAATGGGGCCTCCTGCTGCTGCAGCACCACCGGAGCCCGATTTCTGTTCTTATCCTGAAGCAAAGTTCTTAACCTGAAGCACTATTTCTGGGTTAGCGGAGTGTGTAACCTGAAGCGTATGTAACCCGAGGTACCACTGTATTGCATTTATATACCGCCCTATACCTAGAGGTCTCAGGACGGTTCACTGAACAAGATTGACATATAAAACCACAATATATATAATCAAAATAAAAACAACAGCCCAACGACAAACCTCCCCCCCCCAAAAAAGAGCCACATTCTAAAAGGGCATAGGATGTCAAACTAATCAACCAAAGGCCTGGTTAAAAAGGAACGTTTTCTCCTGGTGACTAAAAGTGTATAATGAAGGTCTCAGGCAAACTTCCCTGGGGAGAGCATTCCACAGATGTGGAGCCACTGCAGAGAAGGCCCGTTCTTGTGTTGCCACCCTCCGGAGCTGTCGACGAGGAGGCACACAAAGGAGGGCCTCAGAAGATGATCTCAGAGTCCAGGTAGGTTCATATGGAAAGAGGCAGTCCTTGAGGTATTGTGGTCCTGAGCCATTTTAAGGCTTTATAGGTCAAAACCAGCACTTTGAATTGGACCTGGAAACTAATTGGTAGCCAGTGCAGTAGGACCAGGATTGGTGCAATATGCTCGAACCGTCTTGCTCCGGTGAGCAACCTGGCTGCTGAATTCTGCACTAGCTGAAGTTTCCAAACCGTCTTCATAGGCAGTCTTTGTCAGAATCTCCGCTACAACCAAGCTGATAAAGCTCATCCTCCGATCATAATTAATGACCTGAGCCTTTGATCAGGCTCCAAGCACGCTTCCCCATTCAGCAGAGTGTCCAGCACACAGAGAAGGATGAGAAACACTGGCTACATTGCTAAGAGTTTTATTCCTAACTATGCAGATAGAAAACACATCCTCTCTCTGTGAAAGGCAGAGAGCAACTGAACAACAAAGGAACAGGAAACCAGTAACGTCACATCCGTCTCCTGTCGTCCGTGAGACTTCCAACAGCCTGGAATGTCTCTGGAATGTAAACAGAGTCTTGTGACTCCAAGCACTGCACAGTGGCAACACACAGAAACCAACAGTCTTACGTATAACACATTGCAGTAATCTAACCTTGAGGTTACCAGAGCATAGACAACAGTAGTTATACTATCCCTGCCCAGATAGGGACCACCAACCGGACCTGCCCAGATAGGGACCACCAACCGAAGCTGATGGAAGGCACTCTGGGCCACTGAGGCCACCTGAGCCTTGAGCGACAGCAAAGGATCTAGGAGTACCCCCAAGCTACGAACCTGCTCCTTCAGAGGAAGAGTAACCCCAACAAGAGCAGGCGATCTCCCACCCATCTGGTCTAGAGAACCACCCCCTAACAGTGCCTCAATCCTATCTGGACTGAGCTTCAGTGTGTTGGCTCTCATCCAGTCCATTACTGAGGCAATGGAGCTTTCCCCTTGTAGGGCACATTGGCAGGTCCAGTCTCTTCCAAGCAGAGGAAGGAATCAGAGCCTTGGCTCATTACCGGTAGGACCTGATGGCTGAGCCATGGAAGGTGCTATCACCATTGGGGAGCGGAACCCATTCAACGCCTTATAAAGGCAGACAATACCTTGCACTGCTTCAAGGAGCCAGCTGTGTTTCCTGAAGGACACTTGCCTAAGTCTGTATCCTTGAGGACAAGGAGCTGGAGCAGCTGCTAAGGAGGAGGAGGAGGCATGGAAGTGGAAGTGAAAACAGGAGTGCAAAGCAGGATTGCAGAACGGAAGAGAGAAATGGTTTTAGAAAGCAGACTCATTTGCCTTCACTGCTTTTTGGTCCTATTGGTTGTGGCACCTCAGCTGATTTTGCTTTCAGGTCATCACATCAGATGTGGCAATGCGACCTTGACAGTATCACATGGGTTAACTGTGACCAATAGCAATGCAGCTGAATGAGGCTGAGGGCAGTAAAGGGGGAGAGAAATGGTGCTGAGAATTGCAACACTTGAAGAACGTGACTGTGGTTGCAACGAGAGCAGAAAAGCCATAGAAAACAGAAGTGTTACAACAAACATGAAACAAAGCAAGTAGGTTCAGTTCAGGTCTGGGCAATTTTTTTCTGTGGATTGTACATCCGATTGCCAGGAGGCAGAGGAGAATTCAAATATGTGAATGTGTCAGAAATTGCAGTCATACATAACTAAGAATGAGTGCTAGTTAGTGCATTAAAGGGTTAAGACCACAGAACTCTCTTCCTAGACTCAGCTAGGTCACACACCCCTTACTCCAGTGAGGGAGGAAGTGAATCTGCTTCATGTCCTTTTCATATTCTATTCTTGCCAAGTAATCCACCAGGACAGACATATCTGAACTTGCTCAAAGTTCAGACCACTTGTCTGAAACTATATTGCATATTTTGCTCCCAAGAGGAATCCACCTATGTTCTCCTTGCTGCTGCATAGAACGATGCATGAATCAGACCTTTGGGTTTAGTAAGTAAAGCTTTTAAACTTACTTAGCAGTGTGTGGCCGTTCATTCAAAGATGTGAGTCCCAAGAGTCTGAATATGTACAGAAAACATTTCACCATGTGATCTGCTGCTTGTGTAAGCCAGCCTCTTCCCTCAAAATATGAGCCTAACCTCCTTAGCCCGCTTTCTCCCTCCTTGTGCTTCATTTTCTGCTGCTTATAAGCAGCAACCCTTAAATCGTTCAAATCCAAACTTAGGTTTGTTGCCATTGTCAAAAGAAAGCAAATTATTTCTTATTTTCATTGCTAACTTTCCTAACACGTTATAAACACTCTAATACATTAATTCAGATTATCATTCTGAGCACTTTTTGCATTAATTCTCAACTGACTGACCCTCTCCATCTGTAATTATTACCATGAAGGGTTTGAATATCATTAAGCTCTTCTCACCGACTGCATTAACTTTAAAAGGTAATTTGATTAATTCTGCAAGCCACTGGTAGACAGATATTTAACGCCTCATGGAATTTGCGCATTATCAGTGTTTTGCAGCAACTAGATCCAAAAGATAAACTCAATCCTTGGGGGCCAGATGAAAAGGGTTGCTTGTTCCTCAGAAAGATTTCAAGTAATTTTGCTAAGCTTTAAAGAGTGCTTTAAATTGTTTTCTCCAGAATAACAAACAGATCATTCCTTTGAATCCACCCCCACTCTCTTCACTTCTGATTTAATAACTTTTCATTTCAGCTGAACACATATTTCCACAGCATAGCCTAAGGTTTTCCACATGAGAAAGCGCAGTGATTTTCAGCAGGTTAAAATCATCAGCTGATAAACTGCTGAAGAGACTACTGTCAGCCAAAACAGGCAATCCTAATCAGATTTAGTTAGTGGTAAATCCCATGTACCTCATTTCCCAATTCTGCGTGCAAACCTGTGCACATTTACTGCAGAGTAAGCGGGTGGCGCTGTGGGTTAAACCACAGAGCCTAGGGCTTGTCGATCAGAAGGTTGGCGGTTTGAATCCCCGCGACGGGGTGAGCTCCCGTTGCTCGGTCCCTGCTCCTGCCAACCTAGCAGTTCGAAAGCACGTCAAAGTGCAAGTAGATAAATAGGTACCACTCCGGCGGGAAGGTAAACGGCGTTTCTGTGTGCTGTTCTGGTTCGCCAGAAGCGGCTTAGTCATGCTGGCCACATGACCCGGAAGCTGTATGCCCGCTCCCTTGGCCAATAAAGCGAGATGAGCGCCGCAACCCCAGAGTCGGCCACGACTGGACCTAAAGGTCAGGGGTCCCTTTACCTTTACTAAGTCAGTAGGGCTTAACTCACCATAAGCATTCACATGATTGTGTGCTGCATTTACATTTAAAACTGCAGAGATTATTTAGAAGGGGGTCGTGGATTTTTAAGTATTGCAGTAATAGCAACTAGATATAAAAAAGAGAGAAAGGAAAACAGGGAAAGGTGATTACTTTGAAAGTACAGAGCATACATTCTTTGATTGCCACAGGCCAGTACTTAAAAATTTAATTCAGGCAGGAATATGCAAGGAAATATGTCTAGACAGAGGTATTCCTAAGCACACGTCTTCATTCAAGGAAAACATACTTTGAAAGCATCATCAAAAAGTGACAGATGACTTGGAAAGTTAATTAGATACGATCTCCCAAAGAGATCTTGTGGGTGTCTGCTAATTAGCCAGCTCAACTCTAGGTGCATCTTAAAGACAGTGTGTCACGGAACAGCATTTAAAGTACAATCTTTACAATGGTTACAAACCAAGCCCCCCCCCCACACCTTTGGGGGGAAAATAGAGAGTAAAAATGTGCAGATACATTTGCAATGAATAATTCTCGAAGTAATCACACCTTTAACCCCTATTCTTCGCTTGTCTCTTTATTTCTTATCTTATCTACATATCCCTGTCTTGGTTACCCCCCCTCCCAAATCCCCTTTCTCCTTCTCGCTCTGCAACTGACTGTCGATGGTTATCATAATTGCTGTCTGCGCCAGCCAGGAACTCAAATGAAATAGGGGTCTGCCGGCGGGGTCAGAATGGCTGACACGCAGACAGGAAATCTGGAAGGGACTGCTCTGCACTTTTGCTTCCTGTCAGCTAGAAAGCTACTGCGGCCAGTAGGTCATGCGACCTGTTACAGAGCTGAACTGGCCACTTAAAAGACATTAGGCGGTGCCAAGTTTAGAGCGATGCAGTTGGTTTCCCTGCCAAGCTGAGGGGGTGCAAAACTGAGAAGGACCGAAATTGAGAAGATCTCTTTGGGGGCACCAAATTTTGGTCTCGTTCAGGGTGCCATATTACCAAAGATTATCAAAGTCTGCCCCTGCATGATGTGGCTGTTTCAGTAAGGAATCCTGAGTCTTTCAAGCACACTGACACATAGTTAATGAAGTTGCCTATGGTCAGGATAACACCGTCAGCATAGATTGCTGTCTCGGTGCAACAAGGTTGCGGGTGGAAGATGTTGCGGCATTCTGGCAGCTCATAGGATCAAAATGTACAAAGAGATAGTTTGCAAACGGGAAGAATACCAGTTGGGAGTGAGACCGCACCCCTGTGCTTGCTCACTCAATCCCACCGCCCCCCAACATTAAGCCCCACTCTTGCTGCCTGATCTCCCCCCAGTGATGCTATGGACAATGATAGAAGGCAAGATCTATATGAAGCCCCTGGGAGAGATCATCAGGGGGTTTGGGCTGGGTGTTCATCAGTATGCAGATGACACCCAGCTCTACCTCTCTTTTAAATCAGAACCAGTGAAGGTGGTGAAGGTCCTGTGTGAGTGCCTGGAGGAGGTTGGAGGATGGATGGCGGCTAACAGATTGAGGTTGAATCCTGACAAGACAGAAGTACTGTTTTGGGGGACAGGGGGCGGGCTGGTGTGGAGGACTCCCTGGTCCTGAATGGGGTAACGGTGCCCCTGAAGGACCAGGTGCACACAATTCAAATTCTGAGCACAATTCAAAGTGTTGGTGCTGACCTTGAAAGCCCTAAACAGCCATGATCATGTATACCTGAAGGAGCGTCTCCACCCCCATCGTTCAGCCCGGACACTGAGATCCAGCGCCGAGGGCCTTCTGGCGGTTCCCTCATTGAGAGAAGTGAGATTACAGGGAACCAGACAGAGGGCCTTCTCGGTAGTGGCGCCCACCCTGTGGAACAACCTTCAGATGTGAAGGAAATAAGCAGCTATCCTATCTTTAAGACATCTGAAGGCAGCCCTGTTCAGGGAAGTTTTTAATATTTAATGCTGTATTGTTTGTAACACTCGATTGGGAGCCGCCCAGAGTGGCTGGGGAAACTCAGCCAGATGGGCGGGGAATAAATAATAAATTATTATTATTATTGTCCCCAGCACAACTGCGTCTCCAAAAGCAGTGCTAACCTTTTGCCCACAGGAGTGAATGGAAAGTATTAATTCACTCACAAGGAAGTAAGGAGGGAGTTCACTCAGAGACATCACTACAATGGGAGCTAACCTAGCCTCTTTTCCCTGGTGACCTCAGCTTCCAAGAGTCAAGTCAGCCCCTGTCTCCATAGACCAGATTGGGATCTATTTCTTGATCACTAGAGCATCACATAGAACACAGCGACATTTTATTTTGCCTGGCAGCCTCTCCCCAAAATAGTTAAGTTCAAAAATGTTGAAACAGAAAACGGTTGACATTTTAAAGCCAACAAGGAAAAGCTAAGAGTGTAGGAAATGGCCAGAATGGGCTCTTTGTCCATCTAGACCAGCATGATCTACTCTGGAAGTGGATCTGCGGGGGCAGAGAGAGGTCCTTTCTTGTCACTTGTTACCCGAACCTTTTAACTGGAAATGCCAGGGATTGAACCTGGAACCTTCTGCATGCAAGGCACGTGTTCTACCAATGAGCTGTGGTTTATACCAGTTGCAAACTGTGCGTGGTTGCTTGTTTCCAGGCAAATGTCTGGGGAAAAAACATGCTGAAGTACTGAATCATTTAAGAGACTATTACCCAAATGTGATCTCTGAACTTAGGTAAGGGCTGGAAATAAAACACTCCTGGTTTCAGTGTTTCCACCTTTTGAAAGAATCAGGCCCTTTAGAATCCTCTCCCCCTTTTGAAAACTGCCCTTAATGGAAAAAGCTGCCCCAAAGGCAACTGATTACACTATCTTCAGGTCTGCACCTTCCTATCTGTGTGTGGAGACTTCAGCTTAGTAATGTGTTCTGAATGACCTTCCTTATCCTCTGTGACCTTTCAATGAAACCTTCATAGGTTGTTTTGCTAGGACATTTCCAACGTTATGCTATTTTCCTACTTAAAAAGCAAAGCAAAACACATTTGACACATTGTAAACACATAGCTGTCAACGTTTCCCTTTTTTTAAGGGGAATTCCCTTATTCCGAATAGGATTCCTTGCAAGGAAAAGGAAAAGTTGACAACTATGTTTAAACACCATGCATTCAAAATAAGACCTTTTTATAACTTTATTTTCACCTTCATAGTTGCTTCCCAATGTCCTTTTCAAAGCAAGAGATTTGGACCAGGGAATCTTATTCTATCTTATTCCATTGCAGGAAACTGCAATACATTTTTTTTAAAAAAAAAATTGCATAGGGCACAATTTTTCCCCTGGGCTGGACAACTACACAGAAACTGCCCTATAATTTGTTCCTGTTTGCTGCTGCTGCTGCTTGCCCCATCATCAGGTGAGTTCCCCTGAGCTGTGGGGGTTGGATCACCTACCTAGGAGATGCTAGGTGGGCCTGGATCACCCACCAGTGAGGCACTAGCAGTCACATGGGAGCTCCACCATCCCCCTAAGGGCATCTTGCCCAAGGTTGTCCTAATCTGATGCTGGGTTTGCCCATAAATGAAATCACAGTGTCCAGGAGAAACAGTGAATTTTCTTCTTACAACCACCTGCACGTCTCCTGTTCCTCCTGTTCCACACTGGAGAGCCAGTGTGGTGTAGTGGTTAAGAGCGGTAGTCTCGTAATCTGGGGAACCGGGTTTGCGTCTCCGCTCCTCCACATGCAGCTGCTGGGTGGCCTTGGGCCAGTCACACTTCTCTGAAGTCTCTCAGCCTCACTCACCTCACAGAGTGTTTGTTGTGGGGGAGGAAGGGAAAGGAGAATGTTAGCCGCTTTGAGACTCCATAAAGGGAGTGAAAGGCGGGATATCAAATCCAAACTCTTCTTCTTCTTCTTCCTCCTCCTCCTCCTCCTCCTCCTCCTCCTCCTCAAGTCTTTCACCCGCTGCAGAGATCTCTGAGCCACTTTGTGTTAGTTGGGAGAGTCAAGAGTCTTGACTCAAGACTCTGCCTTCCTACCAAGTTCTCTGGCATACCTTGGGGGTGAAGGAGGGGGTCAGTCTCTCACCCTTACACTGGGCTTTCGGAAACATGCAAAAGTAAGGTCAATCTGACTGCTTCCAAGTGTTTCCAAATCCATGCCCTTAACAGATGCGTTATTTAGGCAATATTGATGTGGTACGTGGATCACATCACTGGTCTACTTCACTGGACTGTTTCTTGGTGGTTACTTGGATACAGAATGTGGTGTATTTTGAGCAGGGCTCTACTCTTTCAATACACTTGCAGACCAAGACAAGTGGCAGCACTCATGTCCCTCGAGTGACAATATTAGCCTTTTTGCCAGAAAAAGCCTATGCCCTTTCAAAGACAGGCATGCAGTTACTTCGGGAAAACAGAGTGGTCCTATTTGTCCCCACCTCTAAAATGTCACTTGTGGTGACATGACTGTCCTTGGCCAAATTATGGAAGGATGTTCTCGATGTTAGAGGGCAGTCACAGCGTAATGCTGAAGACTGCAAGCTGGGAAGTCTCCACTTCCAAGAATATCACATCACCAAAAAGCAGCCGCCATTTTGATAGGCACCCCCCCCCCCCCCGTCTTGGCTCCCCATCTGCAGTAAGAGGATAACAATATCGACTTCCCTTCTGGGTTTGTTGTAAGGATTACCAAGACAATATACGTGGAACAATTTGAATGCAATACAAATGCTTATTAAGTCTTCAAGCCTCCATGGACATACTTTGTAGCTCCCTTGGTAGGTTTGATTCATGCTTTACAAATTAGTGAGATTCACTAGAGACTTTTTTTTTTTGAGGTGGGGGAGCTGTGTACACATTACCAGCTAGGTTAATCTTTTTCTCAGTTCGGAAAGAAGTTCGTTTGGAGAAAAATACATCAAACCTTGGCATTTTTGATGAGTTTACAACAGGATAGATACAGGATAGATTTGGATTGTGACTGAGGTCAGGTGTACACCACTTCCCAAGCTGGTAGTGGGAGTGCACTGGACACAGAATAAATGGGGATGTGTACACAGTGAGATAGAGAGAGAGAGGAGAGAGAGAGAGAAATGAACAGCTGCCTATCTCTAGGAGAACATGGAAAAATATTTTTAAAAATGACTCTGGTGTAAACAATGCTACAGCAAGATTATATGCAAAGCCCCTAACGGGAATTATTTTATGGGGAGAAATTGCCACCATTTCCCATGGCTGTCTCTGCAGTGATTCTAGTGTTATACTGAAACTTGTCCTCCAATTTTTCAATTCAGGAGAGGATTTCTTGCCAAAAGTGGCTCTTATTTTTCGACATCATTCTCACAGCACTTCTTAACTTTTCCCCCTCCAGATCTGACACAGGGTGATATAAAACTTCCATCTGTGGTGATTAATCTCCGATGGCTCATTTACATGTGCAAGTAACATGCCTGTTTAAAATAGCCTTTGGTGCTCATCAAGAATGCAAATAGCCAATAAGACACTTCTGTATTTTACTGAAGAACAAATGGGTGCATCCTGATTGTAGGCATCTCATAGGCATCTAGAGTGGCTCCCATAGGATACAGAATGCCAAACTATACAGGCCTCAGGGCTCTTATTATGCTCTAGGTCAGGAGTGCAGAACCTTTCATCTTCCAGGTACTGCTGAACCGCAACTCCCACCACCCCAGCAGCAAATAATAATAATAATAATAATAATAATAATAATAATAATAATTTTATTATTTATACCCCGCCCATCTGGCTGGGTTTCCCCAGCTACTCTGGGTGGCTCCCAACAGAATATTAAAAACATCAAACATCAAACATTGAAAACTTCTCTAAACAGATGCCTTCAGAAGTCTTCTAAAATTCAGATAGTTGTTTATTTCCTTGACAACTAGTGGGAGGGCGTTCCACAGGGCAGGCGCCAGTACCGAGAAGGCCCTCTGCCTAGTTTCCTTTAACCTCACTTCTCACAGTGAGGGAACCGCCAGAAGGCCCTCAAAGCTGGACTTCAGTGTCCAGGATGAACAATGGGGATGGAGACCAATGTGGCCAATGACCAGGGATGATAGTAGTTCAGAAACATGGGAAAAGCCAAAGGTCCTCCATTTCTGTTCTAAGTCAAAGTTAGTCAATGTGGTATCCTCCAGATGTTCTTGGAGTGTAACTCCCATAATCCTTGGCTACTGGGTATCTGGGCAGTACCAGGTTGGCTACCCCAGCTCTAGGTGGTCTCTTCTCATTCCTTCTATTGAATTTTATGGTGTCTATGTAGGCTATGCCCCTGTCCCCAGATTCACTGTGTTCAAGTTCACTGTGATGAAGGTATTATTTTCAAAGGGCAGCATCGTGCCCTTTCCCCCTTTTGATGTAAAAAGAATAATTTTGTGGCTAAAAATTATGCATCCAGAAATTACCCGCTGCAGGGAATGTCACTAAGCGCAAGCATTTGTAGTGCTGTTATCGAGTCTGCTTAGCCCACTGTTTCCCTTTAAACAACTTGTTGCTGCCAGATAGTAAAAAGGTAAGGGGACCCCTGACCATTAGGTCCAGTCGTGACCGATTCTGGGGTTGCAGCGCTCATTTCACTTTACTGGCCTAGGGAGCCGGCGTACAGCTTCCGGGTCATGTGGCCAGCATGACTAAGCCGCTTCTGGTGAACCAGAGCAGCACAGGGAAATGCCGTATACTTCCCGCCGGAGCGGTACCTATTTATCCACTTGCACTTTGACGTGCTTTCAAACTGCTGGGTTGGCAGGAACAGGGACAGAGCAACGAGAGCTCACCCCGTTGCGGGGATTCGAACCGCCGACCTTCTGATCGGCAAGTCCTAGGCTCTGTGGTTTAACAGATAAAGGAATGCAATTATTATATAATGCTCCCCCTTTATCAATCAGCCTAAATAACATTTCTGGAGTCTCCCTGAGTCTCTTTAGGTACTGTGGACTTTCAGGCATAAGGGTGTTAAGAGAGGCCACACCAGGCTTTTGAAACAAATTCTGAAGTTTATTGAAACAGAAGAATAGAATGGAATTTAAGAGAAAGGTGAGCATGAGTTACTGAAAACTAGTACATTCCCCTTTGGAATAAAATTGACAAAACAAGATAAATGAAAATGCATCCACTATCTCTGGTCCACACAGTCCCTAAAACTGCTTTTAAAGGAAGTCTGGTGCTTTTAAATCTGCCACTCTTCCGTGATGGCTGTTCAGTTCTGGGCATACATAACGATGGACACACCTATCTTTATGTGTAGACCATTGGGGCAATCACTAGGGTCTTATCCACAAATTACTTTTTCTCTGCTTTTTCCAGGCACCGCCTGCACTTTAAAGCTCTGTGTCTGAGCACCCATTTTTTCTGCTGTGGATCTTTCTTTGTAAAAATCTGCTCTTTAACGCTCAATCAGAACAAACAGCAATCTGGAGAAAACCTGAACTGACATTTGCTCCAATTGAGAGCTAAAGAGGGTTTTTTTTTTCTCGAGAGTGAGGAAGCACTTGGATACAGAGCTTTTAAGTGCCTGGAAAGAGGGGGGGGGGGAACAGTTAAGTGTAGATAAGCCCTTTGTCTCCAAGTTATCACTATAATCCCCCTGCAAATTGCAACAAGCCCGGCCAACTTGACACCCATTCCCATGCTATAGATAAGTAAAAATCTGCATTTCAAGGCTGTAAAGCCCAATTCCTTCACAGATAACTTTGCAAAGTATTTTTCTGCCTGTTTCTAGGAACTGATCCTATTTCTGCTGTTAAGTTTTTCTTCTCTGTACTTCTGTAAAGATGCAATTCTCCTGGTTCTCTCTTGTATTCTTAAAATCAATTAATTAGAGGGTTACTAAAAAACAGGCCTAGTTTTAGCTTATCCCCCAGAGAAACCAATTTGTAGCAATAGATTCACACCCTGGGTGTCTCTGAAGTTAAGGGAGAGAATTGCATCGCATGCTATGGGACTGTCACAACATATTTTTAACAACATCCCGGCATCCTTGTTCTCTAATAATCCATGGTAGACTGAGTGAGCATTTGCATTAATGTAAAAGATTTGCAAGCAGCTACTCCATGGTTGCCTGTAGTGAGAAATAATAGCTCCCAACTACCTGGCAGAGAAACTTCCTAAATGGTGAAAGTTAATTCTCCCTTTCTTTCAGGCTGTTCATATGTCACAAACAATGAAGGTCCTATGGTTTAGGACTGTACTCCTATATACTTAATCTAGGAGTAAATACCATTGACCTCAATGGGATTTACTTCTGAGTAACCAGGCATGCAACTTCCCCCCAAGTATCACTGACTGCATTCTGAAATGGGACTTAAAAGCATTTAACTCAAGATGGATTATGTCCTAACATAGATATGTGGGGAAAGGCAAGCTAGTAAAAATGTTCATGGGCTACTAAATTTTATGGGCTCCTTTGCAGGGATGATGCTACATCCCATTTGTCGGTTCATTTGCCTAATTAATTGTTTTATCATCCATTTTTCATGATTTGAAACTATTAGGTAAGCAGTCCTTCAGATCAGCACCATTGAAAGATAAACATACTAAGTATGGGTAGATATAACACCTGGGAGGCCACAGGGAGCGCGCTCTCTTCTACAGCCCTGTTGTACAATGTTCACTTCTTCACCACCTTCCACCCTGATATATCTTCCTGTACCACCAGGGGCCATTTCCAAAGTTTCAACGACCGAATGCACTATCTGTGACAAGGAGATGATATAGTTGATATATCTGGGATCACAACCACAGTGTTTAATAGGGTATGTGATGTTTAACTGGGTGTGCAACCATCCTGTTAAACACAAGAGCTGTCTGAAAAACACCAACATTACATCAATCCACAGTTCTGGTTCTACCTAGTTGCACTGCCCAAGAGTACTTACGTGCCATTTTTTAATGACAAAGAAGCCCTCCATGCACGCTGGGAAGTTTTCCAGAGACAAGTCATTTTGAAAACTGAAAGGTTCCTCTTGATTAGCTTGCAAATCAACTGCATGGCACTTTGTTTTGATGCAAGCAAACCTATCTCTCGGACCAAAGCTGGCTTGGCTCAACCTGGAGTGTCAGACCAAAGCAGAGCTAATAAAAGGATCTCAGCTAAATTGGAGATATAAGATTGCAGGGATCTTGCAGGCAAGCATCACAGGAGAAACTCTCTTCAGAAGTGACAGAGGGTATGATCCACTTAAACTCCATTGATTTCAGACCTTCAAGTAAGTAGTTAAATCTCTTTTTTTAAAAAAAAAGATATTTATTAAAGTTTCAAAAGAAAAAGATCACATTAATAAGAAATTTGACAATAAAAAAAGAAAAATACAAAGTACAAAAAAGAAAAAAACAGTTAAAAACAATTCCATCTTTTCATCACTTCTTTTACATTTATTTGTTTCCCGGACCTCCTCATACCTCCCTCTTTTGTATTCTAATTCAATTTGTTAGTCCAGCGATTCCTTTCCCTCCTTTTTAATTCTGATCTTTAATCTTGATATATTATAACATTAAATTTTTAGATATTAAAAACCAATTTTTCCATATTCTTTTATACCATTACCACTAGAAACTGCTGTTGTAGCATACATAGTAGTTAAATCTCTTCTGCTGAAATCAGTGGGACTTAAAAGTGTTTGAACTTGGTGATATGCACACTATACAAATGGAATATATATATATATATATATATATATATATATATATATATATATGGATTGTACCCAAATGTGTTCAGAACTCCCTTCCCCCACGTGTCTTATTTGGATCCACTTTCTTCCTTTCTCCACATGCCAAAAATTTACATTGCAGGAATGCTGGAAATTGTTCCCAGATAAGGTGTATGTTCACATTAGTGCTTACTCCATGTCCAGTGTGCTTCCGCTTCTAGTTTCTGAAGCTGCATTTCACATGATGTTAACCGTAATTGATCCTGTGGCAAATTCTGCTGCTTGATACATTTTTTCTCAAAACAACTTCGGGCTGACTAGAAAGCTTAAGCTGCATTCATGCTTAAGGATGATGTAGACACTTGAGACATGCATCATGCATGCAGAGGTGTGGCGCATGTGAAGATGTCAACTTAATGAATAGGAATTTGGGGGGTGGGGGGTTGCAGGGGCAGGAAAACAAAAAAAAAAACCCCTCTCTGATGTGAGCAGCACTGTGCCAACGTGGCTTGAAAAACACCAGGGGAAAATGATCTTGCTGTGTTTTAAGCTGCTAATGTGAACATAATAAAAATCTTCTGTCTTAAAAGAGACAGACTATTTCCATAATGATGACAAAATCTTCCCCTTTCATCTTTTTCTTCTTTTCTGGCCCCCTCTTCTGTACCCGACCCAAAAAAACTTTAGGAAGGAAAAGCTTTTCTGGCTTGGAGATAAAATGGTAGAAGGAGTTTAGTTTGTTTAATCCCTTTGTATTTTGCTGCGGCTAACAGTGGGTGGCGCTGTGGGGTAAACCACTGAGCCCTGGGCTTGCTGATCAGAAGGTCGGCGGTTCGAATCCCCGCGACGGGGTGAGCTCCCGTTGTTTGGTCCTTGCTCCTGCCAACCTAGCAGTTTGAAAGCACAAAGTGCAAGTAGATAAATAGGTACTGCTCCGGTGGGAAGGTAAACGGCGTTTCTGTGCACTGCTCTGGTTTGCCAGAAGCGGCTTAGTCATGCTGGCCACATGACCTGGAAAAACTGTCTGCAGACAAACGCTGGCTCTCTCGGCTAGTAAAGCGAGATGAGCACCGCAACCTCAGAGTCGTCCGTGACTGGACCTAACGGTCAGGGGTCCCTTTACCTTTACCTCTAACAGCACAAAAATTAAGATGGGAGAGAAAGGTGGCAAGTCCTGAGTAGTCAGGGCCAAATCAAAAGATGTCCCGAAAGAGGGATGTAATGTGTCTTTGTGCACAGAGGATGCAGATTTACAATGAACTCCCAACTCCCTCAAAGGTCTTTGAGAAAACCACAAGCCCTTCCTCTGCATCTCTCACACTGAATGGGATTTTGCTACAGCCTCTTAAATATTAGGTTGCTTCTGCCTTTTGAATAGAAGGGCCAGACATTATTTAGACACTTTCACTGCAGAATGGCAGCAAAATTTTAAAGGAAGAAAATGATGATGTGCACTAAATAAGAGTGAAAGCAACCACCGGTTTTTCACTCCAGCACAGGATGCAAGTTGCGTGGCGATTCCCGCCCCCTCCCACAGATGGAATGAATAAAGTCACTGGACACCAGAATTTAGGTTAATGGGCGAAAAATGGCCACAACTTTATTGATTACAGGTAAGAGCGGTATTGGCTTTAGGCATTGGCCCTATCCGACTAACCGGTATAAAACCGGGAAGGGTTAAGCACCAACAGGGGGAGCCCCCGAGATGCCCATCCCTAGGCGCTCCCCGAGGCGTTACCGCTCAGGAGCGTGCCTTAGGCCCTAGCCTCCATAGGTTTCGGACGAGGCGACGCCCCCGGAGTCCTTTAACGAATTACCCTTCATCATTTGGGGGAGGTGATGGCGTTCCTCCCCCCCAACTCATTTGCATAATAATACCCCTGCCAATGCCTAACCGCCCAAACCAAAGGTGTTGTGACGTTTTGCTACGAGGTAGGCGAAAAAACCAAGTGGCTTCCAAAATACAGCCAATTAGCCAAATGGAAAAACTCCTACCAGGCCCCTTGCGGCGACCAGCCAAAGCCCATAGCAAAGTCCAAATGACAACCTAGAGGGTGGGTGGGTGGGAAACCGCAGCTGGCTGTAAGAAAAGAAAGGGGCGAGCACGGGCTGCCCCAACCATAAATGCCCCCTAGTAAGCCTGCGATTGGCTGGCGGAGCGAAGGATGAATATTAATGAGACCCGGGAATCCCTGTGTCCCGCGGGGCTGCAGCCAGCCCCGTGAGGATGTAGATGGGGACGTGAGCCCGCAACCCCCCCTCCTCCTGATGTCGGGAGTGGCTTTACTTTGCACAAGAATAGTGATAACTGGAAGACCCAATAAGGTGGATACATAGACTTCAAAACACAGTCTTTCAGGTGCCGTACTAACTAAGAATATTATTTCTGATTTGCCAGCAGTTGGCTGGACGCTCTATGAGACAAAGCCATCACGTCAGCCACAGTAAGCCAGAGATCATGCACCACAATCGCATTATAGTGGAGTTACACGAGGAAATTGGCATTGATCCAGATGCTCAGCTGTACTGGAATATCATGGAAGACAACTGTGGTTTTAATGAGGTTTTAGGTAGTACTCAGCAATTGCCCCTCTCATGCCAGATGAATGCCTGAGTCCTCTAAAGAGTTAAATCCACCTCTTGCATTCAGCATTATCTTGTAGAAGCTATATGTCAAGAGAGCACAGCCTGAAAACGTTGAGCTATTTCTCTCTAAGTGATAAGCCTAAGCAGAATCTCATGGGGACCCACTTTGTACTGGATAGTAGTTGCATGCCAACCACTGAAGTCAACCTGGTGCTAGTGCAGGAATATCTTGAAGATAAACACATGAGTATCCTCTTCGGCTGTTTGCTGCCCATTTGGGGTACTCCCCTAGCCTTACGAGAACTTCAAGACCATGGGAATGCAACTCAAGGAACAGGAGAATAATGCATTAATTTGGTCAGCATAATAAACAGTATATAAAGGGGAGAGCAGAGCTCTGTCTTTTCAGAAAATCCCACCACAGTGCTTGAGCCAGTTCCATCAGGCTGTCAGGAGTCCAATCCTGCTGCCAACCAGAGCTGTGTCTCAGACAACTGAAAAGTGACGTGATGGGTGATGACCAGTTGGCAGGCTTTCCCCTGCCGAATGTAGGGCCCAAGATGGTTGATATCAGGGGAGTCACTCTTTCAGATACTTGGGTCCCAACTTGTTTAGGGCTTTGTATTGTATTGTATTGTGTTGTATTGTATGAATTGGACTCAGCAGCTCACCGACAGGTAGTAAAGGGCTTTCAGGAATGGTGGAACACGGTTCCATTGGGCTGCCCTAGCAGATGCCAACCTAGCAGATGCCAACTTACCAACCTAGCAGATGCATTCTGCACTAGCTGCAGCCTCTGAACCAATATCTATTAACCACTGCTTATTAATCCCTTAAAACATACCCTTTGGGAACTTGCCATTACATTATTGCCCCGTGAACCATCGGTAATACAACTTAGCACTTAGCTTTTTAAAAACAGCACTTTGAAAGATGCACAACAAAAAGAGACCCTTCTGCAGCAGAACATACGTAAGCATGAATTGAGGATAATGCATGTCAATTATCTGCACATTAAAAATTGCACAACGGACATTTCTTGTTTCTTCTAATTACATTGCAGAAGGCAAGAGAATCAATGTGGCACTTACTCAAGGGACCAATAAATTGCAACAAAGGTCATGAATGCATAGCCAGATGATAACAGGAAAAACAAACAAGGCTTCTGGGACAACCTATATAATTTCCCATAAAGTGCAAGCAGTATCATTTTTATAGCGGTGTGTCAAATTTTTGCAAGGTTCAATTTTCAATGCAGAAGTTGCTCATTTGGGGAAAGGGTGACAGTTCTTGGCCAAAAGGGGGGGGGGTACTGTCTCACAGGCTGGATCCAGTTCCCCACACCTGACCTAAACCCCCAACCAACAGCAACTCTAGTCTTGTCTAGATTAAGTGTCAGTTTCTCCCCCTGCATCCAGTTAAAAAATGGCACTTGACATGGGTGTAGAACTTCTACTGCCTCACTGGGATCAGAATATGAAAACAAGACGTAGAGCTGGGTATGATCTGCATACTGAAGACATCCCAGCTGAAATCTTCTAAGGACCTTGCTCATTTCAGGCAGATGGTACAGAGCATGGGAGACAAGATGTAATCTTGCCCAAGGCTATGGGGTGGAACATACGCCTCCCAAAGCATCTTCTGAAATTGACCCATGAGGAAGGAAGGCTTTCCATTCCCAGCCAGGGGTTCCCCCATGAGAGGGAAGCAAAGCAAGTAAACCAGCCCAGTCAATTCCTATTTCTTCTTAACTGGTTAGGCTGCCTCCATTAACCAATCCTTTAACATTTTGGATTTTAGCTGGCCCAACCTACTCTCAGTACTGGTTACAGTGATGTGTCACTTTGTCGTGAGGTGAATTAAAAGGCCTCAGACTATTCTTTTTTGTCCCAAAGAATTTAGTAGACAACAAGTTTAAAACAATTTTTGAGAAAGTGATTTTAGATAAAAGCTAGTTTTACAGTTTTAGTAAGAGCAAATAAAAAATAAACATATCCAACTACACATATTCTACATAATCCATTTGCAGCCTCTAGTTCAGATTCAGGGTCCTCTCCTAATTCCTTCCTCCTACAACTCTTAAGTGCCAGCTCTTCACATTGCTGACTCCACAACCTTATGTTAATGCCCTGTTTTCCCTCTTGGATTATGTACTTTTTTTTTTTCAGTCTTCCTAACAACCTTTTAGCCAATCAGGACAACAGTAATGTCCTGGTTAAGTTTCTATTTCTTCTTAATTAACAGTTTTCTGTGATGAATCTTTGACCTTCCTGTGAGCAATGACCCCGTATAAAAAAACTTCATTAGCAAAATATACACACTTAAATATCTAACTTTCCTTGAACCTTTGACCCTCCTTTGGAAGAGAGCTTTGAAAGCAAGAAGCAACAGATTTTCAACAAGAAACCAAACACAAAACGGCTTAAAGTTCTATTGTTTCACACATAGTCAATAGTACTGAGTGGCACATAGAGATCCAAGATAATGAATACAGTGGTGCCCCGCAAGACGAATGCCTCGCAAGACGAAAAACTCGCTAGACGAAAGAGTTTTCCGTTTTTTGAGTCGTTCCGCAAGACGAATTTCCCTATGGGCTTGCTTCGCAAGACGAAACGTCTTGCGAGTTCTTGCTAGTTTGTTTCCTTTTTCTTAAAGCCGCTAAGCCGTTAATAGCCGCTAAGCCGCTAAGCCGCTAATAGCCGCTAAGCCGTTAATAGCCGCTAAGCCGCTAATAGCCGTGCTTCGCAAGACAAAAAAACCGCAAGACGAAGAGACTCGCGGAACGGATTAATTTCGTCTTGCGAGGCACCACTGTAGAATCTCACTTCCCTTGTTCATCCCCTGACAGCCATAATCCACAAGCATGAATAAGGAAGGCCTCTCCTCCTTCCGGAGGGGAGGTGTTGTGGGCGGGAGGCGATTCCCGCATCACGCAGGGGGCATTACGCCCCCTGCCCCATCCGCATGGCTGGCGCGCCACGCCCCCGGTTGAGCACCCAATCGGGCAGCTTGGTGGGTGCGTGGTTTGCTGCTCAAGACGCAGCCATGCCAGCCATTCAGCCCATTTGCTCACCTTCTCATCGCGAGTCACCCACCCACCACTCCCTTAGGGCTTAGGGCTTAGCTTTTCTCTTGACCTTGCTATGGACCTATGGTTGGTCGCCCAGGTTGCCCAGGGGGCCTGGTAGGAATTTTCCAACTGGCATTAGGCCTTTTGGTTTTTTCGCCTACCTCGCAGCAATCGTCGCAACTTTCTTGGTATTTGGCGGTTAGGCATTGGAATGTGTTGTTGGTGTGTGGAAGGGCAAGGTGTGGCCATCGCCTACCCCTTCAAATTTGGGTATTCCATTAAAGGAATCCGGCGGTCATGAATCCTGTCCGATGTCTGTGTGGCCGGGGGGCCATGGCACGATCCTCGGTGACATCAGGGGAGAGCTTATAGTTGTAGTAGCATCAACAGGCTCCCCCTCCTGGTGGTTAACCCCCTCTTCAGACTCACCCCTCTTTGAGTGGGTGGAGTCAGATCTTCTGTGGTCCAATGCCTAAGTCAATACCTTCTCACTTGCTGTAATCAATAAAGTTGTGGCCTTTTCTTGCCCATTAACCTTATATTCTGTGTCCACGTGTCTTTATTCCACCAAGCGGGGGTCGGGTCCTCGAACCACAAGTTTCAGTTGCAGAACTGGACCAGAAACCAGACTGAAATGGATCCAAATAACTAGCGTAATCTAATAATACTTTGACTTCAGTCTCTAACATGTTTCCAAAAACCATGTCAATATATGATAATTTTTGCCCAGGGTGATAGTCATTCAGTTGGGTTAAGTGATGGACCAACAATAGCCATTCCTTAGGATGGGACTGAGCTATCCTGAGGCAGTCTTTATTCACCAGCTCTTACCTGGCTATTCTAATGAGCCAGAACAGGCAAGATTCAGAAACCATGTGGTGAGTCACTTTTTTCCAGGATCTTGTTTCCCCAAGTGGGTAAGTGCCATATGGAATTGACAACAAAGAACCCAAGAAGTAGCCAGAACCCATTATTAGTGCATTGTCTAAGTCAGAGCAGCTCCAAGCAACATTATCCTCTAACTGCCTTGCCAACTGGTCATAGTGGGCATTACCTAACCATAGCTATGGGAGACATAACACCAGCACCAACATTAAAAGCAGTGCAGACCAGTCAGGGCCTCTTTTAACCGGGATTTGCAATCAGTTTCAACTCTTGATCACAAATTCTGGTTGCGAAGCAAAACCACCTGGATTTCATCATAGCAAAAGTTGATGCAGCTGTATCCTTTAACAGCAGGTAAGACAGGAGCAGGGGATTCACTCCAGGAAGAGAACACACAATCCTGTGTCCTCCTTCTCCCAATCTATTAATAGTGATTTGCAGAGACACAGCAGCTCTGAGTGATACAGAAGCAAAGCAAATGTGAGCAAAGGCTCTGGAGGAGCCATTGCAAGACAAATGCCGTGAAGGGAGGACATTACCTGCAACATATGGGCAAAGAGAAGAATGCTGAACAGCATCAGCATTGCTGTATCCCCTTCTTTTCTGTAATTGTATTTGTCTGGAAATAAATCAGTATTCAGAATTAGCTGCCATGCAAGATCTCTGATGGATAAATGTTGAAAGTGTTACCGTCTCTCCTGACAATAGCAGACAATGGCTGTATCTTTATTACATCATTTGAGGGCACATCTGAGAGACCTGCATGTAAATGCTTAGTATTATTACTAACATGCTGAAATATTTACAGCAAGGAAAAGTCATTCACCACCTCTGAAAGAATAGATTGTGCTGCTGCTTTCAAACAGCAATATGGAAGGGTTTATACAGGAGAATAAATAATTAAAATTCTGGTTGAATTAAGAATCAAATTCATACATAAGGTACTTTTCTAAAAAAGCTTTTCCAGAAGTTAATTAGAAGCACAGAATGCATTAATAATTTAAAAACACTCCTGACTAATTTATAGATTTTAGGCTTCATCATATTCATGGTTTGCCTTGCCATTCATAAGAACAGCTCAGGAATGAAAACGCACACTGCAACAGGGCACAGAAGGCTACCCTCTTCAGCAAAGGGTTGCACCCAACTGATGCCCTGGAATGAGCCAGTGGAGGCATCTGCTAATGGAAGTGGAAGAGAGACATTATCTCCCACCCCCTTGCAGACCCCAGGACCCCTGAAAATCTGCTCTGGAGGGTCAAGAAGTTCTCCAGAACAGGGTGGGAGTCAGACTAGAGGGCTGCAACAGGCAGGGGAGGGCAAATCTCCTCCCGTCCTCTTCCATTCTTAGAAACTTCTTCTGGAGCAGAAGCACAAGGAGAATCAACCGGATCCCACACAAAAACTTTAAGTGGCAAGAATGCCATTCTAGACATTACTTTCACACTAGAAACCAGCATTATCCATGATAAGCTTTTCATCCCAGTCTCTCAATGGAAAGTGTGCAATGTGTGGCTGTCATACACCTCGGAATTTTTGTTTTGCTACCATTGACACAGAATTGGAATGAGGGACATCACAGAAAATCACATAGATTCATAGGGCCTACTTCCATTCCAAGGAGGAAACATGCCATGGGGACAGGAATCCCTGGGGTGAAAGTAACAACTGGACTAAGAGTCATGAGATGAAACAGAAACCTTTGAAAAATGGCAGATGCAAAGGCAAGTTTCAGGTGCCATTAGTTCAGTCCAAGATATCTCCCCCTAGTGCAGGCACAGGCAAACTCAGCCCTCCAGATGTTTTGGGACTACAACTCCCATCATCCCTAGCTAACAGGACCAGTGGTCAGGGATGATGGGAGCTGTAGTCCCAAAACAACTGGAGGGCCGAATTTGCCTATGCCTGCCCTAGTGGAGAGACTGGATGGTGCCATCAATGTAACATAAGGCTTTGCAAGAAAACATAAACAGAGGTTTCCTGTTCTGGAGAGCTTACAGTCTGCAATTCAACAGATATAAAGAGGAAGAACATTTACTGAATCAGCCAGGCAATTTGTATATTACCCCGGGCAGTCCACATTTAAGAGAGAGAGAGAAAGAATAAAAAGCGAACAATAAAATTTGCCTGATGCTTAAAAAGCATCCAAGTAGGTGACAGATGAACTTCCTTAGCGTGCCACAAATCGGACATCATAACTGAAAAGGTCCTCTCTTCAGCTGCCATCCATGAAGGGACAATGCGGGATGAGACAGTCATTCAGGAATATGTGAAAACGCCGTTGCTTGCTAACATGGCGTAGTCGCAATACGGGATAGAATGGGGTGATATGTTTTGTCTCTTTTCAAAACATATAATCATTCAGTAAGGCAGCATATGCACAGATCAACAGCAAGCTGGGCTACTGAACCAAAATCTTTCTTTACATTTGCAGGAAGAAAACATGCATATCTTTCATAGGAAACCTATAATGTCTTTCTATTCACACAAAATTATGTCACAACAACCTCTCTCTCTCTCTCTCTCTCTCTCTCTCACACACACACACACACAGAGAGAGAGAGAGAGGTACCTTCTTATGGAACTCTCCCATCTCTCATTCAAACTGTTCTCATTCTCCTCGTCTTTCCTCCCAGAGCTATTTGTCTCAGCTGTTCCCCTCTCATCTATTCCTCCGTTCCTTTGCCATCTGGCAAAGCCAAAGCCAGTCTGGTTCTGTTGGTAGAGTGCTTAGAGATAAGCTCCACATAAATATGAGTAATATACAAATTGCTAAAATAGCGCAGTAGCTGTTGCACAAACCTATCAAAATATCTACGACAAAATACATTAGTCACATTATCTTGAAACTGCCCTCTGAAATGTGAGCAAAGAAAGATCTAGGGTTTTCAGTCCTTCCTGGGCTGCTCTTTTCTTAATTTTACATTGCCTGTCTTATGAAATAAAAAAGATGCTGCAATCTAGATGTTTTCCAATATTATTTATTTATTAAATTTATACCTCGTCCTCCCTCTCAAAGGAATCCAGGGCAGCAAACAACCAGTAAAATAATAATAATAATAATAATAATAATAATAATAATAATAAAAATAAAATCTTACAAACAATTCCAATACAGATGCAGATAATATTCCAATACAAATGCCAGAAACACTTCTGGAGAAGTAATTGCATGGCCAGACAATAGAAACTCTCAACCAAAATACAAGAAGAATGCACAAACCCACTGGGAATCTAACACAAATTGTTGTTGTTGTAAGACACCCTGGCATTAATCAGAGGTATGCCGAACTTCCAATGACATTGAAACTCGGATGGCTCTCATTTAAAATTTAACACACAATCACAAACAAGTTCAAAAGCTGTAGTTATCACTTGTTAACAGCTCTAATAGATTTTTCTCCCGTCTTCAAGGCACCCGAGGACGCCTTTCTCTGAAAAAATATTTTTTTAACTAGTAACAAGCATTTAAGCATGGACTGAGTAAAATCTAAATCCGCAGGACCTTTATGCAATAGGTAAAAATAGATCTATTGCGAAGGAAATTGGAATTAACACACCATTCAGACAATGAAAAGATAAGGTATTTCAAGGAATGACTGAAAAGCAAATTTTTATTTTTACTAAAGTGATATGGAAAAGACAAGGTCATTTCTATGCAGCAACAGCCAGAGAAATGGAGCCACTGAGCGACCCCCACCAACCTCAGCATTGCTCCGCTTACCTGGATGGCACTGGGGCAGGGCAGGGTGGCAATGGGGTTTGGGCTACACAGACACACCAGCTGATGCCCCGGATCTGCTGCACCACAGCATCCACAGACCCGCAACCTCAGTCCCAGCCATCATGCCCAGTCCCAGCCATAACCAGGTAAGGTGCATGGATCCACTACCTCACCACTGTACAGACACATGCTTATTTTTTATTGGAAAGTTTAAATAATTACAAACTGAACACCTTTCCCTCAACCCAAATGCACAGTTCAGGTGTCAGCAAGCACAGATTTCTAAGAAGTAAAAACCTGTTTTCAAAAGCTAGATTGGGAACCCGGGAGGCCACCAGCTCCCATTATGTTCTAAGGAAACAAAGAATGGAGGAATAAGAAAGTTATCTGATAGGCACAGACTCCAGCAGGAGCTCTATTTCATCCGAATCTCCCAAGGACTAGACTCCTGCCCTGTAATAATGAAAAGCTACCAGCACTCAGTGAAAGGATGTCTGTCCCCTAGTGACACAGGCCAATCAATGTTTTGTGGGCAGACTTGCGAAAAGCCAGGGAGTGCTGAGCTAGACCTGAAGGATGAAATGCAGCCTGATCTAGACAATTGCATCTCTGTCTACTAACAAGGTAGACAGGCATTCTAAGAACACAGGCCGGAAGGCAAAAAATAAAATAAAACACAGAACTGCAGAGAGGGGGCAGAGTGCAGAAAGATTGTCCCTGTGAGTGAACGATACAGAAGCCATCACCTTTGTTATCTCACCAAAATGGAGTTGGGCGCTTTTAGAAATCCAAGCCAGAATATCATGCTTGCCAGTCATGGTCATTAGACTGAATTCACCACAATTACAAATCCATCCATCTCTCTCTCTCTCTCTCTCTCTCTCTCTCTCACACACACACACACACACACTTGTAAAGAAGTATTCAGCTGTACTGAGATGAATTATCAATGGGTGATTGGATAATTGTGTTAATATGCATTATTGCATGGTTGGACTGATTGTTTATTTGTGAAAACGTTAGTGTTTAAAAAGGAAAATCTTCCATCCATTCTGTTATACTGAAGGCAGGCTTGAGCTGCACCTTCCCATGTTATAACCGGGACCAAATCGTAAGTGCTGTTGTTGTGAGGAACTGTTTTCTGGGGAAAGATTTATGGCTAGGAGGGTTGGAAAGGTCTGGCGGGGAGCACTGAAGGCGATCCTTTGGACAGCTGTACTCTTGCTTTCTCTCTAAGCAATGGTCAGCTTAAAAGGATTTAGGGTACAACCAACCTAGCTTTGGTTCCAAAATAACAGACAAAATACAGAACATCGCCATATACATTCAGGAAAAAATGCAAATTTCTGTAATATTCCACTCTACTAATATTCTACTGTTTTGCCTGTGTAAGTAAGAGGTCTTGTATCAGAAGGCTTCTTGTGATAGGGAGTAGTTCTGCTGAAGAATGACTAAAGAATGAGCTACCTCTTTTGCCAAACTGTAAATCAACTAGCTAGAAAAACTGATGGATCAATGAGCAAAAGGAAGAGTTTCATTCCTGCTGTCATTCCAAAATGAGAAATACAAACTGGAATGTTCTGAAACGCCATCGTGAAAATATTCACAGAAGAAAGTGAGCGAAAGTGGAACTCCGGCAGACAGGAGAGGTTCTAAACAGGAAACAGACTTCAGAGGAGAAATTTTGAAAATGTTTGCAGAAATTTAAAATGATATTAAGCAGAGTGAGAAGAATTTAGAATCCAAATTAGAACAAATGGACAAAAGAATGGGCCAGATGGATAAAAAAATGGGCCAGATGGACAAAAAAATTGACGAAACAGTTAGTGAACTGAAAGGACAATTAAAGGACATGAGTAGGAGGACTCAAACTTTGGAGGAGGGAATGAAAAGGAATAAATTGGAGACGAGGGAGGTGAAAAAAGAAGAGGAGAAAATAAGAACAGGAATGTCGGAAATTAATAAGGCACAGGAGGAGGTCTGGGACGCGATTGCCATGAATGAACTGAGACAGCAGGAAGTGAATCTGAGATTTAGGCTTGTTCCAGAGGTGCAAGGAGAGAATATTAAAGAGAAATTAATAAAGGAGATTGCACAATGGATGGAGCTGCAAACAAAGGAGGTTGCAAGGACAATACAAAATGCATTTCGAATCAAGACAAAATCAGTGAAGGCAAAGAAGTTCCCAGGAGATTGTCTGATTACATTTAAAGACAAATAGATGAGAAACTTGATACTTCAAAAAAATAGAGAAAAGAGATTGAACATAGATGGAAATTACATAATTATTTTTAAAGATATCCCAATTAGGTTGTTAAAACGAAGAGAGCCATACAAAGCAACGGTGCAAATCCTCAAGAAAAACAACATAGAATTCAGATGGGAATTTCCAGAAGGAATTTCTTTCTTCTACAAAAGCAAAAGACACAGACTTACAAGTCCGGAGGAAATAAGCAAATTTTTGAGAAAATATAAAGAGCTACGAAGTGAAGATGACGAGACAAGAGGTGCAGAACCAGGAATGGAGGCTGCAGGAGGAGTAGACTTGAAACAGATAGAAGAAGAAGAAAGGAAAAAGTTAGAAGAAGAGGAGGAAGAAGAAGAGGAAGAAGAAGAAGAAAAAGAAGACAGATTATAAAATTTGTCATAAAATTTCCAATATGGCAAAGATGGCGTTGAAATTATGGACATGGAATATTAATGGGATTAATGATTAAAAAAAATGGAATAAGATTGAACAACATTTAAAAAAGAAGAATTTGGACATTATTTGTTTGCAAGAAACTCATGTGGCAAGAAGACATAAAAAAGTTTTGATTAACAAAAGACTAGGAAATGAATTTATATCATCGGATAGGACTAAAAAGAGAGGGGTAGTATTGTATATCAGTAAAAAAATTGAAACTCAGCAAATTTTTAAGGATGAAGAAGGCAGAATTATTGCAGTCCAGATCAAATGGCAAGGAGAAAAAATAGTAATTGTCGGGATCTACGCACCTAATGGTAACAAAACAGACTTCTATAAAAGTCTAGAAGAAAAATTATTCGAATACATGGACCAGAAGATCATAATGATGGGAGACCTAAATGGTGTGGCATCAACGGAAATGGATAGATTAAGAACAACAGGGATGAGCAAAGATGGAAAACTACCTAAGACCTTTTTTTCAATGATAAAGAACTGTAACTTGATTGACATCTGGAGACTTAGACATCCCCTGGAGAAACAATTTACATTTTACTCTGAGTCAAATCAATCCATGTCGAGAATAGATCAAGTATGGGTCTCGAACGAATTAACTCCAAGAATCACAGACATTGAAATTCAACTAAGAGTGATTTCGGATCATAGTGCAATAAAATTTGAATTAAAAGGTTATGAAGAAAAAACCTTTAGATGGAGAATTAGTGACTACCTTTTAGATGATCAAAAAGTTTTGGATAGTGCACGAAGGTGTTTGATGGACTATTTTGTAAATAACTGCAATAAGGAGACAAAAATGAACACAGTATGGGATGCCAGCAAGGCCGTGATGAGAGGTTTCTTTATCCAGCAAAATGCCTTGAAAAACAAAAATAGAGAGAAAGTAAAGAAGGAAATTTTGAGACAAATAACAGAGAATGAACAAAAATTGATAAAGAAACCTAATAATGAGAAGATAAAACAAAACATAAAGACTCTACAAACACAATTTGCAATGATAATAAACAAAGAAGTAGAAGGAAATATAAAAAGGTTGAGACAGAGAAATTTCGAGTTCGCGAATAAATCAGGAAAATGGCTGGCATGGCAGATAAAGAAAAGAAAGGAACAAAACACAGTGAATAAGATCATCATTGAAGGTACTGAGATAGATAATCCAAAAGAGATTAGAAAAGGATTCCTGGACTTTTACATACACCTATATAGAAGTAAAGGCAAGAACAACATGAGAAAAATAGAAAGATTTTTAAAGGATAAAGAGGTGCAGAAGATCCCGATGGAAAAAAAAGATAATTTGAATGCCCCGATTGAAACGGAAGAAATAAAAGAGGCAATAAAAGAGATGAAAAAAGGGAAAGCTCCAGGTCCAGATTGATTTATAGCCAGTTACTATAAAGAAATGAAAGACATCCTAATCGTACCTATGAAAGAAGTCATGAAAAACATTATGAGAAATAGAGAAATCCCAGAAACATGGAAAGAGGCATATATTACATTCATTCCAAAACAAGACTCAGATTTAATGCAAGTTAAAAATTACAGGCCTATTTCATTGTTAAACACTGACTACAAAATTTTCGCAAGTATTTTAGCAAATAGAATGAAAAAGGTTCTACGAGAAATTATACACAAGGATCAGACAGGTTTCCTTCCTGGCAGACAGATGAAAGATAATATAAGTAATATAATTAATATTTTAGAATATCTGAATGCCAGGAATGAGAAACAAGCTATGATGATTTTTGTGGATGCTGAAAAGGCCTTTGATAATATATCATGGGATTTTATGTTAAAGAATTTAGAACATATAGAAGTGGGTAAGGAATTTTTTAACGGAATAAAAACAATATATACAGAGCAGAAAGCAGAGTTGATAGTAAACAATATTACGACAGAAGATATACAAATAAACAAAGGTACAAGACAGGGATGCCCGTTATCGCCACTATTATTCATCTTGGTTCTGGAAGTTTTGTTAAAGTCAATAAGGAAAAATGAAGAAATAAAAGGGGTGACTGTGGGTAAAAATGAATATAAAGTTAAAGCGTTCGCAGATGATCTGGTAATAACAGTGGAGGAACCACTGGGAAGTGTTAAAAGAGTACTAGAAGAAATAGATCAATTCGGTCAAGTTGCAGGGTTTTATTTAAACAAAAAGAAGACAAAAATTATTGCGAAAAATATGAAACAAGAATCAATAGAGGTAATGCAACAACAAACTGGAATAGAGGTGGTGAACAAAGTGAGATATTTAGGAATTTGGTTAACCCCCAGAAATATAGATTTGTTTCAAAATAATTATATACCTGTGTGGAATGGTATAAAAAGGGATTTGGAGGTGTGGGGAAGGTTGAAGTTATCCTTTTGGGGGAGAATATCAACGATAAAGATGAGCGTGCTACCAAAGATGTTATTTTTATTTCAATCACTCCCAATAATTAAGGGGACATCAATATTTAAAGAACGGCAAAAGATAATATCAAGGTATATCTGGCAGGGTAAGAAGCCAAGGATTCAGTTTAAGTTACTAACAGATGCGAAGGAAAGAGGTGGCTTCGCCTTGCCAGATTTGAAACTATATTATGAAGCATCTTGCTTATGCTGGTTAAAGGAGTGGATTAAATTAGAAAATGGAGAATTGTTGGATCTGGAAGGGTTTGATAATAGATTTGGTTGGCACGCCTATATATGGTATGAAAAGAAGAAAATTCATAAAGGGTTTGAAAACCACATCTTCCGAAGGTCGTTAATAAATGTATGGGACAGGTATAAAAATTTGTTGGAATTTAAACTCCCCCACTGGATTTCACCCTTAGAAGTGATGAGCGTACAAAAGATCAATATGAGGGGGAGGTGGATAACATGGAGAATTGACAGTTAAAGAAGGGGGGAAATGGAAAATGAAATCCTATGAAGAAGTAAAAGAATTTGTCTATGATTGGTTGCATTACTATCAGGTCTGTGAAATGTTTAAAAAAGACTGTAAAATGTATGTATATGGAGAAAAAGAATCAAAATTTCAACTAGAGATATTGAATAATGAGTATAAAACATTGTCTAAAATGTATAAAATGTTGCTGGAGTGGTATACAAAAGATGAAGAGGTTAAATCGGTAATGATACATTGGGCCAGAGATTTTGGTTATAATATACAATATGATGAATGGTCAAAATTATGGAATGAAAGACTAAAATTTACGGCATGTACTGTGTTAAAGGAAAATGTGATGAAAATGGTATATAGATGGTATATAACGCCAGTAAAACTAGCTAAAATGTACAAAACATGTAATAAGTGTTGGAAATGTAAAGAAAAAGAAGGGACATTCTATCATATGTGGTGGGAGTGTAAAAAGGTGAGAGGCTTCTGGGAAATGATATATAATGAATTGAAAAAGATGTTGAAATATACGTTTATTAAGAAACCGGAGGCCTTCTTATTGGGATTGGTAGGAAATGAGATAAGTAAGAAAGACTGTAAACTTTTTCAATACGCAGTTACAGCAGCGAGAATACTTCTGGCCCAAAAATAGAAACAGGAAGAATTACCGACGGTGGAAGAATGGAGACTGAAATTGACTGATTATGCAGAATTGGACAAACTAACAGGGAAGATTCGGTATCAACGAGACCAAAAGTTCATCGAGGACTGGGGAAGATTTACAGATTATCTGAAAGGCATATGTGATGAACAGATAACGTTTGTTGGTTTTCAAGAGACTCTGTGAAAAACAGAGGAATATTGTTAAAAAGAAAATAAGAGGAGGGAAGGAGATATCTAAAGGCAATACTAAGTTAAGAAATTTCGTTGTCCCCGAAGGGGGCAATGACAATAAAGATATTATTATTATTATTATTATTATTATTATTATTATTAAATGCGTTAATAACATTGATGCAAACGAAAGATCGACAGAGGAGCTGAGGGAAGTAAAAAAAAAGAGATGAATGTGTGATAAAATGTGAATTGATTGTATAAAAAATGTTTTTTTTGTGTGGAAAATGAATAAAAATATTATTTAAAAAAAATTCAAAGGTGTCCTATGCAAAGTTATTTAAGAGAAATGTTACAAATCCTAAATATACCTGTGTGGGAGAAAATTCCTGCATACCTTAGAAACACCAGTCCTGTGAACTATGTGTCTAACTAAGAACGGCTACAATATTTGAGACTGAAAACCTTCCCTCGCTCAGACAATCCCATGGTTTGGCACTAGAGTTGAAACTATGGCAGGGGTTGGCCCACATGGTTTGGGATCCTATGTTGCCATGTTTGGATGTAATTGCAAGCTATGGTTTGCCACACACCATAAACAAAAACTTCTGATCGTCTTCCTTTGCATACAGAGTAGAGGAAGTATGTAAGCCCAAGGGTCAAGGCAAACCATGGCTTTGCATTATGTCTAAAAGCAGACAGAGTTCGACAGAGAGCAGAAAATTATCAGTGCCTCCCAGAATCACATCATTGCTTGGGGTGTGCGGGAAACGTTTCTCAACAAAATTGTTTTCCTTTCAGCCTTTCCAGTGTACATATTGCAATGAAACACAGATCAAGCAGAAAACAATGCCCCGAGAGAAAGGAATGATATTTATATTATTTTCTTTGGAGCTTTAATTTCTTCTCAAACATGTATGGCAGCCCTAAGCGCTTTATGTGATTTAACACATTTTTAATATACTTGTCACCATTCTGGCTCAGACAACAAACCTTGGAGATGTTGTGTATTTTTAAAAAAATAACCTGGAAGCTAAGCGGTCTGTATTACTCTTCTGTCATATCCCATTATTTTATATTAATGAAAAACTGTGTGCTTTCAAGAATGCTCTGCAACACCAGAGTGTGTATCACTGGGCATCAGATATTTTATTATTCTATTTCATAGATATCTTTGGGCAAGTTCAAATGTTAAGACATTCAGACAAGCACAGCAGACAAATTGCTTCTGTGTGACAATCCTTCACTCAAAGGCTGTATCATTTGTCACAACAACCACCCATGTGGCTCCACTCCACACGGCATGTTCCAAGCACTGCAGTTCTCACGATCGGTTCCAAACATCAGGCATTTGTGCACACACATAGTAAAGGTAAAGGGTAAAGGGACCCCTGACCATTAGGTCCAGTCGTGACCGACTCTGGGGTTGCGGTGCTCATCTTGCTTCATTGGCTGAGGGAGCAGGCGTACAGCTTCCGGGTCATGTGGCCAGCCTGACTAAGCCGCTTCTGGTGAACGAGAGCAGCACACGGAAACACCGTTTACCTTCCCGCCGGAGTGGTACCTATTTATCTACTTGCACTTTGACGTGCTTTCGAACTGCTAGGTAGGCAGTAGCAGGGACCGAGCAATGGGAGCTCACCCCTTCGCGGGGATTCGTACTGCTGACCTTCTGATCGGCAAGCCCTAGGCTCTGTGGTTTAACCCACAGCGCCACCCGTGTCCCTACACACATAGTAGAATAATGTTAATTATATGTAGTATGCACACGTCTTGGAACAGCTTGTTCTTGTAACTTTGTTCCAAAATGACATGAGTTTGAAAAGGCAACGGCTATCTGTACATCTTCCCAAAGTTCACTGCTCCTCCCAACTTTCGCTTTAAAACTTGCATTTCCTTCTCATCGTCGAATCATGTTCTGATGAGCATCCACACAACAGTGATAACATTTTAACTATGATTTTGCAAAACACTGCAGAGGTGCTTCTTTGGTGAAGCTTTTGGCTTTACAAACATCAAGAGCACCGTGCACTACCTTACTTCTGTATGTTGCGTGTTAGGTGGGGTTTGTGAATAGCGAGTGACCAAGGGCCTGCCAAATCAGACTCCTGGGCAGAAGAGCACCATTTGCAATCCTAAAGTTAGGGTGGCCAACTGTGCCCCTCCAAAAATGGGGAGAGGTGATTAACCCTTTTCCACCCACCACCTTTCTCACTCAAAATTGCTTCCTCCCAACCTTGGGAGGTTGTGGACTCTAAAACAGAGGTTGGATGGCCATCTGTCATGGATGCTTTAGTTGAGATTCCTGCACTGTAGGAGGTTGAACGAGATGACCATTGGGGTCCCAACTCTACTATTCTATGAATTCTATGATCCTATGAATGCCTCTCCTACCCCTCTGTCTCCCTCCCAGCAGGAACCTCCTTTGAGGGGCAAAGCAAGGGACCTTTCCCTCTCCCCCTTGTAACCTTGGAGGCAGTTATGGCAAATCTTATGTAGCCAAAGCAAGCCAGAATGAAACAGCTGCAAAACTACAAACCAGGAACAGCCACAAGCCAGGACAGGCTGAGCTTCAAGCGAACAGTAAGTGAATGTGGTACAAGATATAACAAATCACTTCCTTAGCTAGCAGCATGAAAGGCCATGTTGAATTTCAGACCTGGAATGGAGGCCCTTGCCTCTATTTCTGTAACTGAAGGCTACAGTCAGAGCACAGCTCTGTTAACTAGGTCAGGATAGAAGGATGGGATCCTAACATCCATATAAATGCTCTCACGTTGCCTCAACCTTGGCAAGTGCTCCATGGAAAGCAGTAACAGTGCTGCTGGGCTTGGGTCCCCAAAGCAGCCTTGAAGCCCTAAGCAATGCTCAAGTTCACCACTCTCAGAAGCTGGCCGTGGGACAAACACAGCTACCTCTGCAAGCCATTGTGTGGAGGCAACGCTCCGCTCTGCAAAGGCAAACCTCACACCAGACACACAACAGTGTGCCAAGGAGCATTGCGCCCACACTCCCTGACCTTTCGCCTTCTTGGCTAGAAAACAGGGTTTCCCCCCTGACCGTTTGCCCTCTCACAGGTTACTAGACATAAAGCTTGGCTGGAGCATGACCAGGGACGCAGATGTAATCAAGTACCGGGGGGAACATCTTAGACTGACATGTGTATTTGCTAACGCTGGAAATGTGCTTAGATGGAAATACGTCATGTTCAGGGTGGTTTCACTACTGTTTCCAATTGTTGACCTGCTAATAAAAGGAGCCTTGGCAGAGCTAGTCGGCAGCTTGTTTGGAGCATGCTTGCCAGTGTTGGATGGTTGGATGCACAGCTCACCTGCCTCCAACCGCCTGTCGTCCTCATTATTCCTACACCATTGGAAGGCAATGGACATGGGAACAGGACACCTACAGCCTCTGCCTTGCCAGGATTCATGCAGCCCATCACTGCATCCAGGCACACACTTGAAACACAGGAATTGCACACACTGCAGCTCCCCACTGAGGCAAATCCGGGTTGTTTGACCCTGTAACTAACATCTTATTACCTTCTCCCCAGTAGCATCTAACTTTGTCCATTCAGATCTGACCCTCTACAAGCTGAAGTGGAAAATGTTATATCCTAAGGCAAATAACATCTATATAGTTAGTAATGATGGTGTGAAACCCAACCTGAGTAAGGGGTGAAACCCTTGACAGAAGCTAGCATTTTCTGAAGGGAAGATCAGAAGCAGCAGAAGCTAACTCACATTGTATATATTCTTTGCAAACACTGGGGAGCCCCAGCAATGAGGAGAATTCCCAAACCCTCTGTAGCAATTTAACCTTGTTTGTTCAACTGTTAGAGCCCTGTGCCAATGCCTGCAAGAAAGGGAGGCTGTTGTAACTAGCACTTCAAGTGGGGTTTGGGTACGGCTTTTGCTGTAAGGAATTTATCTATCAAGCAATAAGAATAGGAACATTCTAGGTGAGAGCAAAAAAATAACACCCTTCTCTGTCTGACAGCTGCTTGCAATCACAGAGTGAGCTCAAATGTACACACTCAAAACAGCAGCAGTTTTACTCCAACAGCAAAATATTTCACTTCTGTAACGTCTGCCCTGCCAGCTGAGTGGAAAAAGTACGTAAGTACTTCACTGGTGAAGTTACTACTTGGGTAAATGACTTTAATTCAATGGATCCATAGATAGCCAAAAGCATATTGTTGTTGTACTATAACTCCCATCAGCCCCAGCCATCATGGCAAATGGTCAGGAGTGATGGGAATTGTAGTCCAACAACATCTGGAGGGCATCAGTCGGCTGCCCCTGTACTACACAATGGCCCTGGTGATATATTCATGGCAAGAGGGGGAAAATCAATATGAAATTGCTGATACTCGTGACAATGTGATATGTCAACTACAAACAGAAAAAATAGTGTCATTCACCAGAATTACAGATGGCCCATTGACTGCGTTCTGCACTAAATCGGATTGGCCAGCCATAACTGATTGTTTAATCAGATAAGAGATTGAGAAACCAATTATGCCACCCTGCCTTTCTTAACTAAAAAGTCCTCTTCAACACTGCAATGTATGCTTTGCAAAAACAAACAAAAAACAAACAAAAAACCCCCCACTTTCCATGGCATTGCAATGTTTATCTCCTACTGCCATGTGCCAAGTCTCCCAAGTTGTAATTAATACACAAAACAAAGAGGCGTTTTGGCTCATAGTAAAATTTCAAGGTTGAGTTATCCTCATATGCAAAATGGTACAAGATTCAATTTTCTCTTAGAAACTGCAGGAGCACTTACTTCAGCCACCTCAAAAATTATCCAGTTAAATCCCCCAAACATAAAAGAGATATTTAGAAAGCAAAGTATATGCTTATTTCCTTGCTGGAACATTTGCATTAATACTGATATGAAGATTATATGCCTTACAGAACAACAATTAAAGTGGAAATCCTAAACCCATTTGTATGGGAGAAAGTCTCACTGATTACAGCTGGGCACACTTTCGGGGCGACATATACAGGATTGCACTGTCAGATACATAAGTGGATGTATTGTTCTTTAAAGTGAACAGGAACATGTCTATCATAAAGAAGTCAGGTATCACAAGGGTTCCTTTCTGCCACACTTCTGCTGCAGCCGCCAAAGGAACCAGTTCAGTGTTTGAAACTCCCACTGTTCTAGGCACATATTACAACAGGGAATTTAATTAGTGCAAGTACTGTAGTTTCTGGGCTCTGGGCGCAGTACAGCACCTAAGATTTCAGATTAAAACTGCAGAGTAGAAGGAAAGGAGAACCATTTCCTGCCTCCCCACTTCCAGTTATTCTCTGAAGACTGGGGAAGAGACCCTCTTAAGAATATATGGGGGGTGGGCAGGGGAAGGACCAGACCATGTGAAAAATGAATGCAAAATTTCAGTTGCAGTTCATTCATTTTCAGCTTTGTATTATTGTTGTAAAGAAAAAGCGCCTGGGCATTCCGTTGCTGCGCCCACAACCTAGGTTTAAGTTGCCATTTAGCTCCTAGCTTTTATATCTCAGTTTCTAATGCACCGTTGCTCAGAACAAAAGTTCCCCCATTGCTCCTCACATGCTCCAACTAAATCCAGTATCACCACTGCTAAAATGCTTGGAGTGTTGCTTTGCGAGACGGAAGCTTTACATGGAAACAGCCTTCAGAAAACCTTCCTCAAGGGTGGAAGAGACCTATTCAGGTTACCTGAAAGCCTGTCTTCCCCAGCGGCGTAGCTGGCTGCTCAGGTGCCCGGTGCAGCGCACGCCTTCTGCAGCCGGGGCGAGCTGTCCAAGGGCGGCTGAGGGAGAGGCAGTGGGCAGGCGCAAGCCCCACGCTGCTGTTTCAGGCAGCGTGGAGCCTGCAGGTGCCCAAGCCACCATGTCACTCCCAGGAGAGACGCATGGCTCGGGCACGTTGCAGGCCCAAGTGCCAGACCCTGCAGTGTGCCGCCCAGTGCCAGACATGTTTCGTTACGTTTCTTGACTGAACTAAAAAGTTTCGTGAGCCCCTTTTTTTAAAAAAAAAAAAACACCTCCTATTTTTGTCACCCCCTCAGTGATGACACCCGGGGCAGCCTGCACCCACCGCACCTCCCTTCCTCCGCCACTGGTCTTCTCCACACTGTCTGGTAAGGGAATTAAGATGAACAAATGGAACCCAGTTAGTTGTGCCATAGCTCGATGGTTACCAGTTTGAAGTAACATGCAGGCCTTTCTCCTGGTGGCACCAGGGCTGTAAGATGCTGTCCCTGCTGTTGCATTCCTTGGCTCCTGAGGACACACCAGTTCAGACAAATATTTCCTTGATCTTCTTGATTTGATTGTTGTTATAACTCTTTTGCTGTTTTAATCAGCTTGTTTATTATATATTTTAATTACGGATGTTTTAGTGTAGTTGTTTTACAGTGGTACCTCGGGTTAAGTACTTAATTCGTTCCAGAGGTCCGTTCTTAACCTGAAACTGTTCTTAACCTGAAGCACCACTTTAGCTAATGGGGCCTCCTGCTGCTGCCGCAACGCCAGAGCACAATTTCTGTTCTCATCCTGAAGCAAAGTTCTTAACCTGAAGCAGTATTTCTGGGTTAGCAGAGTCTGTAACCTGAAGCGTATGTAACCTGAAGTGTATGTAACCCGAGGTACCACTGTACTATGTATTTTAATTATGTGTGGCTGTGTTTTTATAATTGGTTTTAACTCTTTTTATTTTGCTGTTGGCTTTTGTTTGTGAAACAACTCTGATATTTCTCCTGGAAATGTAAGGCATTAGCAACAGCAACAGCAGCAGCAGCAGCAGCAGCAGCGCATATGAATCCATTAATCCATAAGAAAATCTGAAAAGCAATATCTAATGTTCAGCAATCGAAGCATTACACAAAGAAACAATTGTTGATGCAACTTCCCCAGACTTGCAGTCATCTGCCTTCAGGAATGTATTTCACTTACATGAAAGTGGCTTCAAAATGTCACCTGTGAAAAGCACAGAATTTAATATTAGGGCACCTCTAATATACAAAGCCTTCCTGATGTAAAAGACTCTCAAAACAGAGCCAACCCAAGACATTTTTCTGCCTGAGGCAAAACAGTCATGAGGCCAATATTTGAACAACCTATAATGTGATGGGTTGACAAAAATACAACAAGACTTACGATGACAATATAAATGCAACTTTTGCTAGAAATTCAACTTATAAAAGGATTGTTCTTACTTTTTTATATAAAAAAGGCATAGAAGCAATTACTTATTCTGCTCTTGTGAAACAACAAACAAAACAACTTATAGGGAGTTTTTTAAAAATTACAAATGGTATGAAAAGACAGACATTTTCAACCATCTCACGTTATACTGGAAGTTGGGATCACCAAATGACTGGCGGTAAGTTCAGGAATGAGAAAGGAAAGTACCTGATCAGGCATTATGTAATTAACTAATAGAAGTCAGCACAACATATGTGTTGTGGCATAGCCACTAATTAGACAGAGCAGGGGACAGATTTTGCTCAGATAATATTGGTGCTCATGGTTTCATTCCCACCTCCCACCTCAATTTCCTTCCCGTTAGTTCACTGTGCCAGTTTCAGGGCTGGTTTCACACGCTGCTCATAGGATTCTCCCAGGAGGCTCCAAGGAGGGCCTGCGTGACCCACAGCTACTTGTGTCAGCACCACCATTCAGTTATTTGCATCACCCATATTTATTCCCCTCAGTTGCCCCTTTCAGTTTTCCTTCCTTATTAAAGTGTCATTCCATTATTCTTCATTTCTAAGCCCGTGTTGTTTTTGAAGTATGGTACCACACCTAGAAGGGGACGCGGGTGGGGCTGTGGGTTAAACCACAGAGGCTAGGACTTGCCAATCAGAAGGTCGGCAGTTCGAATCCCCGCAACAGGGTGAGCTCCCGTTGCTGGGTCCCAGCTCCTGCCAGCCTAGCAGTTCGAAAGCACCTCAAAGTGCAAGTAGATAAATAGGTACCACTCCGGCGGGAAAGTAACCGGCGTTTCGGTGCACTGCTCTGGTTCGCCAGAAGCGGCTTAGTCATGCTGGCCACATGACCCGGAAGCTGTACGCCAGCTCCCTCGGCCAATAAAGCGAGATGAGCGCCGCAACCCCAGAGTCGGCCATGACAGGACCTAATGGTCAGGGGTCCCTTTACCTTTTACCATATCTAGAAAACTAGGTGCTTCATAAGTAATAAACAGCAGCTATAAATATGGCTTGCATAAGGCAAGCTTATGACACCATCCAAAGGCACCTCACTATTTGACCTGAGCTTACTGTATTTCACACTCTTTGAAAGCCGTTGTCAACTTGTTGCCATCCAGATGTTTTGGACTACAACTCCCAGAAGCCCCAGGAAGCACGATAAAAGCTGCTCTAGCAATTAGTCAGTTTATATTTCATTTCATTGTGTTGATGTTATTTAGGAAATTATTCTGAAAAGGGTATGGAAGTTTACCAAACCAAGAATTTTATATGTAGTACCCCTTTGAAAAGTTTTGCCTTCATCAGTTTGTTCCTCCTAGGGTTGCCATATGTCCTCTTTTTCCAGGACATGTCCTCTTTTTCACGGGTAGATCCATAGCTAAAAGTAGAAGTCGGCAAATGTGTCCTCTTTTTTGCTCTTTGAAATATGGCAACCCTCCCTAATAATTCTTACAATTCACACAACCTATAGAGGTTTCTTCCTAGAATGTACTACTTCATGTGGGGAGGAGATGCAATTTGAATGGCCATACAAACTATGACCATGCACAGAAAAAAAGAACACTAGGGGAAAGCGTAGCTTGAACTCATATGAAGCATTAATTAAAAAAAAAAAATGTCAAAGGAATTTAATATAACACAAAACCTGAAACATGTGCAGCCTGAAATGGTACAGTCAAAGAAAAGCATTACCACCTCGTTTTACCGCTTGTAAAACTGGGCCAAGGAAACAGACATTTCCAAAGTCAAATTTCAGACTCTACTGCAGCTTCCAACCATTGTTTTCTTACACACCGGTAGTATTTTGGTCTCCCTAACACAGCTGATAATTACATAGCCTTTTCAGTGAAAGCGACTAAACAGCTTCATATCACTGCCAAAAAGCGTTGGAAGAGAGTAAGAAGTGAAGCAATAGTGGGTATCATAAATTACTGTTTATAGCGAGACAAATAAATGACTGTCTTTGAAAATGGACCTATTTGTATGGTTAAAGATTAAAGGGATGTTTATGGTAGCAATCTAAGGCCTTAAAATAACCCTTTAAAAATAGGCACATTGTAGTGCTTCAGCTGCAGCCCCACTAAGCCTACTTAAATCGTTCCATTTATTTAGCACAGCCTGTAATTTATCAGCCCAAACAAGCTGTGTGGGGGCTAACTACACATTACACCAAATGTGTGTGACTGAACCCCGACACAGGTTTTTCTTTGTTTTAAAGGCCAGCCTTTCCCAGAGGGAGGAAACTGAAAGCAATGCATATGGCGCGGTTTTTTTGTGGGTGGGGGAATACTTGACTTGACACTCTTTCCTGTTTCTCTACTCCTGATCATGCCACTAAGTGTCATTTTGCTGCAGAAGGTTCGAAAAGCATGTTCTGGAATCCCACCGGGTAAAAAGCTGGGTGGGGTGCAAACATTCCTTACTCCACTACTGCTCACTGTCCCAATTGAGACTTCAGGGCGCAGCTACACATGCCTGCATATAATAACCTTCACTATAATAATAATTCTTCTTCTTCTTCTTCTTCTTCTTCTTCTTCTTCTTCTTCTTCTTCTTCTTCTTTATTTATATCCCACCCATCTGGCTGGGTTTCCCCAGCCACTCTGGGCAGCTTCCAACAGAACACTAAAATACAATAACCTATTAAACATTAAAAGCTTCCCTAAACAAGGCTGCCTTCAGATGTCTTCTAAAAGTTTGGTAGTTATTTTTCTCTTTGACATCTGGTGGGAGGGCGTTCCACAGGGCAGGCCCCTGGGATGTTTTGGACTGTAAGTTCCATCAGCCCCAGATATGCTCAGTATGAACTGAACCTGTGGTATAAATTGAACAGAACATGCAAAGCGATATGGAAGTATTGAAAGATTCCCCCCCCCCCGAGTCCAAGTAAGCAGGTACAGTGGGACCTTGGGTTAAGTACTTAATTCGTTCCAGAGGTCCATTCTTAACCTGAAACTGTTCTTAACCTGAAGCACCACTTTAGCTAATGGGGCCTCCTGCTCCTGCTGCGCCACCACTGCACAATTTCTGTTCTCATTCTGAATCAAAGTTCTTAACCCGAGGTACTATTTCTGGGTTAGCGGAGTCTGTAACCCGAAGTGTATGTAACCTGAAGCGTATGTAACCTGAGGTACCACTGTATAAGGAATGCATTTTAGAGAATTTAGGTTAGTAAGAAGTGACAGGGTCTATGAAATAGAAGCCCAATTTATTAATTGCAGGAAGAAATTTTCTATTAGATTCTACGGACAATTTGTGGGTGTTTCCCCTAAATTATCTATTTTTTTCATGTCATGGCATACCATGCATTTGCACAAATAAATCTGTGATCGACTGCCTCCCAGAAGTATCCAGAAAGTGAAACACAATTAATAATGGTCCTCATTATTTAAAGAGTGCTTTTATGCTCAAGTCTCTTTTACCAGCACTAATTAATCCACATACCATCCCTGATTATTAGCCCCATTAATCACAAAGAATAATTATCCATAGGTATCACAATTGGAAAACAAATTATTTCTTAATAAAACCAAGAAAATTAGCACAATGCAGTAAAGCCATTTCATAAACCTAAATTTGGTTACAATTATTCTGGGCTTTAGTAAACCTAAGAGGCTGTCCAGGACATCATTTTGTCCTTGATGCACATTCTTCTGCTCAAGAACAGCATTAATTTAAGGATGCATAGAGAACATGATGCAGCAAAAAAAGAAAGAAAAAAGAAAGAAAGAAAGAAAAAGGCGTTTTAGGAATGAAAAAATCTGCATCTGAAAATTAGATGCAATAGCTGAGATGGCAAATCTCCAGATATTGTTGGATTCCAGTTCCCATAATCCTTGACCACTGTTCATGTTGGCTGGAGCTGATGCGAGTTGGAGCCCAATTAACACCTGGGAGGAGCACAGGTTCACCATCCCTGCCCTAAAGAGTGATCTAAATTGGTAGGTTTATTGAACGTTGAAAGTGCAAGCTTGCCTAATATTTATTTGCAATTGGACCCCATTCATTGCTACTAATCTATGATATATTTTGGAAAGTGGCTCATATGTCCATTTGTTGCTTATAGGTTCACGCGCCTCTTGAGAAAGTTGCCAAACTCTGCCCAAGGGCTCCCAAGGTGAAGGAGACAGTCTTCGCTTGGATGCAGGCTGCCATTTTGAATTCAAATGCAAAAGGTCCTAAGTTCAATACCTGACATTTCCCAGAGAGGGCTGGGAAAGGCTCCTCCCTGAAACCCTGGAGAGCTGCTGATGGTCAGTGTTGACAATGCTAATCTAGATGGGCCAATGTTCTGACTCTGTTTAAGTGTCCTGGCCATTCCCAGCCAAGGAAGGCTCATGATTGACAAGCAAAGCACTTGCAGCAGCTTCCACAGTGCTCTGGATACACACATGCACACAAACCTCTAGTCTCTAGGCAGCTGTCCACAGGTCTAGGCCCTGCAGAGCCCTGCAGTAACAGGGAGACCCCACCTCATAGCCAGCTTATATACTGTCCCCTGAAGGGTTGCAAGCCTGTACCCCGAGACTTCACGCTTCAAGCCCCACCTGGTTCTAGGAGACAGCAGGGCAGGCAAAGGTCCACTGATGGGTCTTCTTCTGCTCCATCTGGTGCACCTTCCTCTGTTTTGAACTGCCCTGATTTTTCTCCGTCCCCTGGCTCCTGCCTTGTGGGTAACATCTAACCCCATAAATCACTGGTCCCCTCTCCTCTGCTCCACACCCTTTGGAGTCCTGCCAGTCCCTGACATTAAGGCAGCTTCCTAAGTTTCTAGAGGTAGATAAGTGCCTGAACAAAAGTCATAATTCAATGGTTAAAATAAGTTCATGAAGAGTTCACTGCATGGCATTCATGAAGCCTCACCACAGACCTGAAGGAATGCATTTTACCATATCAGCAAAACTGTAAGGATAAATAGCGATGCATGCCCTGAAACATCTGATGATGAAAAGAGAAGAAGCTTTTTTTCATTTATCAACTACACAAAATATGTCATAACATATTAGTTACAAAGCCAACCACTTCCATGAAGTCTTGTCAGCATGCCCCAGCTAATCGCTTTCCATATCTTTAACCCCTCACTTTCATAGATTTCCTACATTTGCATATTGCTGTTTTGCTACCTAAACACTAACAATTTCAGAAATGCAAATTTTCAAATGTGCTGTTAGACCCATTTTATATTTCAAGAAGATATTGTGACAATCAAATAAGTAGTTAGTAGATAAGATCCAGTAAGACATATAATTTGATCTACTTCTCACAGAAAAAAGAGGCTTTTAAAAAAGTATCTGCTCAATTAAATAGGTATAATTGGTATACTTTTGTGGATCAACTAAGGTAGCAAACAGTTAAGAAAGAGGAAAACTATGGTAGCAAAGTGGGTTGCATCAAACTCTTGTCCCTGTGAGCTTTCAAACTACACATGAAAAGAAGAACTTGGAGAAACTGAGCTACAAATATCTGGAAACTTCTCCCCCTGGAACTAAGAAGAAGAAGAAGAGTTTGGATTTGATATCCCGCCTTTCACTCCCTTTCAGGAGTCTCAAAGCGGCTAACATTCTCCTTTCCCTTCCTCCCCCACAACAAACACTCTGTGAGGTGAGTGGGGCTGAGAGACTTCAGAGAAGTGTGACTGGCCCAAGGTCACCCAGCAGCTGCAGGTGGAGGAGCAGGGAATCGAACCCGGTTCCCCAGATTACAAGACTCTTAACCACTACACTGGCTCTCGGACTATGATTGCAAACAACGATCCACTTCACATGCCACATTAAACCAAAGTTTGAGCATGGTCTAATGTGAACAAGCAACATACTGATTCACACTACTCAAAGGTTTGCCTGGTGTTCCTCCTGTGTTATGGGTGAACCAAGCAGGACCAGACTTTCAGATTTCAGCAGCCTGTGCAAGGCCAAAATCCAGGCCTCTCACCTTCCATTCTACATGCGCACGATGTCATAGTTGTGACGCCCTGCCGCACCTCCCTTGGCTTTGCGCCCAGTGCGGAAGAACCACTTGCACTGCCCTAAATCCACCTCTGAACAGTCTATCTTGTCATGTTGCCCAAACCCGGGCTTACAAGTTATAAGCTGGCCCCGGGTGGCCATGACGTCCGCTCTGTGTGATCTGCCTTGTGGCTGCAGTCAGTGATTTCAGCTCAGCTGAGGCGACAGTTCCCCAGCAGTGATTTCAGCTTGCGGAAGCTAGCCAGGGCTGCATACCTAGCCTAGCCTCCCACCTTTGTCGCCAGTAAAGTGTAGGTGGGTCCCCACGAGGCAAGACATGGTGATAACAGCAAGAACCTTTACTGAACAACATAACTGGGAAACAGGGGCAAAGCAACTGCTTATATACATTCCTGAAAGCCTGGGCCACTCCCACTCCCAACATGATTGGCTGTCTAAACTTCCAAGCTTGGGCCAATGGCAGAGGCCCAAATTCTGAAATGTTCTCTGATTGGACATCATGTACCGAATCAGAACACAGGAGCTCAGAATCCTTAGTCCAGGATCAAGCTCAGGCAAACACAGACCACCGAATACATAACATAAGCCAAGAACAAACTTTGGATACTACAACTGCACTTTGGCACTACAGGATCCTGCCCTGGGGAAACAGCTGTGGGTGCAAATCTTCCTGAAGTCTTTCATAGAATCATAGAATCATAGAGTTGGAAGAGACCACAAGGGCCATCGAGTCCAACCCCCTGCCAAGCAGGAAACACCATCAGAGCACTCCTGACATATGGTTGTCAAGCCTCTGCTTAAAGACCTCCAAAGAAGGAGACTCCACCACACTCCTTGGCAGCAAATTCCACTGTCGAACAGCTCTTACTGTCAGGAAGTTCTTCCTAATGTTTAGGTGGAATCTTCTTTCTTGTAGTTTGGATCCATTGCTCCGTGTCCGCTTCTCTGGAGCAGCAGAAAACAACCTTTCTCCCTCCTCTATGTGACATCCTTTTATATATTTGAACATGGCTATCATATCACCCCTTAACCTCCTCTTCTCCAGGCTAAACCTGCCCAGCTCCCTTAGCCGTTCCTCATAAGGCATCGTTTCCAGGCCTTTGACCATTTTGGTTGCCCTCCTCTGGACACGTTCCAGTTTGTCAGTGTCCTTCTTGAACTGTGGTGCCGAGAACTGGACACAGTACTCCGGGTGAGGTCTGACCAGAGCAGAATACAGTGGCACTATTACTTCCCTTGATCTAGATGCTATACTCCTATTGATGAGGCCCAGAATTGCATTGGCTTTTTTAGCTGCCGCGTCACACTGTTGGCTCATGTCAAGTTTGTGGTCAACCAAGACTCCTAGATCCTTTTCACATGTACTGCTCTCAAGCCAGGTGTCACCCATCTTGTATTTGTGCCTCTCATGTTTTTTGCCCAAGTGCAATACTTTACATTGCTCCCTGTTAAAATTCATCTTGTTTGTTTTGGCCCAGTTCTCTAATCTGTCAAGGTCGTTTTGAAGTGTGATCCTGTCCTCTGGGGTGTTAGTCACCCCTCCCAGTTTGGTGTCATCTGCAAATTTGATCAGGATGCCCTTGAGTCCATCATCCAAGTCGTTGATAACGATGTTGAATAAGACCGGGCCCAAGACAGAACCCTGTGGCACCCCACTAGTCACTCTTCTCCAGGATGAAGAGGGACCATTGATGAGCACCCTTTGGGTTCGGTCAGTCAGCCAGTTACAAATCCACTGAGTGGTAGCATAGTCAAGACCGCATTTTACCAGCTTCTTTACAAGAATATCATGGGGCACCTTGTCAAATGCCTTGCTGAAATCGAGGTAGGCTACATCCACTGCGTTCCCTTCATCTACCAGGCTTGTAATTCTGTCAAAAAACGAGATCAGGTTATCTGAGCCAGGACACAGTAAGGTTCTGCTTCAGAAGCAGGCAGGAAAAGGACTGGTATAAGCAACAGCCCAGTTCAATAGCCTGCCAGACAAGATCCAGGCTTGGCTGTATCCAAAATGAAGTCCAGGGCTGACACAAAATGTTTATAGTCCTAACCAGAGCAGGAGAAAAAAATCATTGGGCTACCTGGGTGGACTTATCCAGGAGCCTGGGAGGGTGCCATCACATTGGGAATGCTTGGATTCTGGAGGTTCCAGGTTACAGCACTGCTGGTCTCTGGTTTTCTTCAACTTTGCAACCATCGTGTTTATGCTGATGTTATGCAAAAGCTATTCACAATAATATGCCTATCTAGCAATGCAGATCTCTGAATCAATGCACATTTTCACCCCTGGGAGCCAAGGAACCAATAAGAAAGGGGCTGATTGTCAAGTTTGGTGCTAAAAGAATTAAAACGGCACATTGCATGGAGAGGATTACAATTCTATTTGGAATTACACAGAACAATAAAACATACAATTCTCACTGTAATAACCAGTGGCTATCAGCAATTCCTTTGTGTAAGACGTGTATTATAAAATTTAGGGAAACACTTAACTTGATTAGCAGTATTCTATACTAATCCTTTGCTCAGCCACTCTCAAAGGCTGTATTCATTTTTTAAAAATCCTTTCCTTGGCTCTCTTTATAGGCACAGATCAAGGGCCCTAAAGACCATCATTCATAAAAATGTTGATTTGCCTCTTTATGGTCAAGGGAAAAAGCCTGCCCAGCCAAAACACTAGAATAGAAGCTCAATACACAAATCCTTTCCAGGATAAAGAATGGTGCACTGTGGTTTTTTTTTAAACCAAAACACATATCCTTGCATAAATCCATATTCTAACCAGCATTGGCAGAAAGCTTTTAGGATTAAATCATCCTGGATAGGTATAAACCTCCATTACTGGTGGTGTGTGTGATGTGTGTGTGTGTGTGTCTGTGTGCAGGCACACAAACACACGAGTCCCAGAGAGAACACAGGGCTATGTACCTGAGCTCCACCATAACCAGAAACTTTTCCATTACTGTACTGTTGAGCTGGACAAGAATATTGGCAAGGCAGCTACAACAATGGCTCACCTCTCCAAAGGCATATGGGGGAATGGGATGCTAACAACCAATACCAATGACCAAGGAAGGACTACCAGGCTTGTGTGTTGAGCATGTTATTTTGTGGTAGTGAGGCATGGGCCATTTACATCCACCAGAAGTGACACCTCAATGCCTTCCACATGCAATGTGTCAGGAAGGTTTGGGGCATCACATGGCAGGACAGAGTCTCAAACAGGGATCTGCTCTCCCAAACCCACATTCCCAGCATGTTCACATTTAGTGAACATGCTTGAAGCAAACATATAGTCAAAACACATTGGGTTCAATGGCAGGTGGGAATTCCAAATTCTTTTTTCCCAAATGTCCACCCCTTTTTCTATACCCCCCCCCCTTTTTAGCCAAGCACGTAAACCTGAATGCTCACAAGTTAAATGTGTGTAACTTGTGAGCTTACTGTATATGTTTGTAGCTGGGGCAAAGGTAGTCATCCACTGGGTACCGGAAGTTACCATAATATATTAGGCTTTCCATTTCAATAATTGGAAAAAATGTCCACAAACTTAAAATGCTTTACATCAGTTTTCAGGAAAACTTAGTCTTCATTGATTATCTATGTAGTTAACAAATTCCAGCTGCTTTAGCTAAAGCAATGATCATCCATGCAAGGGCAAACTTCTTTTGCTAATTTGAGTTAATTTGCAGCTGTTTGTTTCTATTTGATTGGGAATAGGTTTAAGTTAAATGTAAGCTGCTTTCAAAGTGAAAGTAAAATGCACACAAGGGACATATTGTTTAACTAAAAATCAGTTGATTAAGAGAGGGCAAGTTAGGGAGAGATAATTAAACCTAAATTAATTAAACACACAGTATTAAAACCTGTTTGATTCTGAGTGTATCAGAAAAGTTCAAGTTCCTTTTGAATTCATGATTCACTTTTCAGTCATTATCACTTGATTTCATGAGTGTGAAATCATTTTAATCATTGGGAATGGTTGGAGTTGTATTAACAGCTGGAAGAGCATAGATCATACCCTACATTCCTCAATATATATTTTTTCTTACTAGCAATGAAATATTCCCTCGTCTTTTCACCAGTTCTTTTTTTCTGGTCTGATTTGCATTTTTTCTTCTAATTGCCTGTTTTACTGCAGGCTTACTGCATGTCTGGCTCCTCACCCACTCAGGTATTTTTAGGTGTACATACAAGACATTTTAAGAGTACATACAAATACGTCAAACACAGTTTCAAACAGATGTACATCCTGGGGCAGCCAATACTGGAGGGCTCAGTGTTCAATACAGACTTGTCCTCTGTGATATGTGGAGCAGCCCTTTCTCTTTCCCAATTTTGCATTCCGTTTCTTTTTTCAGCATGGATTTTTTCCTTATATTGAACCTCCTTCCCGTCATTCATCCCTGTACACAACACCGTCGAGCTACCATGATTCGGTGAGTGCTAGTCAATTGATATTTAATCCATACCATTTGTCTCTATCAGTTGTCTCATTTGCCTGAAATCGATGTCTCTGTCAAGTTTTCTGCATAGCTTGCACTCTCTCAAGTCACACTTACTTTTTGTGTGTGGAGGGGGGATAGTTAAAGGAGAACAAAGATCCATGTTTGCTGCAGAGCATTTCAGGAATGAGCAGGTACACAGCAAAATGTGCAAGATGAGAAGCTGAAACAATGGGTTCTCCTGCCTGCATTTCAGAATGGCATTGCTCAGGGACAGACACCTCAAACAGTACATCTGCTCATCTCTTTCAGCTCTCTGCCTAGAAAACATGACCAAAAATAGACATCCCCATGCCTTATACAGAGTTGGACCATTGTCTACATTGACTGACAGTGGCTCTCCAAACGTTCAGGCACCTTTTCCAGCCCTGTAATCAATGCCACTGAACTAAAGTTCTGCTTGGTGTTCATTAGCCCACCTTGGTGCCTCAAATCAGAATCCTCCATATCCAATTGTTTCAGTCCACATCAACCAGATGACAGTGCCCCCCAAGCAAAGAGTGAAGAGGATACAGTGGTGCCTCGCAAGACGAAATTAATTCGTTCCGCGAGTTTTGTCGTCTTGCGATTTTTTTCGTCTTGCGAAGCACGGTGTCGGGAAAGTTATGGAAAAGCTTCAAAAATCACCAAAGTCTTTAAAAACCTCAAAAAAAGGCTACCACACCGCGTTCTATGAGTTGCTCCTCGAAGTCAAGTCGCAACTGTATTAACGGTGTTAAGAAAAAGGAAACAAACTTGCAAGACGTTTCCGTCTTGCGAAGCAAGCCCATAGGGAAAATCGCCTTGCGAAGCAGCTCAAAAAACAAAAAACCCTTTCGTCTAGCGAGTTTTTTGTCTTGCGAGGCATTCGTCTTGCGAGGTACCACTGTACACTGTGCAAGAAGTAGGCAGACGAGGATGAGGTCTGCTATCTCCAACTAAGAATCTTGGTTAACAGTTCCTAGGAAAATACAACATTAAGGATCCTCAAACTAGTGCAAACTATAACCAGAGGTACTCTCACTCACTTGTATGTGTATGCTTTGATTGGCTTAAGGAGAATACATTCCTGCTTTAAAACAAATTTGAACTAGTCTAACACAAATGGCTGTGTGCCTTTCGTGCTACTGTTGAATGGCAGGGGTCAACAGAACAGTTTCCTGGGAGCTTTCAACGCTTCCAGTGGCGAGGCAGGAGCTTCAAGCAAGCCATGGACTCCTTGTCATTTCCTACTGACCTGCCTAGTTTTGTGCCTGGGAGAAGAGGGAGCGCTGCCAGACAATTCAAAAAAACCCTGACAATGTTTAAGAGACCTGTTTTCACAGTGTTATATCATACTGGCAATTTAGGATTGCCAAGGTGTGTAGCATAGAGCTCCTTCCTCAAATAGTGTTACAACTAACACCAGTACAGAAATACTAACAAAGACATCCCACACTCTGGTGGTATTTTAGGGCTTACCCTTTTTGTTCGTGTAACAATGCAATGTATTTTCTTCTGTTTTCGTTTAGCACCAACACAAACTGGCAATCCAGCACTGACATGGTTTCTCTGAGTTTTGACACTTTCTTATTGTCTCTGCAGACTTGCATTGGCAGCTGTGTGATTACTGTACAATAGCACTAAACAACATCTTAGCAAATAGGAAACCACAGTTGGTAACTATAAATATATTATGAAATATAGATAATTGTGTTCTTCAGCAACTCTTCTTGCCTGATGTAGCAGCTTTATAAAAACATTGTTGCCCCAACCACCTAAAGCAGGGGTAGGCAAACTAAGGCCCAAGGGCCGGATCCGACCCAATCGCCTTCTAAATCTGGCCCATGGGTGGTCTGGGAATCAGCGTGTTTTTACATGAGTAGAATGTGTCCTTTTATTTAAAATGCATCTCTGGGTTATTTGTGGGGCACAGGAATTTGTTCATTCCCCCCCCCCAAAAAAAATATAGTCCGGCCCCCCACTAGGTCTGAGGGACAGTGGACCCCTGCTGAAAAAGTTTGCTGACTCCTGACCTAAAGGTTTCACGTATATCTTCATGAAATGTAATCACTACTTTCATGGCTTTGTTTTACAGTATACTGAAAGGTGAGCTTGTCGCAAGCCAGGTGTTTGGGTCAACATGTTGCTGCAGCACTTAAATTGCTCATAATGTGACCCTGCACCTTTTGTACCATCCTCCTAAAAGTAGCAAAGCAGCTGGGAGCCTTCTGCTGAAGCAAGGACACTAACATTCATTAGCTATAGATCTGGTGCTGCTTAGTTCTGCTGATGCTGCTATGTTGCTGGAAATCCCATCAATCTCTCCTGGTATGTGGACTTCAGCAAATGTTTCAACCAGATCACCACTGACACACACAGACAGATGACGTCTAATGAGGATCTTTCATTTAATCAATAATTTTGTTTTGTTTTATTAAGGCGTTTTGCCACAAACCTAAATTTCAATGTCTAACATACAAACTCTTGTACTTATTTATTTAGTAGGGCAGGCTTTCAGGTTCTCTGTGCAAGCTTCAGATCTAGGAAATTGGTATCTGTTCAAGTCGAAGCCTCAATTGTCAGGAGCTTGGTCAGGACCAAAATATACATTGCACTGTAGATATATGGAAAGTTAGCCCCAACAACCTCTTCTCCATTGCACTGGGACACTCTGCAGGAACAATGAGAAGGAGGGGATTATCCCCTAGCCTTCCAGTCCCTGTCCCTGTGGACCTCCCCACACAACTGCTTTTACCACAACAGTATTCCTTATCTGTGCCATCTCATGAAGACAAATCTGCAATACCTTGGGTGAGAATATGTCTGCAGAAGCATTATGCCTCATTTCCCTCTGCCTTCCCTTCTTCACTGCAAATCATCTCCTTCCTAAGGTACTTTGCAATTCAGAAGAAGCTGTTGGGTTATCATTTAATGTGGCAGCAGCATAATGCTTCATTTGACCCTTAGTCTGTTGGATTCTGTATCAGACGTCACAATTAATATACTGTAGCTCCAAGCCAATTGTCTTAAACAAACAAAGAACGGTTTGCTTATTTTTGAATGTGTGACTTTAGGGTTGCAGCCAGTTCAGTTTCCGTAACTGTGTGTTTGAAAATTGTTTTATAGTTATGCGTATATAGGCAAAGGGTCCTCTGGAATTGTTTAATCCAGCAACCAGAAACCTTCCTAGACTGCTCTGTACCGGAGCCGGAGAGTTAGCTCCATGATTAATATTGTTATGTAATGTAAAGCAATCATGAGCATAAAGACACTGAACTTCATACACTGTTTAGCTTCCCCCTACAAAAAAAGGGTTGATTAGAGTTTGCATAGTTCAAAATGTAGTAAAACAATAAAAAAATGTTGTTTCAATTGGTTGAACGGCTTTTAATTCCAAGAAGAATTCATGGACATTTATTTATAGCCTCATCTAAGCTGAACCCTCCTCATTGTTCTGTACCACATGATCAGAAGACCAAATCCTGAATCAAGACACATTCAGAACACTGGGCAATTTTCAGTGTATTCAACTGCAAGATTCTGAATTGCTTTATTTTCTAATAATAGGTATGCTGGCGAGTGATTGGGGTGAGGGCAAAGACTCTACATTGCATTAGCATAACAATTAAGACTTGCTGATTAAAAAATTAATTTGTCTATTGCCTAGCTTTTCAAAAGCATTCATTATATGTTAATTCACATACTGAAGGCCCTTTGAGCAGAAGGTCATTTGTAAAGCATGTCACACACTGGCGGGGGGAGCAAAGTTGTAACTATTTATGACAGGAGAAAGGGGGCTGCTATTGATTGAAATGCTATTTCATGCTCATGAAAGATACATTTCAGACATTAAATATGTGCAAGGGTCATCACGATTGTGACATACTCTGGGAGTGACATACTGTTGAGTAGAAATTATGACAGGTAAAGAGGTTGATTTTTTTTTTAAAAAAGTAGCATGAAATACTTTATAGGCAGTCTCCTTGATGGTTCTGGGGGGGGGGGGCAATTACCTCTTGCCATGATCTGGACCCCCAGCAACAGTCGGGACTTAAGACATAGACAGGTTGGAACAAGCAAGGTTGAGTGTGCCAGGACCAGTGATGGGGGTACTGAGATCAAGCCGCAAGCCTGGACCTGACAGCCTCAACTACCTGAATCCTACAACCCCTGAACCAGAGCTCCCAATGAAACCAGGGCCAGCCAACCAGGGACATCAAGCTTCCTCTTTCCTGCTCGCCACTGCAGTAAGTGCATCCAAGGCAGGTGACGAACGAAAGGCTTGTCTTCAGGTCCAAGAGTTTCACTTTAATGCTCCCAGCTTGGTGGGTGGGGGCTGGGGGGGGTAGTCAAGGTCAGTAGATATAAATATTGGGTTCAGCTACAGCCAAGATATCTTCTTAACAAACAATCCACTCCCAGTGACCTGTCCAAGGTCCTGAAATTCTGCCTCTGGTTGCTATTGCTTGTGGAGTATGTCCTCTGCCTGCCTCTGGATTTGTTGCACACTAGGTTCTGGATCACTGATGATCACTGATTTGTTGCACGCTAGGTTCCGGATCACAGGATGCTCATGATTCAACAACAACAACAACAACAACAACAACAACAACATTCCTATACTCCCTTCAGCACATGGCAGTTTACAGTACAAATACCTAAAAATACACAAATGACACAACAAAAACAATACCCCCACAGTATTATTATTATTGCTGCTATTATTATTATTATTATTATTAATTATCATTTCTACAAAAGGGAGCTCTTCTGGTTTATTTTCTCATTAATTACATTTAGGAGGACTCACAATGGCTTTAAAACCAAACAAGTTCAAGGCTCTCCCCTATTGCGAATTATTCTGTTTAAACCACAGAGCCTAGGACTTGCCGATCAGAAGGTCAGCGGTTCGAATCCCTGCGACGGGGTGAGCTCCCGTTGCTCGGTCCCAGCTCCTGCCAACCTAGCAGTTCAAAAGCATGTCAAAGTGCAAGTAGATAAATAGGTACCACTCTGGCGGGAAGGTAAACAACATTTCTGTGCACTGCTCTGGTTCACCAGAAGCGGCTTAGTCATGCTGGCCACATGACCCAGAAGCTGTACGCCGGCTCCCTCGGCCAATAAAGTGAGGTGAATGCCACAACCCCAGAGTCGGTCACGACTGGACCTAATGGTCAGGGGTCCCTTTATCTTTACCTTTCCAGAAAGGAGAACAACTAGCATTACCAAAGCAAAGCCACTGATTCATTTTGAAAAGCGTTTTGAGCTGATTGCCTCCCATCCTTCTTCCAGTTGTAGCCTGCATGCACTTTTGCCATAGCACATAAAAACAGCCAGGAGGTACACAACTAAGAAGCCGCTCAGAACTGTTTCAACTCATTTGTCATTGTAGCCTGTGAAAGAATGCCTTCCTTAAAGTCATTCCTTCCTTCCTGCCTTGTTCATGTAGCTTCCTGATAGCTTGCTCTTTTTTTTTTATTTAACTTTGGTTTAATGTTCACGTTCCTTCCCCCCCTCTTTCTAATGGCGCACACGAACAGGGATTCTTTGGGATAGTAACCATAGTTACAGAAAAATAAAGAAGATAAGATTTCACCCTGATGTATGCATCACAGGATTTGTTTGCTCAAACTGTGCTTCTAGTTCATGGGCATTAGAAAGGAACAAGGTGGGGAGAAATAAAATGAAAACTTATTTAGTGTTTAATTATATGAAAACTCAGCTTTCAAAGCCATGTTAATTAACATTAGAGTGGCATAGCTTCACCTTCAGTAATGAGTTACAGACTGTTATGCACATTTTAGTAAAATATGTACATCTTCCTAGTATGATAAAGTAACAATACATACAATCTTGCCCGAGTCCCTTTCAGGGTCGTGCATCTAGTTATTGAGGCTGCAAATCAAAGTTTATACTCAGCAGGGGAAAAGAACAGATTTATATGCAGTAATACAGTACAGTGTCACTCAAATTTTACTGGAACATACCCTCTGTTGTCTGTTCCTCTTTTTTCAACATTCTGTTTCAATCCATTGGCAGAAACTTCCATTTTTGACTTCTCCTCCTGTTTCCCCCCAATCACAATACTATCCTCCTTGTTTCCAACCCCTTCTACATCTCATCTTTCCTTCCTGCGCATTCCATGTTCAAACTTATATGCCTCCCCCCCCCCCCCCCGTTACTGATCCTTTCATCCTCTGGTTAATTCAAACTTTCCCAGGAGATGTTCATTAAAACCCCTGGCTCAGTCACGAGGGTCCGTGGATGGGCTCGCCTTATCCCAACAAAGCATTGATTAGGGTAAAGTGTAACCACCCCACAAGCTGAGCTCCGTAACAGGTAGGGTGGGGTACAAGGACTCCAACTCCAAGCACTGATGCCTGAAAGGATTTCAAGCAACAGGCCTGAGGAAGATGGGCTGTTTCAATGTAAGGTAGCTTCCTATGTAAATACATATAAATAAATTTACCAGCCGGACAAGTCCACAGCTGATGGTAAACCTATGGCTGCAACCAATAATCATTCTCACTGGGAATTGCCATCTTCCAGAAACTGGCACCAGGGGGGAGGTCAAATTAATTGTAGACTCTGGACATAATTACCTTTTGCCTCCTTAATAGTCAGCATGGATTTCTGAAAAATAAGTCATGTCAGACTAACCTGATCTCGTTTTTTGACAGAATTACAAGCCTGGTAGATGAAGGGAACGCAGTGGATGTAGCCTACCTTGATTTCAGCAAGGCATTTGACAAGGTGCCCCATGATATTCTTGTAAAGAAGCTGGTAAAATGCGGTCTTGACTATGCTACCACTCAGTGGATTTGTAACTGGCTGACTGACCGAACCCAAAGGGTGCTCATCAATGGTCCCTCTTCATCCTGGAGAAGAGTGACTAGTGGGGTGCCACAGGGTTCTGTCTTGGGCCCGGTCTTATTCAACATCGTTATCAACGACTTGGATGATGGACTCAAGGGCATCCTGATCAAATTTGCAGATGACACCAAACTGGGAGGGGTGACTAACACCCCAGAGGACAGGATCACACTTCAAAACGACCTTGACAGATTAGAGAACTGGGCCAAAACAAACAAGATGAATTTTAACAGGGAGCAATGTAAAGTATTGCACTTGGGCAAAAAACATGAGAGGCACAAATACAAGATGGGTGACACCTGGCTTGAGAGCAGTACATGTGAAAAGGATCTAGGAGTCTTGGTTGACCACAAACTTGACATGAGCCAACAGTGTGACGCGGCAGCTAAAAAAGCCAATGCAATTCTGGGCTGCATCAATAGGAGTATAGCATCTAGATCAAGGGAAGTAATAGTGCCACTGTATTCTGCTCTGGTCAGACCTCACCTGGAGTACTGTGTCCAGTTCTGGGCACCACAGTTCAAGAAGGACACTGACAAACTGGAACGTGTCCAGAGGAGGGCAACCAAAATGGTCCAAGGCCTGGAAACGATGCCTTATGAGGAACGGCTAAGGGAGCTGGGCAGGTTTAGCCTGGAGAAGAGGAGGTTAAGGGGTGATATGATAGCCATGTTCAAATATAGAAAAGGATGTCACATAGAGGAGGGAGAAAGGTTGTTTTCTGCTGCTCCAGAGAAGCGGACACGGAGCAATGGATCCAAACTACAAGAAAGAAGATTCCACCTAAACATTAGGAAGAACTTCCTGACAGTAAGAGCTGTTCGACAGTGGAATTTGCTGCCAAGGAGTGTGGTGGAGTCTCCTTCTTTGGAGGTCTTTAAGCAGAGGCTTGACAACCATATGTCAGGAGTGCTCTGATGGTGTTTCCTGCTTGGCAGGGGGTTGGACTCGATGGCCCTTGTGGTCTCTTCCAACTCTATGATTCTATGATTCTATGATTCACTCCTCTTCAAATGGTAATGTATGGTTATGTCCATTGAAGCTGCTGGCTTCCCCCAAAGAATCATGGGGACTTTAATTTGTGGAGGGTGCTGGGAATCGTAGCTCTGTGGGGGGGGGACTACAGTTTCCAGGATTATTTGTGGAAGCTGCATGCTTTAAATGTGCGTTGAATTTGCTTTAAATGTATGGTGTGATTAGTGTGGTGTAGTGGTTAAGAGCAGTAGACTCGTAATCTGGTGAACCGGGTTCGTGTCTCTGCCCCTCCACATGCAGCTGCTGGGTGACCTTGGGCCAGTCACACTTCTCTGAAGTCTCTCAGCCCCTCTCACCTCACAGAGTGTTTGTTGTGGGGAGGAAGGGAAAGGAGAATGTTAGCCGCTTTGAGACTCCTAGGGTAGTGATAAAGCGGGACATCAAATCCAAACTCTTGTGGATCAATTACTTCAAAATGTGGTGAGCGAGCTCTGCTGCATTTGGAGGCTCTCTTGCTGATTCCTGATCCAAATTTCTGACCTGAAGGTACCACTGGCTGGGGCTCCTGTGCAGGTAAAAAACCTTGCTATAGGAACAAGATTTAGCTTTTCTCTCTTCTTCTTCTTCTTCTTCTCCCCGATGCTTTTCAAAATCTTTATGCGCCCCCTCGCCCAGCTTGTCCGGAGTTTTGGGCTGGGTTGCCATCAGTATGCTGATGACACCCAACTCTATCTGTTGATGGGTGGCCATCCTGACTCGGCCCCAGACACACTGACCAGATGTTTGGAAGCTGTGGCTGGATGGTTACGTGGGAGCCGGTTCAAGCTAAATCCGGGGTGGCGCCATCAGTAATGGCGGATTCCCTCTGACTCGGAGGGAACCGACTCTGCGGAAATCGGGTCTGCACCGCTACGGCGAAGCGGGGACCCTTCAAAAATCACAGGCGGGTGAAGCCTGTGACCGTGGGACTCGGCGGGCACCTTTTGTGCCCCCCCAACTTGCAAAGGAGCCCGATTACGGGTTCCGGAGCGGAGCGGGGAAGTGGCGCGGTGCTGTGAGTTAACTGCTTCTTCCGTGGAGCGAAGCCGCACAGCCGTTACCGGAGAGCGCTGCCTTTTTCCTGGGACAATTTGGCTACAAAACAACTATCCGTGAGTAGGCTAATTTCGGAAACAAAGGAACTAAGAAATAATTTGGCACCGAAGCGGAGAGGCATAAACAGGAAGTCTGCCTTCCGTTCTTTGTAAATGGAGTAAAGCAATGAACTTGTAAGCGGAAACCTTGAAAGACGTTGGAAAAGGATTATAATTCGAGCATCAAATAAGCGACTTTCCCCCCTTGATTGCAGGAGAGGAGGGGGGAAAGGTCTGAACTGTATTTCCCCACAAAAAGAGAGAAAAAGAAGCTAAAATCCACCGCTCAAAAACCTGGGAACGGGTTGCCAGTGAACAGTAAGAATGCCGTATTGTAAAATGCGCTGCTGCTGAAAGTACTCTTTGACAGTTAACTCTGCATTTGAGATACAAGTAAGATACAATATTTCTGACTGGCTTCTCTTGGTTTTAAAGTAACAGAAAATAATTGAGATTGAAACTGTCGTCCTTTCTGTGAATTGGGGGGCTAAAGGAAAAAAAAGTTAATTACTTTAAGACATTTTTGACTGTTACTGTGTCCCCCTAGAGGAAGTTTGAAATTGTTACAACAGCAGCTGGGCCAGGGGAATTTTCCACTTCAAAACAAATTCTGATCGTGAGACTGACCTTGGACCTTATATAGAGTGTTTAAAAAAAAGTTTTCAGGAGGAATGCAATTTAGATCACCATGGAAGAAAGGAAATCCCATGCACTGTACAATCACAAAATAAATTCCTTCTGCAGACAAACCTATCCGTTATCTGATTCATAAAAGCCATTTTTATCATCATTTGGGAGGAAAGCCTCATGGCTATAAAACCCAGAAGAGCAATAAAAATAACTCCACAAGATGGGGAGATGCTACCACCAGCCAGCATTTTGCCTAACCTGCTCCTGTTAATTATACCCACAACTGTGAAAAATACATTAGCAAGTATTTTATTGTTTTTGCAGACATTTTGTGAGCATCGCTCTAGACTAGCTAGCCTAGGAAGACAACAACAAAACCCGTCCAACTCATAGCTCTGTGTTCAATGACAATTATCTGGTTAAGAATGGAACCAAGCAGTTCATGAGGAAATTAAGAAGGGTTGCCGAGATCTTTTTTATTAGTATGCATTAAAATCTCCTATTGATCTCCTGGAGGCGTTAACATAAGTGATTCTCATACTACAAAAGGAAATCATATTCAGATCAGGTTCAAAGTGTTCAATCAGGAGCACACTAGCAGCATTTGAAAATGAAATGCAGGTTGTGCTTGGCATCTCAGATCAGTTATTTGATTGAAAGTCAGGCTGGGTTCCCAAAACAGAACATCCTTCTTTCTTCCTTGCGCCTCTTCACATGCAGCCAGCATCCAGCTACTGCATTCTGTTGACAGATTGTCTTGCTTGCTTCTAAACGCTTCAATTTTTAATATGTACTTAAGAAGGGCTATGGCAATACATAAGGCTGAAATGATTCGTTAAATATCAAAAGCAGCCAGTGTTTCTGTTTTTGTTGTGGTGGTAGTTTCCTCCTCTTTTTATATCACTATCGCACTTAATAAAAAGATTAGTAAAAAATAAACTAATCCTCACCCCTAAATAAGTTCATTATATGTGCGGTAAGGCAATCCAAGTAGATATAATTAGCCAAAATGGAATAATTCCAAAGTTTATCTCCACAGAGTAGTACTGTGGTGTCCAGCTGCTATCACAATAGCTGACAGAGAGTCAATCTACACATAACATTAAGTACATGTAAGCATTGAACATGTGCCTTTTTTTTTGCTTAAATATCAGCTGTAGTCATGGCACATTACATGGAAAGCTGATATTTGCTTAAATATCAGCTGTAGTCCACATTACATGGAAAGGGGGTGCAGGGACCCCTTTCCTCACACACTGCAGCCCCACTGAAAATCCTCTCCCAAGTTGATAATAGCCCCAGAAACAAGGAAGTTTCCATTAGCATCGATGGAAGCTTCCCACTTGGAACTAAAACCAGTTTGGGAGCTGTATTTTCAGTGGGACAATGATGCATGAGCAATGAGTTAAAAGCCCTCCCTGAACACCAATAATCCTAATTCTGATCACCAGCCCCATAGTTGATACTTATAGGAAGGAAGGAGAGCTGGGGGGGGTAATTCACATCTGGAAACCGCTGCACCCCTTGGGTTTCAGATAGTACATGGGTAGATAAGTCTACAAAGCTTGAGACACAAAATGTTTGCGGCCCTCTAGCGGCTATAGTGGCTCATTTACCAGAAGCAATGTATTTAGAGTCAATTCTGAAAGTGTATGCTCGATTCTGTACAAACTAAGTCTCCTGATGCATATTTTGCTTTGTCTGAAACCCAAGGGGCGCCTTGGTTGCCAGATGTGAAATATATTGGCATTATTTTCACCTCTCCTAACCCACTATTAAAGAAAAATTGCATATTCAGTGCAACAGAGTCCTGTGACTTGAGCAAGGTATTCAAGCATCCTCTGAGAAGAAATGAATCACAATATCCCAAAATCTCAGCCCTGTACCTTGCAGCCTAACTGGCTTCGACTGCATCTTCACAAGCAGAGACTACTTCTGCTAAAGCACACCCCAACATCTGAGAAGTGGAAGAAAATCACCCACTCCCAACAACAACAACAACAACAACGACTTTTTGCAGCCCCTTAGGGTCTGTTGTTGTTGTTGTTTATTAAATTTACAAAAAGGTAAAGGTAAAGGAATACCCTGACCATTAGGTCCAGTCGTGACCAACTCTGGGGTTGCGGCGCTCATCTCGCTTTATTGGCAGAGGGAGCTGGCGTACAGCTTCCGGGTCATGTGGCCAGCATGACTAAGCTGCTTCTGGCGAACCAGCGCAGCGCACGGAAACGCCGTTTACCTTCCCGCCGGAGCGGTACCTATTTATCTACTTGCACTTTGACGTGTTTTCAAACTGCTAGGTTGGCAGGAGCAGGGACCGAGCAATGGGAGCTCACCCTATCGCGGGGATTCGAACCGCTGACCTTCTGATCGGCAAGTCCTAGGCTCTGTGGTTTAACCCACAGCATCACCCGCGTCCCATCTGTGGTTTAACCCACAGCGCCATCCGCATCCCATTAAATTTATATACTACCCTAAACCCTCAGGGCAGTTCACAGGTTCACATGTTGTACTATGGAGGCTAGTGAGGTCTTTCAGACCTTGCTCAGCATCTGCCTTTCTGCAAGAAGACTTTCACCAGGAGTCTGGAGCAGCCGCAAGCAAAGGAATGGCAGTATCTATTCCTGCACAGGTGGTTTTGCTGATGGTGGGTCCTGGTACCAGAGCTGATGGTGTGTTCCCTTCCAGCAGACCAGACACAGAACTGGTTCATGTGTGTTGGCCATACCTTCCAATAAGGTCACAAAAAGCTGCAAATCTGCTATCAAGAAAGGCAAAGGGATTTGTTCAGAAACAAGAGAAAGAGATGAAATTCACCTAGCATGTGCTCTATATTTCATTAACAGTTAATATGAGTCTATACTATTATACCTGTAATGAAGCTGATCAACCGGAATCACATTTCTTCTTTTTTTAATAAACCAAAATACAAAGCACACCTGCTATTCCAAAGCATTCTAGCTGGCAATAGCCTGCCTTGCCAAAAAAAAGTGAAACGTGCTAGATTACTAAGCTCTTTATCTTCGACACGCAGCAGTGGAATCCATTTTCCTCTCATTAAAATGATTTATTTCAGTTTACACTCATATAGAGAAACATGTTTATATATACACAGAATACATTACTGCTTTTAATCCCCAGTGCAAGTCGGATATACATTTGGCTTAGACTCGTCTCCTGGCATAGTTTAATCATCTTAAATGCTACTGGTCACCACAACTTCATGTGGCACTGAATTCCACAGGCCCAGGAAGGCAAAACTGTGAGATGTGTGAGGTTGCTTTGTGTCACTCCTGGAGAGGAAGCTGGCAGGCTTGCATACCTGGGATGGCAATAAGACCATTTGCTCCTTTCTCTGTACCCTACTTGAAATCTTTCCACAGGCTGAAACATCTGTGAAGAGACAGATCACGTGACCCAGAGAGGCAGCTGCCAGGATGAGTTTTTCCTTCTCACCCCTCATTCTGAAGCACATCTGCTCAAGCAGCACGTGGCTTCAGAGTGCAGTTGTGAATGAAGGGCCCTGGGCCTTCTCCATGTTCCTTAATAGAGATGGAAGGAGTAAGTTTTGAAGCCAACGTAGCTCTATAACGAAGGTGCCCTTCACTAACAACTCCAGCCATACAAGAGCCACTTTTCCATTATGCACTTCCATGTGACTAGGACAATGTGGGAAGGATGCAATCCTGGAACTGGACCCAGTAAATTATGAACAGAGACAGCCTTGCTACAGTTATCCATTGTCTGGTAGCAGCTCCCCAACTGGAATGCTGCAGTGTGTTCTATGGGGGCTACCCTTGAATATGGCCTGGAAATCTCAGCCAGTCAAATCTCAGACCATGAGATTACAAGTAGGGACTGTTAGATATGAATATATCATGCCAGTGCTTGGTCATCTGCACTCGTTTCTGGGTCCATCTGCACTATACAGTCATACCTCGGGATAAATGTGCTTCAAGTTAAGTATTTTCGGGTTGCGCTCCATGGTGACCCAGAAGTAGCGGAGTGCGTTCCTTCCAGGTTTTGCCGCACGTGCAGATGGTCAAAATGACGTCGCGCGCATGTGTGGAAGCGGTGAAACATGACCCGCGCACACGCAGTCGCGTGAAGGCAGGTTGCGTTCGCTTCAGGATGCGAACGGGGCTCTGGAATGGATCCCGTTCGCATCCCGAGGTACCACTGTACATTTAAAGCAGCTTCCTGTCACTTCAAGCTGCCATGGCTTACTCCAAACGACTCCAGGAACTGTCGTTTGTTAAGAGTGCTGAGAGCTGCTTGAAGAAACTTCTTCCCATCACAGAACAATTCTCAGATAGGTTTAATAGTCAACCTTTCTTCCCAGGGGATTCTTAAATGTGTTAGAGCTTTCAAAGTTCAGAAAACTGCAAATGAGGGAGTGAGAAGTGCGGGAAAATGGAGGTGCCCTCTAGAAGACTGCCGTCTAAAGACACAAACAACACATTTCCAAACTGCCCTCTGCATCTGGAGCAGTTATATGTATGCTTACAGGCACCTTGCATGAAACAAGCAATGCACAATGGCTGAAGTCGTAGGCAATTATGGAGCTGTGTTCCATCTTTCCCAATGTCACAAAAGTCAGAAGGAACGCATTCAAGACTGGGAAGAGGAGGAAGGAGTAACACACAAAACGGGTTTTAAGAATGAAGTACAGGGGAAATGCTCCATTCGCACATCTGCCAAACCACAGAACTATTTCTAGGAAAACAAAAGCAACATTTGTGCAATTCAACACAAAATACAAGCTATGGCTAAGACTATAAGACCATGACTTACGAACCTGTACATGGAAGAACAGATGGAAATTTTAGGCTCCCAATTTCTCTTTAAAGAGATATTGGCAAGTCCCTGCAAATACAATCGCACAAGTCTTAATTCTTACTCTTCTGTACTCTACTTGAATTCTCTCGGACCCAATCAATAGAGCTTCTGGCTTCTTTAGGCACCCCTCCCTCCTCCCCTCCCAAAATAATAATAATAAAAATCCCCCAGCACATTCAAAAGGGAACTGTTGTCTTACAGCCAGATTATACTGCAGCTTAAATAGCCTGCTGATATAGAATCTCATCTCAAGAAACCCTGGTGAGTTTAACAGACATAAAACAAGCCCATTATAAAAGCAGGGGCAAAGCAGACAGCAAGACACAGAAAGCTCTTGAACCGAAAGCTTAAGAGTATGACCTTTCTTCTAAGCTCATTGCTGGAAAATAGAGTGGGACAAATGATTGTGCTGAACCACTTGCATTATGAATAACGTTGGCTTGTTGGAAAAGGCTCTTCAGAGTTGGCGTTACTTAAACTAGCTAAGGGACAAATACTAGATTTCACTAGCAGTGGAATTCTGCTTGGGTATTCAGTAGAGAAAATATCCGAGAGCTTTCTCCTTCAAATTTGCACATTTAGACTACTTTGTAGTATCTTAAATTCAGCTCCAGTTCCCTAACTTGGAGCAAACTTGATTCCTTCAACATGACAACTGGCCCTCACTCTTATGTCCAGGCAGAGTGCCGGATGCCCATGCAAAATATCTGCCCACCAATTCTCCCTCTCAGCACCTCTATGGAAAAATCACTGAACATTTTTTCCTAGAGTCCTTACTTCCTTGCAGAACACCAGTCCCATACCTAACTCAAACTGAATTGCCATAGAAAGGATGCCTTGCTGGTGCTTCAGATGAAGAGAGATATACTTAGATAAAATAGAGCTGGCCTTGATGGAAAGTAGGTGCTTTAACAATGTGTTTTGGTTCTGAGAGAAAAAGCACATCCCCACCCCATGCCCAGTTTAGTTACTCCCCCAAAATGATGGTGCTTAGTATCCAATTCATCGGGTTTTTCTTAATGCTAGTACCATAAAATAGTTGGCACACTCTGCTCAGTTGGAGTTTTTCATTTGATTTACGAATATGGGAGATTCAAATACATTTTTTTAAAAAAATACTATATAGCAGCTTCCTACTCTATCGGGAGCTGGCTTCAGGCACCAGGCCTGTTGGCAGACCAACTCTGTGTCCGCAAATTTGACATAAAGGCTGACAACATCAACCCTGCTGTGTGGCAGTCTCTATCTCTTGCACATGACTGCAGTGCCTGGAGACAGACAGACAGACAGACAGGTCACGTATCCACAGCAGTGACCAGAGGAGAAATCATCGCTGGGAGGAGCACAGAGAGAAGAAACGCCATGGTGCATCTGAAGCAACACAACTGGATGCCTCCATCTGTCCCAGTTGCTACAAAATATGTCTCTCCCACATTGTTCTCTACAACCACAGCAGGCTCTGCAACCTTCCTACAGTTTGACTTCATCCCCAAAGGCACACTCCTCCATTGTCTCCCAAGACAGACTGACAACAATTCCTGCTGGTAAAGAAAGTGGTCATTTCCAACCACAGCACGGTGCCGATGTAGTGCCATATCAGAGGAACTGGCCGTGGTGCTGAATTGTCTGAACTCAAGCAGTCTTTTACGGGGGAAATGTAAAAGCTTGTAACCACGTATAAATTGTGAAGTGGATTCTTGCCTCTCGCAGCTGATGAAAGTCACCCAGGAGTAGCTTGGATTATCAGTGTCTCCCTGTGCATCTGCTTCTGTCAATAAACCAACTCCTAACCTTGATTCTCTAGCTATCTATTATTCCATGTCAAATTTGTATTTTGGGAAATACCATCTGAAACAAGTGGTTGCCACACATCTTCAAACCGTGATGGCTAAGGGCATCAGTATGATCACGCCGAAACATCATCATCATCATCATCATCATCATCATCACTTTTAATTTGTATACAGTCTTTCTATCTTACAATACCCAAGACGGTTTACAAGCTGAAGAAACAAAGAACGTACACCTTATAACAATCTAATAAATACAAAAATGTGATACTAAAACATAACTTCAAAATAAGCAACCTACATAGAGTAACATTCAACAATCATTAGAATAGTATAGAATAATAATATCAGCATATAAAAAATAAACAGAAATCCACACTTAACAATTACAATAAATAATTTCTAAACTACAATCAACACCCTTGGCCTTACTGTAGAGCTGTGTCAGCTCCCTGGTATTCATTGGAACTGAGGAGCATGAATCAGCTGGATTGACAGCGAGGGTAGAAATGGCAGAAGACTCATAATGAATATGATCAAGCACAGCTAAGAATCCACCCGTGATCTTATTCCTTGGTGGCAATAATGCCTTCATTCCAAGGTTAATAACAGAAGTCCTCATTTGCTTGCCATGTAGAGTACTGAAACTGGTGAGTACAAGGCAAAGGATATTCTCCCGTGGCAGTTACACAACTAAGAAATTCATTACCAACCACAGTCTTTTAAACCACAACACTGCAGGCTTCCTGGAAACATTTTTCTCACAAGCTTTTTCATGAAGGAGGGGGGGCTCTCAGTTTGTGAATTTGTTTTCTACTGTTTTGTTTAGCTACCTGTTTTTTCAGTTGCGTTATTCTATTGTTTTACCTATGAGTATTTTGTACTAATATTCTGTGTTTCAATGGACTATTTTATATATCATAATTATATGTTCAGCTTTAACTTTATGTTATTGTTTGGCACCTTGTGAGAAACGATCAAAAAAAGGTGGAACAGAAATCTATTAAATAAATAATCCTGCACTAATCTAGGTACAGTACGGAGGTGTAATTAGCTGTCCTGGCTGATGGAGATAAAGAGAAAGAAAACACAACAGACCATCTGTATTGAAAACAAAAAAAACAAAACAAAATAAAGCAGGCTTGATTTCCCTAATTATTATATACCCTACCAGTCCTGAAATTTAGTTCTTCAGTTTTTCAAGTGTGGAAATGCTCCCAATATATTGTTCTAAAAGTCTTTCTTTAAAGATTTGTCTCTTAAAGATTCAACATGCAAGCGAACACTTCCTCTTGAACAACTAACTCTTAATCTGTTTTTATGCATCCTATCAATCTAGAGGGCAGTAACAGAGTCTTTAATGTCATTCATTTAAGGAAGACTCACACAGTGAGGTAGTTTACTGGCTAGATAATACGCCTCAGGGAAGGAGCCAAATATTATGTCAAATATGTAAGCTCAGCTCACAGTTATTTGTGCTGGCTTAGCTTTGTGAAATGCCACTTGTGTTACAAGCAAGTTTTTATGAATTCATTCCTTCAAAGAAGCTTGAAGTCAATTATTCACTGGGCCAAGTTCTCCATCTGAGCGCCCATATAGGCTGCAGAAACCCAAGGGGAACCACACTTGCATAAAGCTATGCAGTAACTGAACCAAACCATTTTCTGGATGATCTTTTAATGGTGCTTACTCCAAGTAGAGTCAAATTTATAGTTTTGCATATTCGAAGCCAACCATTAAAAGGCTGGCAATAAGTGTTCATTATTGCATGGAAATGGGCCTTGCTATGCTGGCTTCGAAATGTCTTGAAATAAGTTCATCCTTCCAGAAGCTTCACATCAACAGAGGAGGCTAGAGAGGATTTGTTGAAATTTCCAAGTTTAATGGGCCTCAGACTTTGAAATGAAACCAATGAAATCTTATCTTTGACGCTGCTGCTTACTGACCCTAAACCACCAGTCACCTGCCAGAATATCATCCTTGTACAACTGTCAAGTCTGTTCTGTCTTTGGGGAATAAGTTTCCCCCCAACACTTGACTTGAAGCAAAGCGCTTGAGTCGGTTAATCAGCAGCCATTATAGGGCCAAAGCCTGAACATCCCAACATTGTCAGCAAGCTGTCAGGCCACCAATTTTCTTGGTATCATCCTAAATAATGTATACTGTGGCTGTGTTGGCAGCCATTAACTAATTAGCAAAAGTTAATTATGTGCTTGTCACAAAATGCACACTATTTATGGCAAAATATGTCAGCTTGAAATCAAGCTAGATGTTTGCAGGGAATTAAGCGACACCACAAAAGAGCAAATGTGTTAGCAAGATGCAGACTGAATTCCAGGAACTAGACGGTCACGGTGGTGAAGGATTTAGTGAACCCACTGAATGGAGAATAGCTTGTCTTAGTGTGTTCTCATGCTTCGAACTTGAAGTTTTAGCATCCAAGAACAAGAAGAAAAACATGCTTCATTTTGATTTGGGGAATGAATCCTTTTTGCTCAATCAATTAGCTATCAATTGCTGTTGTTGCTTTTGAAACAACCAAAGGATCACAACTTGGTTTTGGTTTTTTAATAAGTTTTTCACTTTTGTTCCCAAGGCGCTGTATAGAAGACATAAACTAACAACCAACCCTGTATAAAATGAGGGAAACCTGCTGGAGCTGTTTTGTCAGGGTTTAGGTGGGCCAGGAGGCCCAGAATATGTAAAGGAACTTGCACTCCTTTCATGCCAACACTGTACATTTGTGGAGAAAGAGCCTGCAGACCAATGGTCCATGAAGTCCAGCATCTTGTTCTCACAGTGGCCAACTGGGTGCCTGTAGGAAGCCTGCAAACATGGCATGAGGGCAACAGGACTCTACCCACCTGTAACTCCCAGCAACCAGCATTCAGAGGCATATGGTCTCTGACAGTGGAGGCAGAACATAGCCATTGTGCATAGTGTCCACCAGGAGTGTCAGCATCCATGAGTTTGTCCAATCCTCTTTCAAAGCCATCCAAGTTGGTGGCCATCACTTCCTCCCCATGGGAGGTTCCATGTTCCTCCTTTGCTCTAGAGGGTAGAATGCAAACCGCTGGATTCAAGTTATACGGAAGGAGATTCTGACTAAATATCAGGAAGAATTTTCTGGCAATAAGAGCTGTTTGACGGTGGAACGGGCTACCTCGGGAGGTGGTGGACTCTCCTTCCTTGGAGGTTTGGATGGTCATCTGTTATGGATGCTTTACAGGGAGTTAACCTAGATGGTCCCTTCCAACTCTATCATTCTATGGTTATGATTCCACAGTTTAACTGCATGAAGGGGCACCCACCCTATCTGTCACAAACCTTCCAACGTTCAGCCTCACTGGCTAGTCATGAGTTCTTGCACTATGAGAGGAGAAACACTTTCTCTATCCACTTTCTGAATGCCATGTATTATGTTCTGAACTTCTGTCATGTTGTCTCTTCCTCAACCTTTCTCTAAAAAGTCCCAGGTGCTGCAATCTTTCCTCACAGGGCCATCGCTCCATTCCCTTGATTGTTTTGGTTGTCCTTTTCTGAACTTTCCCCAACTCTACAATATCCTTTTTGAGAAGAAGTGACCAGAACTGTTTTCCAAATGCAGAATTGCATAATGGCATTATGGTATCAGCTGTTTTAGTTTCAATTCCTTTGCCAACTGAATTGGCACACCGCACAATAAGAGGACAGAGAATCGCTACACTGAAGCAGCCTCCAATAGTGATAAGATAACATAGATTTGTTCCATAAATGAAGCACAAGGACGTCTCTCCTAAATTCTTGATAATAAACAGATGGTGTGTATGTTTGAAGGAGCTGGTCGTTTGCTGGCTTGTTTTCATGTGTTAACAAAAGTTTATTCATGCTATGTTCAACTCCCTGGAATTAATTAACTACACAATAACCAAAATGGTGGGGGGGGGGGGAGAAAACCAACCCTCATTTCACTGAATTATTATTATCTAGAAAGCATTCTTGGTTTTGTATCTTGCTATATTTGGTGCCATGTGGACTAGCACGTAAGAGGCATTTTACAGTCATTATACAGAGCACTTTTCAAGTCTTTTACAGTTCAATCATAAAAGTCTGTTCCAGGTTGAAAATTGCAATGCAAACCTCTTAGTAAAAGGTCCAATCTTTTTTTCGCCCATTTCTAATATAATTTGTACATTTTTCAGCAACATGTCTACAATTCAATATTCATTTAACAGCTGGGCTAGCACTTTTTCAGGCTATTCTTCAACACTAGTATTTGCAGAAATAGAGGTCTGCTGAGTATTAGAGTGATTTTTTTAAAAAAAGCATTTTAGAAGTAAAAACAAATATGCGTCTGTATCACTTAGGCTTTTTAAGAGTCCACTTTGTATACCACTTTGCTGCCAAGACATTCAAGGCAATTCACAACTAAAAGTTACGCAATAAAAGAGAAGAGGTCATTTTAGAAATGCTGGGAATATTAAACATTTAAATATTAAACATTTCTTTCAAATATTATATGGCTGTTTGAAAAAAATGATGGGGATAGGCAACTTCAGCGTAAATTTATAAATAAACAAACCTGATTCCCTTCCCAGGTCATTACCCACTCCACTAATTTTATTTCCTAAGAAACACCTAAAAATGTCCAAGAAACATTTTGCGTGTGGTGTTGCATTTGTTTCTGGTGTAAGGAAAAGTGGTGTAAGGACAAGGAAGGGCAAGTAACAACTTCATGTTCCTCATAATACCCAAACACGCAGAAAGGAAGACTTCCAGATACAGTGATACCTCTGGTTGCGAACAGGATCCGTTCCAAGGCCCTGTTTGCAACCTGAGCAGAACGCAACCCGCGTCTGTGCGTCGCCGCTTCTGCGTATGCACGTGACGTCATTTTGAGCGTCTGCACATGCGCGAGTGGCAAAACCCGGAAGTAACCCTTTATGGTACTTCCGGGTTGCCGCGGGACGCAACCTGAAAACGCTCAACCTGAAGCAAACGCAACACGAGGTATGACTGTACATGAGTGTGCATGGACACACCCACTTCCTGATAGGAGAAATGTGAGGAACAGGAATTGCAAGACAATGTCAACAACAACAAAGCCCTAATGACTTCTCTTCCACTGGGCAGGGGATAAAGGCAGAAATAAAGTCCTTTTCAGATTTTAAGGTGCATACAATGAACACAGCAGAGGTGAGCAGCTCAAAGCAGCAGACTACCCCTAATGTACACGATACTGTATATATGTTCACTGGGCTATCGTTAAAGCCACACACACCCCAAAAGGGATGTACATGCAGAGAACTCTTCCCTGTGTGTTCAGAAATGCCAGACATAAAACATGAAGTGTGGCTAAAACCCCAAATAAACATGGAACAGTTTATTCCACACACACCCCAGGAGTAACTAGGCATGCCTTATCCATAATACCTTTTCTTAATCTTCTCCATATCTCAGCACAAAGTAAAGATTGGTAATGAAAGCAGATAGAGGTTCATCTATTAAGTCAAGCTTCTACTTGTGGGTCCCTGGCATTCAGATGCTGACAGAGTCCATAAAAACTCCAGAACCCTGGCCTTAGTGGAGTAGAGTGCCTTTTGTCAACTACAATGGACATACTGATTACAGCCTCTCCTGAACTGAGATAGAATAGCCTCAGTTATCCATACCTTGCTACCTTTAAAGACTGGATTACTAAAATACAATCCATGTAAATATGCTTTTCAATAAACTCTGGAAGCTTCAGTTATCTAAGATGAAAGGCTGCTAATGGGCAACAGGTAGTGGGATCCTGTCTCACCTGTTCTGGGAGAAAGCCTTTTTGGTGGTGGCACCTCAGATGTGGAATGCTCTCCAGGAGAAGACTCACCTAGTGACAACTATTTTATCATTTGGGTACATGGTGAACACACACACGCTAACCTATAAACTTTTAAAACTCTTAAGTTGCTGTGAGTTCTTATTGATATGTGCATTTTTATCCTGCACTGTGCTGCTGTTTGGTTGCTTTCATTGTTTTACAACATTTCTATTTATTACTCTTTCCAATCTGCCCTGCGAATGCCAAATGGTTCACTGGAAAGTGGGGCACACATTTCAGAAAACAAACTGCAGCAGTAGTGAGAGCTCCCAGACCATTATCTAGATAAACACAAATATTAATTTGCATTATTTATTGTGTGCTCTCAAGTAGTTTGCAAAGACTGTCTCTGCTTGCAAAATGTTTGGCTCTGACCTACAGTAAACTGAAGTCTTAGCCTTGTATGATACCCTTTTAGTTAGCCCAATGCTGCAAAAATCTCAAGATCATTTGGCAGGGGAATCAAAATTCATTTCCCATACTCTACAGAACCTACTCCTAAAAACGAGGTGCTTCGTCCTAACAATGATTTTTTCGCCCAATGTCAAGAGAAATTGACCTTCAAGAATTGTTTTGGTTTCTTTTTTGCATGAATATCTTCGATTGAGCCTGCTAGCATCAAAACTCAATTTTCATTCAGATAATCCTTATGAAATAGCTAGTTAGATTTTATTAACCTTCCATAGCATATTAAAGTTTAAAAATAGTAAAAATAAAATTTAAAAAGGTAATGCATGGGCTGTGATGCTTCTTGCATTTGTCCTTTCCATGGGATTAAAAATCCCTCGGTCCTTTCATTTATAAAACGAGACTGGCCATGTTCTCTTCCCAACCATGTTTTCTAATTGATCAGAACCAAATCTAAACATATCTCACTTCTTCAGGCTTGGGGTATAAAAGTTGTTCCTCCTGCCATGCAAAGAAATAGATCGGGACAGTTAAAGAGCTGTTCATAGCTTTTGAATATCTAATTAGCTTTTTAAAGAAGGCCTTGTTTGTCTCCTTCTTCTTGATGGACAGCTTTAAGAAGCAGCTGCATGGAGGATCACAGCCCATTTTATTGGCAAGTGGAACTTACTGGCTAAGAAAGAAGGAGAACACACCATTGCCTATTAACAGGCACACCAGATGGTTTGGCTGCCTATGTTCCCCCCTAGACCCAGAAATCTAATAAACTATTGTAAATCTGATTTCCAAATTCAAAACAGAAGCCTGAAGTCACAGTCTAGCCTTCCAAACAGCAGCAAATTGGCTCCATCATACAGTAGGGTGACAAGCAACCATGCTCCATTAGTTAAACATGCTTCTTCTTTTTTTTAAGACAAGCTGCCCAAATAAGTATTTAGTTGATGAACTGTAACAGCTCTGAAGAAGCGTTTGGTGCTAGAAGCTAAACAGTGGCTGTTTACAAAATGCTGTAATTATAAAGTCATCAGTCCAATTATTTTGGCAGCCTGGAAGGAAGCAAGATAGACATGTGGCAAGATAAATGCGTCAGAGATAGAAAGGCAAGTGGCATTCCGAGGGCATCTAGCGCTACAATGGCATGTGTCTGTTTTTGCAGGAATATAAACCTGCGGGAAAGGGGGTGGGGAGCAAAACAAGTGGCTGGACCGATGATAGACAATTTGAACTCTTTTAATGTGATAAACATTAAAAACAGAACTCTTCACTCACCATGAGCTGTCCAGCATTCATAAAAAATAATTTCTTTGCAGCAGTAGGTAAAGTTTGAATGTGCAGTCGTGAACAGAGGTTTCCATTGAAATTAGATGTAGTGGCAATCAGAGTTCTGCACTATGGCATAGAGAGAGAGTAAATTTACGTGTGTGTGCACTATTTAGGGACACGGGTGGCGCTGTGGGTTAAACCACAGAGCCTAGGACTTGCCGATCAGAAGGTCGGCGGTTCGAATCCCTGCGACGGGGTGAGCTCCCATTGCTCAGTCCCAGCTCCTGCCAACCTAGCAGTTCGAAAGCACGTCAAAGTGCAAGTAGATAAATAGGTACCGCTCCGGCGGGAAGGTAAACAGCGTTTCCGTGCGCTGCTCTGGTTCGCCAGAAGCGGCTTAGTCATGCTGGCCATATTACCCGGAAGCTGTATACCAGCTCCCTTGGCCAGTAAAGCGAGATGAGCGCCGCAACCCCAGAGTCAGCCACGACTGGACCTAATGGTCCGGGGTCCCTTTACCTTTACCTTACTGCACTATTAAGGAGCTCTATAGTCTCCTACATACAATGATCTTTCATGAATGGTTACAGCATTTATTTAGGAACACAGGTCAGTGTTCTTCCCGTAGGGTTCATCCATGAAAAAGCTAATCAGTAACGACAGGTAAACTTCTTGGAGAGAGAATTTGTCCCCTGCAATGCACAAGAAAGTACAGGTGTGTTCTAAGGTATACCTGAAATTAAGGAAGTTTGAATAATTCCAAGCAACACTCCCCCCCCCCAAAGTAAAAATCAGAAGTTAATACGAAATTAACATCTTGATGCAAACCATCCAGCAAGAATTTCCATTACCATTATATGCTTGCTATGGCTGTGCAAAATGCTTCACTCACATTTCCTATGGAGTTGCATTCATTTTGCACAGATGTACTCCATTACTTCCACTGCCAGTGCAGAATATCCCACAATGCACACACATCAAACACACAGGGTTATTAGAAAAATAATTCACTTCAATAAACAACTTTAGCTCTGTCTGAAGACCACACATTGACAAATGCAGACTGGAGCTCATGCAATTCCCACCTAAAATGTTTTGAAGCTGAGATGACTTTTCCATCAAGTCTTTTTCTCCTGCCTTCAAGTCTACTGCTTTGAGCCATTAAGGCTGAGCAAGTAGGATGAAAGCTTTATTTCCAAAACTTGGGTCTTCAGCTACAATTCCCATTGTGCCTGACCACTGGTTCTTTGGACCACATCAGCGAAGCCAAGAGGTGGGTCTTGTCATCTGGGCAGCCCAGGACCTCCATACCCACTGCTCAGGCTTACACCCTGAGGAGGTCACTTTGGTGTTGCGAACGCAGCAGTTTGACTTCACCCCTGGAGGTACACTCCATTGTCTCTCAAAACAAGTGGATGGATGCCAATATGTACAAAGTTGCACTTCTTCCATATTTAAATTATTATAATTTTTTGGATTTATATGCCACTCTTAAATCACAAGATCTCAGGGCAGTTCACAGGATAAAAATACAAGTAAAAACACAAGCAAAGGGCTAAAAACAACAACAATAACCCCCCTCCCACACATTTAAAGGGCTGTAGGATGTTAATCAGCCTTATAAAACCAAAAAATACAAACTACAACTAACATATAACATTAAAGGTAAAGGGACCCCTGACCGTTAGGTCCAGTCACAGACGACTCTGGGGTTGTGGCACACATCTTGCTTTATTGGCCGAGGGAGCCGGCGTACAGCTTCCAGGTCATGTGGAAGCCGCTTCTGGCGAACCAGAGCAGTGCACAGAAATGCCATTTACCTTCCCGCCAGAGTGGTACCTATTTATCTACTTGCACTTTGACGTGCTTTCGAACTGCTAGGTTGGCAGGAGCAGGGACCGAGCAACGGGAGCTCACCCCGTTGCAGGGATTCGAACCGCCAACCTTCTGATCAGCAAGCCCTAGGCTCTGTGGTTTAACCCACAGGATCACCCATGTCCCAACATTAAGAACTCTTTAAAATAAGCCCCCCCCCAATAAACAACACCCATTGAAGTTAAAACCCCATCACCAATAAACCATTATTTTAGCACAAGGGAGCTGGCCCACACCCTCGTTCCACCCCTGAAATGCTGCCCCCAAAGACTGCCCTCTTCCGAGTCGCCCCTTCGGGCAGGAAGGCTTCCTAGAGCTGCCTCAGCAACTGGTGCAAGCCTATCGGGGGCTGGCTGTCCATCCAGGGTCCTGGTCCCTGCCCTGTTTGCACAGCTTCAGGCATCTCCACCTCTCAGCAACCACCACCTGCGCCAGCCCAGGAGCAGGGCTTCCATATTTCAGAAATCCTCTTCTTAGAAATTAATCACTCAAGAAAGACAGTAATGATGATTTTATTCTGGGAGTGAGAACATCAGATAATGAACATTTTTGAGGCTGAAATGAGCAAAAAGGGGGGGAGCAGATCAAAGGCTGGTGGGAAAAAATATATATAGGAGAAAGCAATTAAGCAACTGCTAGGTAAATCTCAAGACAAAAAAAATCAAAAGGGTCTCATCAAGTAACGGGGATTATTGAATAAACTAACACTGAAAATAACTGATAGATCTCAGAAGGCTTTACATGGGTATGCTGTTCAGTATGTCTACTGAGAGAGGAAGATTCTAATTAACACTAAGAACAATGGGAGATGGTGACGGCTGCAGCTTCAGCGACAAACTGCAAATCGGAATTCATGGCATGCAAAGATGGAAGAACTAAACTGCATGTTTGGCTCATGTACTTGCGACCTTCTTCCTTGCAGAGAAGGGCGGTGGCAGAACCATTGAGAGGGGCAATTTACATGGTGCCAAGGCTCCTCTTCAGAGAACAGGCTCTGTGTGCGGATATACACGGCCATGAAAGCTAGAATATGGTTGTATTTTCTGAAAAAAGTTATCCCCAGAAACCCTGCAATGATATGATCACCTCTGCTTCACAATCCAGGATCAGAGATAAGTATAAAACCATACTAGAGCTGAATGAGAGAACAGTAAAATCCATCAGCGAAATAATGGGGAGGGGCTAAAGGGGGTTGTGGGTTTGAGCCCCATGTTGGGCAAAAGATTCCTTCATTGCAGGGGGTTGGACTAGATGACCCCGGGGTCCCTTCCAACTCTACAATTCTATGATTCTATAGGCAACCTGTTGCCCTCCAGGTGTTGCTGAATTTCAACTCCCAGCATTCCTCCCCACTGGCCATTCTGGCTGAGGCTGATGGGAGATAGTCTAATAAGATCTGCCCTTTCTTCGGAGGATGGCAATAATATACCTTATAAAAAAACCTATGCACTGTGAATATGTACATTAGAACAGGAGACAAAAATATCTGAAGCTCCAGTTCACTATCATGGAGGCTACGGAAACTCCTTAGACCTTATTACTGAGACAGGCTAATTAAAAAAGGCCCCCCGTTTCACGTCAATAGCTGCCTGGAACCAAAGCAAAGAGTTCAGAGAGGATATAAATAGTAGGCATAAATAGTATGGGGAATTTCAGAATTAATTCAAGCAACAGCAGAGGGTGAGAGCTGCTCAGTCAGTCTCATCACTTCTTCCCTTTTTCATGTCTGTTTTTCTACTTCTTTCCCCCAGACCATTTACTGTTTAATAACTCATCCAAAGTCCTGCTTGGATGCTTTGATGATCCCTTGCTTGAATGCATTCTCTTTGGAACTTAGAACTCGCTGCCTCTTTACTGCTTGATACTTTTTCTCTGTAAAGCTTCTTTTGCGCTCTCCTTCCGCAATAGCTGAAATAGGTTTTTGCCCTCAAAGCACTCACAAGGCTTTGCAAAAACTCTCATCAACTTTGGTATGCCCAGTAAAATACTAAATTAGCCCAATTCACCGCTCAAACGCGATTTAGGCTGCAGCTCTAACACTATTTACCTGGAGAAAGCCCCAGTGAATTTAATAGGACTTACTTCTGAGTAGACATGCTTCAGATTGCACTGCTATTCCTTTGGCAGTTTGGGTACTGAGGCATTCCCTTCATTTATGGGAATGCAGGGTCTAACGTCTAAAATCAGAGAATCATGAGATCATAGAATTGTAGAAGTGAAAGGAACACCAGGGAGCTTCGAGTCCAATCTCCTGCAATGCAGGTGTGCCACAATTCATGACTGCCTGTCAATAGCATCTTCTGCATGGACTATCCTTTTTCTTAATACCAGATAAGAGAGTGCTCTGCGGTGTCCAGTTAATGAGGAGAAGACGTCCTGTACATGCTCCAAGGCATTTGCTTAATATTGCAGTGGTACCTCAGGTTACAGACGCTTCAGGTTTACAGACTCCACTAACCCAGAAATAGTACCTCAGGTTAAGAACTTTGCTCCAGGATGAGAACAGAAATTGTGCAGCAGCGGGAGGCCCCATGAGCTAAAGTGGTACCTCAGGTTAAGAACAGTTTCAGGTTAAGAACGGACCTCCACAACGAATTAAGTTCTTAACCCGAGGTACCACTGTACTTCACATTTCCCCCAAGGCCAAGCCCTGCTGAAAGTGCCACAGAAATCCAAGGGTCTACACACACAATGTTACAAGGCTACACAAACAAAATTAGCAAAGAGTTCTCTTACCGTATGTAATTCTTACAATATAAAAATGCTCCTCAATGAAAGCAAGAAAAAAAAAGTTATTGAGTTTATTTGTAACATTAAAAAGTCATTATGTAAATATTTTGTCTTATATCTGCTATCTGCGGGAACCGGGAACTTCTATGCAGCTAACTTAAAAGGGTCACAGCTCAGGGGCACAGCACTTGTGTTGCAAGCAGAACATTCCCGCTCCCATCGCCAGGAGAGACCCTGCCTGGAATCCCAAAGGGCCACTGCCAGCCAGTGGAGACAATACTGGGCCAAATGGAGCAACAGTCCAACTCAGTATAAGCAGTTTCCTACAGCCACATGCCTGTTGTCTTTGTCCATGGAGTTTTCTTGGCAGGGATACTGGAGTGGCTTGCCGGTTCCTCCTCCAGGTGGATCACATTTGGCCAAAACTCTCCACTATGACCTGCTCATCTTGGGTGGCCCTGCACGGCATATCTCATAGCTTCTCTGGGTTATTCAAGCCCCTTTGCCACGGCAAGGCAGTGATCCATGAAGACGCCTGCTTCTTAGGAGAAAAGCAATGACAAACCTAGACAGCATCTTAAAAAGCAGAGACATCACCTTGCTGACAAAGGCCCGTATAGTTAAAGCTATGGTCTTCCCAGTAGTGGTGTATGGAAGTAAGAGCTGGACCATAAAGAAGGCTGATTGCCGAAGAATGGATGCTTTTGAATTATGGTGCTGGAGGAGACTCTTGAGAGTCCCATGGACTGCAAGAAGATCAAACCTCTCCATTCTGAAGGAAATCAGCCCTGAGTGCTCACTGGAAGGACAGATCCTGAAGCTGAGGCTCCAATACTTTGGCCACCTCATGAGAAGAGAAGACTCCCTGGAAAAGACCCTGATGTTGGGAGAGATGGAGGGCACAAGGAGAAGGGAATGACAGAGGACGAGATGGTTGGATGGTGTTCTCGAAGCTACCAGCATGAGTTTGACTAAAGGCAGTGGAAGACAGAAGTACCTTGCGTGCTCTGGTCCAGGGGGTCACGAAGAATCAGACATGACTAAACGACTAAACAACAACAACACAGCCACATGCACTCATTATCTCTAGCACCATTCAGGCATTACTGCACGAATGGGCAGCATGAATATAAACAGGTTACAGGACCACACCTTTAACCCAGCCCACCTCAGGGTGGCTTCCAATGTGTTCAGGTGAATGTTTTGCCGTAGGGAGACTCTTCTGCCCCTGCCCGGTCCCCATGCATCTTAGAACCCTGATCTTCCCCTAGGTCTGAATTGCACAGGGAGACTCTAGCAAGTAGAAGAATCTCATTGCTGCAAATGCTGTGGGCAGCAGGCACAACCCACTCCACAATGGGAGCTAAAAGTATAGCCCCCTTTGCACTTCTGCTGCCCCTTAATATTAGGGTTCTTTGTTTTTACAGTCAGGTCTGCAACTCCTATGCTAGGTAATGTGGGGGAGAATTCTCTGGGCAAAGCAACAGCATGTCAAATGCAGTTTGCCAATATAAATCTACATGCTGGACCGTGTAGATGTTTTGCTTTTAGCTGCAGAAAATGTATGCAGCATTGCCACTCATAATAACCCAACGGGATTTTTCCTTTTAAGCTTTACCTTGATTAAAAAAAACCATTATTAACTCATCTTCCACTTATTAATGTTCTCTTGAAATTTATGCTTGCTTTAAAATGTGTCAGTGCTCTTGTTGATTTTCATCCTTTGCCAGTTTTCATCACTCAGAATATCACTAATTATCACCCTGTAATTCACAATGACTTTACACTGACTTGGCTATTTTTTTCTTTTTTAAGCATTTCTTTTTTTTAAAAAAAGAATAATTTTTATTAAAGAATTTCTTGGTTTACAAAAGTACATGCCTTGTCTCTTTTTTCCAGGTTGTACAGTCTTTCTTACAAACCCCACACCTCTCTCCCCACCTTATAGTCTACCTCTCTCCCTTGGTGGCGGCAGCGATAAGCTGGTGCTCTGCTGTGGGGGGTCCTTTTTGCTTTTCTGTTCGGCTCTGGAGGCTCCACTGAACCATCGTTGGGGTGCTCCTGGTCTCAGCGGGTTCAAGGCCGTTGGGGGGCTGGGGGCTCTGTGTGGCCTCCCTGGTTGTCACGTTGGGCACCCCGGTTCCCCCCCCCCGACCGCAGCGGTGGCAGTGGCCATGTTGGTGGTGTGGGGACCAGCCAGGCAGCGCAGTTGGTGCCTCAGGAGCTCCACGTGGCTGTGGTGCTCGCCATCTTGGCTCGCCAGAAGACCTTTTTAAGCATTTCTACCCTGAGGATAACCATTATGCCTTGTTTGCTGTCCTAAGCAGTGCCAACACAAAGCTAGCACAGCTAAAGGGATAGTGTTGAATTGCTCTAAGCCCTGAACCTGCTTCATGCAGCAATGGGGAGATTTTTACATTTTATTTTGCCATGCCGACTCTTGTTATTTGCATCTCTTTGGGCCTAAATACAGCCTTAAATAATTTTTCACTATCTAGCATCTCACTAACAGCTGCTCTCATCACTTCAAACACACACACACACACACACCTGACCACTGCATATGAAAATATGTACATGAAAGAGTTATTTGACTTTAAAACTCTATAAAATGGGGGGGGGGGAGAGAAGAACCATCACTGCCACTCTGTCATGCTATTTTAAATTTGTCAAGTAGCACTTCTGTTCATCTATTGCAGGGATGAGTCCCATAGGCAGCGTGGAAAATATCAGGACTGAGGGACGTCGCAGTAAACGAAAACATATAGTCACAGGCCCCCCGCTCCTGCTTTATTGGGTTTACACACATACAACCTCCCCAAAATTTTGTCTGCTGCTGCATCAGAAATAGCCGTTCACTTTCCTAGTCTGGTAAACAAAGCAATCCAAAATATAAACTAGTTCTTAGGTCTCTGACCTCCCTCCCTCCCTTCTCCAAATGGGAGGATGCAGTCACACATCTTCTCAATGGGGGAAGCACTAAGAAAGAGGTTAGAAAGAGGTGGAGAGCTTGTAATGTTGATAGCCCTCTTAAAAAACGAACTGCCACTTTAGAGGCCTTCTCTGCACTGACAAGTTTAAGCCAGCGGTTTCTTCAAGCAGACCAAACTGACACAATTCAATCTTCCTCACAGGTCTATTACAGGAATAGCTTCTCTAGCAAAGCCATCCTGTCAAGGGCCAGCTCTCTGCAGTCACTATTTTGCTTGGTTGCCTTCTTGATATATTGAAATTTTAAAGTGGAGACACCACACACAGAGGTTTATCCTTCTTCTAGGTAGGAGCTGCATGTTTCTGAGGTAGCCAGATTTCCCCAAGAATTGCTGAAACAAAACTATACATAAATCACTGACAGGCGCTTACCTAAATATTTTGTCAGCGTTTGCCTGGGAATCATGATTTTTGATAGTTGGTTTTTAAAAATATGATTAAAATTATTCAAAGTACTTTCACATCCATTTAAGATACTGACTCTCGTCTAACTGGAATATTTCTTTAGCCAGGGCTGGAGGGGCAGCCAAAATCACTGATGCATCTGTACTGCAAAAGGAAATTCCATACTGTCAGTGAAAACCTAAAAACCTGATATAAATAGAAACTAGGTTTCTTATCAATCCTCTTCCAGCTTTCACTTGCCAAACTGCTTTCTTGTGAATTACTCCTTTTAATAACACATTGCCATCACCTTTGGGGACCTCTGGGGAAAAGAGTTGGTGGAAGGTTATTTTTTATACCATTTCTATTTACTACTCTTGTTTAATAGGATGCTAATTCTCCTTGCTCTCTTCGAGCTCTGCCTCCTGTTACTGTGAAAACAATTTTCAAATCTTTCTAGATCTTAAGCGAGAAATGTGTGTTCATTTGCAACTATGCCAAGCTATTGCCTCTGCATTTCTGATTGGATTCCTTTCCACAACACAGTATCTCTCATAACCCTGCATCCTTCTTTTAGAGTGCGATGGTTTCAGTAAGCTTATATGAATATTGTATTAGTCTGAATGACGGATGATAGGCTTCCTTGAACAGAGCTTAGGAATCAAGTAGTGATGTATTTCCCAAGAGCATTGATTGAAGAGTTCAAAACTACACAACGGCGAGAGAAGCGAGAGAAGGGAACCTAGGCAACTAAAGGAAGGAGAGCCTCAGGAAGCAACCTTATTTCCAGACCTATGAAACGGACCCTTCAAGAAAGCACTCAAGACCAAACACAGAGATCTAGCAAGTGAACCTTCCTATAGGAACAAGGAACACCTTGAGGGGTGTCTTTCAACAAAGAAAAGGGGGGGGGAATTGCAGAGTGGCTTGGAAAACCGAGTTTCTGCCCACATCTCCAGCGGAGATTTCCTATGCCAATAGCTGTTTGATGTGCAGTGCAGTGCCTTAATGGTGCTACTTCACTGCAACCAGGTTCTTAAGAGGATCAGATTTTAGGCTGGATTTTGGGAAGGTCTGATTTGGCTTTAAATTAGCTGGTGAAGGGGTCTGCATATCCAGAGTTCTCACGCTGGTAAGCATACCTAATGAGTGTGTTTCATGAAACAATATAAACCAGGATGGCTATACAAATTAGAACTTTCTTGCCCTGGATGACCCTAAAGCCCCCTGGTGGGATGAGGCCACCAAGAAGTGGCCCCTCAAGACCCCCCAAATCTGGCTTTAAAAATAAAAATGGTAACTAGTATACTGAAGGATCCCCCACTATAGCCCAGTAGTGTTCCTGCTGTGCTGACCCAGCCAGTCCTCCAGATATCAGGTTCCTCTGGTAAGTCCTATTTGGGGGCTTCCCTGGCTTTTTTCTGGCCCTTGTAGGACCAGTCTGGATAGTTGGCCTTGGTGAAGATTTAACGTTTTTGATTTGAGTTTCTACTGAAATGAGACTGCATTTTAATGTTGTATTTTAATCTTGTTTTTAAGTTGTATTTTAATCAATTGTTTTTATATTTGGTGTTAGCCGCCCTGAGCCCGGTCTTGGCTGGGGAGGGCGGGGTATAAATAAACTAATTTATTATTATTATTATTATTATTATTATTATTATTATTATTCTGGAGGAGTGTCCATGGCAAGAGGGAAAGAGCAAGAGATACCGTATTTTTCGCCCTATAGGACGCACTTTTCCCCCTCCAAAAATGAAGGGGAAATGTGGGTGCATCCTATGGGGCGAATACAGGCTTTCGCTGAAGCCTGGAGAGCGAGAGGCTCTCGCTCTCCAGGCTTCAGGAAGCTCTGCGCGACCCTCCGGAGCCCGGTGCGAAGCCGCAACGCCTCCGGAGGGTCGCGCAGAGCTGCCTGCCCTCCCGGGGTCCGTTCTGGGGGCTGGGGGAGGGGGGAGCTCGGGCTTCCCCCTCCCCCAGCCGCGCAAGCTGCCAGAGCGATGCCGATGTTCTGGGGCAGCTCGGGCTTTTTTTTCTTTATTTCCCCCCAAAAAAAACTAGGTGCGTCCTATAGGGCGGTGCGTCCTATGGGGCGAAAAATACGGTAAGTTAAGTGGAAGGCCCTTCTCTCCACTGCAGCAGTGCCTGGGAGGAGACACTCCTCTCCTCCTAGCCCCACACTGCAATGGGGAGGGGAAAGCAGGAGGAGAGCACCACGATGCCATGCAAGCAGATGCTCAAGCACTAAGCTACTCCCCATGGATGATTCTCTTCCCCCTTCCCCACCACACACCACTGTATGGAAAAGAAGCACATCTGTGCTCAGGATCGTGATGATTAAAAACACACACGCCAATAACACACACACACCCCTCTCTCTCTCTATATATATTTGAAGTACCCTGAAATACTTAATGAAGGGTGGTTCAGAAACTAACTGACTATGTAAATAAGTGACATTCAAAGGCGGGTCATTTTCTTTCTGCCCTTTCCATGGATGCACTGCCCGTTAGACCTCTTCCACAAAAGACACTTAAGTACATTTTTCACAAAGGATGAATCCATAATCCTATGCAATATTAACTACACCACTCAGCAGACATGGTGAGATTTATTTCCACCTTCAGCCACACTGGATGAATCCCCACTTGATGCAAATGGCAGATGATTAACAGGCCCATGGAGGAACTGCTCATTAACCCCTGTTTTTGAAGGGATCTCTACTAACTTATGCCTTTAATTAACCTATTCACTTGCAGACACTATGCAATGATCCCATTATCCATGCTCATAGCAGCCAAGGCCTGTTCTCGTGTTTCTCTCGAGTGTCTTATCTGGCCATATCATGAAAGGTGAAATATACTTACTGAAAACAGAAGCAGGGCTGATAACAAAACAAATCAGCTCCAAGAAATAAAACCAGCCCAGTGAGCGATGATTACTCCTCATCAGCTCTGTGTCAATGAAAAACAGACAGACCTTGGCAAGATATATTTCACGGGTCAAATGATGAGGAGCATAGGGATGCGAGCCAGGAACTCCTGAGCCTGAACCAAGAGTCTCAGCTTCTGAGAGCAGGACCTTGCTGGCTTGATCACAAGAGCTACTACCTTGGCTGGCATATGCTCAAGCCTCAGAGTCCACTGTATATGCAGAAGGAGATGGAAGTACAAAACACAGCTTAACACTCAGATTAGGGGCCAATCTGAAGCCTCTGGATTGGCAAGGCTTTGAATAAATACTAAGAGCCAAAATAGGAGCACCTTGAGCAGCAGCTTCCAGCCTCTCCAGGTTCACCCCTGCAAAGTCTAGATTTTGGTGCTATTCGTTTTTATTTTTCATTTCTATACCGCTTTTTTTTTTTTAAGAAATAAAAATATCAAAGCAGTTTACAACTGGCATTCAAACATCAAATAAAACAATCCTGAATAAAACATGATCGAAGAAAGTAAAATATTAAGCATACATTCCAAGCAGCATAATTAACAGGAAACTAAAATATTATCATAAAGATTTCAAAATAAAACATTACAAAGGAGGTCAACTACATTTAACAGAGCAAAGGCAACCCCCCAAAAAATTATCTTGAATGTTTCAAAAGAAAGCATTACTAAAGAAAGTCAAACAGAAAATGCACATTTTAAACAGCATAATTAACAAGGGAATTAAATGTTTTCATAAGCGTAGAACATATCTGCTGCCAATGATGGGTCATAGCAGGTCGTGGCTGTGGAAGCTCAGACTCAATGATCTGGGTCTGCACTAAGAAACAGCCATCTGTAGCTGGGCAAAATGTAGCTCTGGGATTCAGAAACATGTGAAGATGCACCATTTCATTGGAAAGGGACTCTGATTTTCCCATCAGGACCCAATTTGGGCAACCTATTATGACCACAACATCAGAGTCAGCTAGGTGGTGATCACACACAAATAAAATAATGCTTTATCAATGATGCCTTATCAATAATGCTATGCCTTAAAAGGTGGCAGAGAAACACGTTAAATAAATACCTGGTTTGCTGAAGAGGTTTAAGAAGTGTCACTATACATAGCAAAGTGTTCCTTCCCTGTGACCTAAGATGTGCAACAATCAAAGAGTCATCAGACTCTCCTTTATACATTTCAAATGTATTCCCAGTGTTAACTATTAATCAGGCATAGGCAAACACAGCCCTCCAGATGTTTTGGGACTACAACTCCCATCATCCCTAGCTAACAGGACCAGTGGTCAGGGATGATGGGAGTTGTAGTCCCAAAACATCTGGAGGGCTGAGTTCGCCTATGCCTGCTATTAATTATGGAACTCCACATATTCTATGCAAAGAACTTTGGTACAGTGGTACCTCGGGTTAAGTACTCAATTCGTTCCGGAGGTCCGTACTTAACCTGAAACTGTTCTTAACCTGAAGCACCACTTTAGCTAATGGGGCCTCCTGGTGCTGCCGTGCCTCCGGAGCATGATTTCTGATCTCATCCTGAAGCGAAGTTCTTAACCTGAAGCACTATTTCTGGGTGAGCGGAGTCTGTAACCTGAAGCGTATGTAACCTGAGGTACCACTGAATCTTGAAAAATCATGCCACACTTGCTTCTCCAAATATTAAAGACAATTTGTTTAGGCTCTACAGTTGTGTCCACTAACATATCAGACCCGCTTGTGATTTCTGAAATACTTAATAGTCTCTGGACTGCCATCTGTAGGAGAATCCTTACGAATGGGAGATCCAACAGGTCATGTTAGCCGCTTCTTGAGAGCCATTGCGAAAGAGACTTTAATTATGATGCAAATGACTTGCTCTTCTTAAGTCACAGAAACTTGCAGAGGATTGTGGCCATTATTTGCATTCCTGGAAATCTAAGATTTGTAGAATAGATAAAAACTAATCAGAATGTCTCAGTTTATATATTCTTTCCTTAAAAAGGGAGGAAAAATCCTATCTGAGGACAGAAAAATGTGCACTGGTCCATATGCAGAGAATAATTTCAGAGAACTGAAATTTCTATGGATGATAAAAACAAACAAGACGGATTACACGTGTGTAGGAAAACAGCTCTCTTTACATCTCTCATTATTCACTATACAATCTCACCTACATTCAATCCATCTCATTTATTACCTAATTTTCTACTGACTTTTCCTCCAGAATTGTAACCAAAACTATCCAATCGTTTCTTTGCATCAGACAAGCCACTAAACAAAACAATCACCAAAGCGAAATAAAAGATAATAAAAATCAGAACTATGTGGAGTTCTGAGTGGCAAACAAATAATTTAAACTGGATTCCCACACTCACCTCAAATTAGAAGGACAGAAAGTGGCCTTCCTGTAAGTCAGAACATGGCTCCATCTAGCTCAGTATTGTCTATATTGGCCAGAAGTGGATCTCCAGGGTTTCGGACAAGGGTCTTTCCCAGCCCCACTGTCTGGAATTGCCAGGGTTTAATCCTCGGACTTTCTGAATGGGCCCATGGTCTGGTGAATGCTATGATTGCGCACCAATGCTGCATTCATAGAGGGAAGGGGGAAGGAACACAGCAGACAATAACAAGGTTTATCGTACATCTGGCATCAGGTTTAAATCAGAGTTGAAGCAACGTAGCTGTAGCACTTTGAACACTGAAAACGGTTGCAGAAATAGCTTTTAATTACTCCCACAAACATCGACATAATGTTAGTTATGTTGCTTCAGAACGGGAACGAGAGTTTTAAATACAGCAGGCAAACCTTGCAGCTGTAAAAGAGGGTTTGCTCAGGTGAGAGATGAATTTTCGTGCTCCTCCTCCATCCCACCAAAGTCACCCTCAGCCCCAAGACAAACAAGAGAGCATAAAGGACATGTATAGTAGCTGAAGCAGGACAGACTCTCTCTACAGTCTCCTAAACAGAGGAACAACGCAAAATAAAAACCAGCAACCTTAATAAGAGCAGACTCTTTTCCACAAAAAGAGCAGTTACACTTTGAGTGCCAGCTTCCAACCTCTAGGCTTAGACTCTGGTGTAACCAGTCACTCAAAATCCTGATCAATTATAGACACACTGTTTCAGTGTTAACAGGACTCCTGGCTCACTCTGAATTCCCCATGAGAGCACAATTTGTGCAGTCTGGTATGACCGCAAAATCAGAGATAAACAGCCAATTAAGTGCTAATTAAACATAAAGAAAGCAATGCTTCCTTATTAATGCTGTGCTCTAAAATGCATTTAACTGATCACTGAAATCCCATTGATATAGCACTTTCTAGGGGTGCCGGGGAGCAAAGATCCCAGTTCTCCACACTTTGACAGATACAGAAGGAGGATTGGTGATGTGGTCAGAGGGTCAAAAGTCTTTTTTTTAAATAATATTTATTAATTTTCCGACAGTTTAAACACAACACTACAAAAGAAAAAACATAAAAAAGAAGACAATACAATACAATACAATACAATACAATACAAAAACACTACAAAACTCTAACACATAGAACTAACAAAACAAAAACAAAACCCATTTAAAACACATCAAACAATTTCATTATCTTATCTTTCATTCACTTGTTTCCACGACCTCCTCACACCTCCCTTTTTGTATTCCACTTCTGTTAATTGTTTCAGCAATTCCTTTCCATCTTCCTCTGTTTTCTATCCTATAATTATCTTAACACGTTCTAACCTTATTTTTCCCTTTAATACTGCATTAATCTATTTATACTTAATTCCTTATAACATTTCTACTAAAGCCATATAACTTCATTCCAACATTTTTCTAACATTCATTAATTTTACAGTATTTCTGTAAATAGTCTTTAAACTTTTTCCAGTCTTCTTCCACCGATTCTTCTCCCTGGTCTCGGATTCTGCCAGTCATTTCCGCCATTTCCATATAGTCCATCAGCTTCATCTGCCATTCTTCCCAGGTGGGTAAATCTTGTGTTTTCCAATACTTCGCGATAAGTATTCTTGCTGCTGTTGTTGCATACATAAAAAAAGTTCTATCCTTCTTTGGCACCAATTGGCCGACCATGCCCAGGAGAAAGGCCTCTGGTTTCTTCAGGAAGGTATATTTAAGTACCTTTTTCATTTCATTATAAATCATCTCCCAGAATGTCTTAATCCTTGGGCATGTCCACCAAAGGTGAAAGAATGTACCTTCAGTCTCATTACATTTCCAGTATTTATTATCAGGCAAATGGTAAATTTTTGCAAGCTTGACTGGTGTCATGTACCACCTATAAATCATTTTCATTAAATTTTCTCTTAGGGCATTACATGCCATGAATTTCATACCTGTGGTCCATAACTGTTCCCAGTCAGCCATCATAATATTATGTCCAACATCTTGTGCCCATTTAATCATAGCTGATTTCACCACTTCATCCTGAGTGTTACATTTCAACAGCAAGTTGTACATTCTTGACAAATTCTTAATTTTAGGATCTAACAATTCTGTTTCCAATTTTGATTTTTCCATCTGGAAACCAACTTTTTTGTCCAAATTGTATGCCTCCATTATTTGGTAATAATGGAGCCAATCTCGCACTTTGTTTTTCAATTTTTCAAAACTCTGCAATTTTATTCTGTCTCCAGAGGGTCAAAAGTCTTGTCCCATCTCTTCCAGTCAAAACCCGCCAAACTGCAAGGAAATATGAGGAAAATCACTTGGCAGACAGTGACAGATGACTAAAATAATCTGAGTGATTAAAACTTGCAAAGAATTATAAAGTGATGGCAGATTCTGTAGGAGAAAAGTTACAATCTAAAGAGGCCAACACAAATGAGGATGAACAGGGAACATGAAGAGGAATAATTATTCTATTAATCTATAGACCCAATCAGGGGCAGTACACATCATGTCAAATCCTGGCTAATGCACTAAACACTCACTGGATCCCGCAATCAAGGTTCACATTTGCTCAGCACCAACCCGGTAGAACAGAGAGTGAAGTTTAACCAGCAAATCCACAGACTCAAGATTGTAACTTAAATGAGTCACTCGGATTATTAGCCTACAAAGTTTAATGGTATGATTAAATGGTATTAAAGGGTATTATGAAAGATTATGGGAAATAAAACATGACAAAGCAAGTTAAAGCAACTTACATATGGGGAAGGTTAAAGCTACTGGATTGGACGGGATATAATGTGCATAGATTAATAATGCTATGAAATAAGAAATAGCATTGACAAAGCAATCAGGGTAAATAACATAATCCCCTCCTAACTCTTTCTAGTTATGAAAAAATCCTTAGTTCCCTAGCATATTAGATCAATAACAATCATAGCTACCAATCTAAAGCAGTAGGCTATTGCTTTGTAGTCTTCAGTTGGGCGAAGCACATGAAGGAAGAAATGCAGACAGTGGATGGCAAGAAAACCATACAACCCCCATTAGAAGAAGAAGTAGTTCTTTAAAAAGACTGAATACTCCTTTTATACTGATCAGCAACAGGATCAGGGGGCTGGACGTAGGTCTCTTTGACATGCTCTATCATAGTTATGCCACTCCAACATGCTATGCTGCCATCTTTGTTTTGCCTTCCATGGTGACACCTCAAAATGTGAATTTTGAGTAATTTGAAGCTGATATGCTGAGACAAGGAAGCTCCCCGCCCCGCCCCCCAAAAGACACCGAAGGCTAGCAAAATTTACACAATTGAGAAAGGTTATTGAAGTAGGGGTAGAACTGTTTATTTATTTGCTTAGTATTAAATTTATATCCCTCCCTGTCTCCCAAAGGAATCCTGGCCAAAGATAGAGGCAGAAAAGCTGCTTTGAACTGCATAACGGTTGTCTGCATGTGCGTGCACAGATATATGAGAGAGAGAGAGAGAGAGAGAGAGAGGGAGAGAGAGAGAGAGAAAGAGAGAGAAAGAGAGAGAGAGAGAGAGAGATTGGAGGCAGAGCAACCTGACGAAACTGCAAAGGACAAAGCCCTCTAGATCCATACAGTGAGGTGAAGAAAGAGGAGGAGGTGACAGTGATGATGACAGATTGCATTTTGCTATTGCATTTTGTCTGGAGTTCTAACAAAATAATTTGCCAGACTTGGTGCTTGATCTTTTAGAGACTATTTTCAAGCATTTGGCCCAGTCTGCCAAATGCCATATGTTCATCCTGCAACATGGAGGGATTTTTGTACAACACAGAGTTTGACTTTTCATGTGTTTCACTTGCCTCGGATTCCTCCAGCTCCTGCAGCAAGAGAAAACTTGCATAATGAATGTTTCAAAACAGGCACCCTCAAATTGAGATACAAACAAGTGAAAAGAGCAGAGAAGCTTGTTTCAGCTCATGTAAACTTTCAATTGCCTGGAGTCAGTGGAGGCCAGAGTCAAAGTTCAGAATCAGAACCTACGGATCTTTCAGATATCAATTCTCATTAAAGAAATTTGAGTTGCAATTTTGTTTTCAGTGGTGCATTCTGTGCTGGGAGGGAATGGTCTAAACAAAATAAAGGGCTTCCCCTAGAGTTACTATGACCCTTGCAGCCTGTTCCTATGCAAGTTTCTTATGAAGCAAGTCTTCTGGGTTCAATGGGGGCTAACTCTGAAGAGTGCATATGATCACAATGATAATATATTGATAAAAGTTTCAATGTTGTGATGAAGTGTAATTGAATATCAATGTTTCCTGCTATTCCTCAATTGTATTCAATGATATTTTCTCAGTTTTCCCACATAAGCTTAAAAATGAGGTGTTTCTGAATGATAACGTGGATGTCTACATTTGGTTTCTGTGATCTTGCTTATATACCACACTAACCATGGCTTGGTGCAAATGCACAGGCTCTGAAGGAAGAGAAGAGCAAAGCCACTCTGCTTCGCCCTAGACCTGCGGCTGCTGCATTGAGCCATGACTTGGCATCTCATGCAAACCCAGACTGGTGGTTGGCTCCTTGCAGACTAACCACAACCTGCAGCCAAAGTTTGTCCTGTGGTATTGTGGTTTGTCCACAAGAGCTAAACGGCATCTGAGACTAACCACATCTCTAAGCCAAACAATGGCTTGGCAGAGCCATGATGGGGGAGAAGAAGGAGCTGCAATCTCTGCTCTGGGAGCCTGTGCATGCCCTCTAAGTCGTGCCTCAGTGTGATGTGTAGACCAGACATATATAATGATAGTTTGGGGGCACCTCAGCTTGCGGAAGGGAAGTTTGCTTGGGCTGAGGATGATGGAGTGAGGGACATCCACATTCCTAGACTATTCCTGTGCCTTTAACCCATCCTCTTATTTCTCTATCTCCTGGTTGTTTAGACTAATACCCTTAGGCAGTGATTTTTTTTCCTTAAAAAATGTTTAGGGGCACTCTCATTTTAGGGATGTGGGTGGCGCTGTGGGTTGAACCACAGAGCCTAGGACTTGCCAATCAGAATCTGGTCGACGGTTCGAATCCCCGCGACAGTCCCAGCTCCTGCCAACATAGAAGTTCGAAAGCACGTCAAAGTGCAAGCAGATAAATAGGTACTGCTCCAGCAGGAAGGTAAACAGTGTTTCCGTGCGATGCTCTGGTTTGCCAGAAGCGGCTTAGTCATGCTGGCCACATGACCCGGAAGCTGTACACCGGCTCCCTCGGCCAATAAAGTGAGATGAGCGCCGCAACCCCAGTCAGTCATAACTGGACCTAATGGTCGAGGGTCCCTTTACCTTTACTCTCATTTTGACTTAAGAAAATCACCATTTTACAGTTCAAATCAGGAAAAATAAATACAGTAAATGGACAAAAGTACAAAGATTCACAAAATGTTTAGGGGTATGTGTACCCCTGCACCCCCCCCAGAAAAAGCACTGCTCTTGGGTTGCATCCTATTTACAACTTCTTCCTCCATGTCACACTTCGCCCTTGGACCTCAAGATGAGAGGACTATCTTCAGCTATCCTCTGACAGAATGAAGGAGCAAGTGTGGCAGTCTTGTTCTTCTCCATGCTAGTTAATTAAACTAGAACTAGATTTTTTCTATCCAGGTTATAGGTTTCCTACAATAAACAACTTTACTATTTTCTAACCTACAATCATCTCTCTGTGTGTGATTAAAACAGGGTAAAGTCTACTGTCTAACCAGGATCCACTTGAGACAAATGCTGTTCACGCTACATGTGAAAGGGTTTCAACAGGTATTTGGAGCCTGTTATCCCGATACTCTATCTAGATAAGGAACTATTATTTGTGTTTGATGTTTACTACAATGTTGACACTCTTCCATCCTCATTCTTCCAACTGGCAAAAACAGAATAAGGGTGGAAGAACCACTCTTCAGAAATTATTTTTTTATAGAAAGAAAATCTCATTTTCACTTTTGAGAAAAGCAGAGAGGATATTTATGATTAGGGAGGGATTAAGACTTGTAGCTTAGCTGAAATTATATGATTTTAAGAGTTCGACTGCTTTGCAGCTAAGCTTAGAGAGCACAGACCAACATAAAGGATCCCCCCCCCCGATATGAACACAAATGCCATTTTTCAAAGGGCTAAGTCAGGTCTTCACCTCACTGCCACACCCAGAGACAGGTCTTTTAATTGTTCAGACCAGAGAGTAAGCCTGCCCTGGAAGTTTTTGTAGGCCTGCGGCATAACACACACTCTGGTCTAATGTGGCTTCCCTAACTGCCCTTTGCAGCTGTTCCTCCTCTGGACTGAGCTGACTGGTGGTGCACGGACTAAACCCAAGCTCAAAAACTCTCAGATCGAAAGACTCGTTATGAGCTTGCACCCCAATTCGGAACAGCTTTGCACTGTAACATCTTGGCAAGGAAATACAAAACCACAGCCTCCCTCCTCAAAGTGCATTTTGATGGGCAAGCATATAAATTCTGTATAGCCGCTCTGAGCACACAAGCACAGGAACTCTTCATTGCCCTTGCCAGGCATTTGAAGGTGACTCGGGCCCCAGTTCTTGGGGCATCCGTAGTCTAAGTTTCTTTGTTGAAAAGAGGCATCCCAATATAATGCAAAATACCACCAGGCTGCGGCTTTTTCCAGGCAAGGAAGGGGATGAAAATGGGGTCTAAGCCTCCACAGGTCTCTTCTAAGAGCGCCCAGGATGACCTCAACTGCCTGACGCCAACCCCCCTTATTCTGCCCTTCACTGTATCTTGTAGCAGCAACATTGGACAGAGTTTGACAGACAGCTCTGCTCATTCCACTGTGCCTGTATTAGTGCAAGTAAGACACTGGGAAGCAAGTCACAAAACAAAGCAAACTGCAGCAAAGAAAAGCAAGAGCAAGCTTTGCACATTGGTGTGCACTGTATTTTACCCAGAAATTGCTTCCCACAAACTCAGGGGTCGGTTTTAAAGTGGGTGAGAGATGAAGGTGCAGCAATAAAACTGCTAGCACGTTTGCAAAGCTGAGCAGGGTCCAGTTTGGTTGCAAATTGAATGGGGGACTGTATGTTGAGATTCCTGCATTGATTCTACAATGTCGGCTCTTCTCAAAAGAGGCTTCTTCGGGTTTTTGAAGTATTATAAAAATCTGCAAAACCTGTGTACATCACCTATAGCCAGCCCCCCCCCCCCCAATTATCCATATCTATTCTTAGTCCACACAGAAGCTGGAGCAGCTTGCCAATGACACCAATGGTTACTTGCTTCTTCTTTGGGCTCCTCATCCGCCCCCCACCAAATACCTGCAGGCTGGGTGCAAGCCTAAATCAACACAGAGACTGAGTGCATAACGGTGTTAAATTAAGCAGTGTGTTATTGGAGGATGGGTGCCGGAGCCAACGACTGGCTCCAGCGGCTTGGAAGCCTTGCCCTGCCTGACTAAATTAAGATCTGGGCAAACTAATGGCTTGCATATTAAGAGTGCACAAAGGATCAGTCGTACATGACAGCAAACACAGTTCTTATCCCAAGACTTGCTTGCAGAAACATTTTTATTCCAAGCCGTCCTGTGCCCAGCACGCACCAGATTCTTAATATTCAGCTTTACTAGGAAATACATTGGGAGGATCACTCTGCCTCCCTACTCTCCAGAGTCCCAGTTTAATGGAAACTGAAAACCTGAAACATACAAGGAGATTAATTTTCTTCTGACATATGGGAGCAGCCGAAGCTTGTCACTTAAGCTGCAGCTTGCTATCAGTTCCCTTATGATATTTCAATGTGCCATAAGATTGTCTGCGAGAGTATTAAGGATACCCATAAGATACACAATTAGAGGTAAATGGTAGTAAATAGCATCTTTCAGAATTTGAGATGGCCTGCCAGTTTGACGGAGCAAACACCAGACTCCACTGTCTGTCTCTGTCTTATTGTATGGTGTTTGCAAATCGTATCTTCCCTGCTAGGCATCTTGCAGTAGTGGACCCCAAGAAAGATAAAAGAAGTTGAAGCAGAGACTGGATACCACCTGCTGAGGTTGCCCTAGATCTTGATTTCCTGCAAGGAGCAGAAGATTGGATTCAGTGGCCTACAAGGCCCCCATTCAACCAACTCTATGACTCAGTTTCTTGCATCGCAAGGCACGATGTTAAAAGTCTGGGGTGTAATACTCCAAAACACATAGATACAGTTACCCTTGATCAGAGCTTTAGCTATGGGGGGACTAGCCAGGTTTTTTGTCCCAGGTGGAGCCTCCCGCGGGCTGCCATTGAGGCTCCCAGTCTCTCTGGGTGTGTATGCAAATGCTTGGGTGAGGTGCCAAACTGCACCTTTGACCTAGGTGAAATATAGTAGAGTTTCGCCCCTGCCTAAATTATCCAACAAACATCCTTTCTATCAGCTCCTTCCCAGAGGGTGTGTTCCCTAATCCCCTGAGGCCAATACAATGAGCTAAAGTCTATGCTCCCTCTGCTGGATAGATGCAGCACTATTTGCCTACGTCCCGTTGATGCAAATGGTTTGGGAATGAGCAGAGACATGATTTCTTCTTTGGCAATCATTTGTAGCTGAGTAAGATTGTCTTCCATGAACATGGTCTTAATGGTGTGTCCGTAAGTGACTCTGGAGGCCAGTTCTGGATCCACACATCCTTCCACAGTGGGGACATAGGTTTTCGGGTGGGAACCTGACTAGTATATGTCCCATTACTCCTAGGAAATTTATTGTGTGTGTGCCTGATAAGGGGGAAGAATGGAAGGCACTGTGAAGTATATGCAGATATATCAATTATGGGTGATCATAAATCAATCCATCTATGGACAGCTATTACAAACCACCGATTTACTATGCAAGGGAAGCAACAGCCAGGGAGGGGAGAGGTTTTTTGCTTTTCTGCAACCAGCTCGCACTTCCACCTCTCTCTGCCACCTTGCTGTGTTCAGGACTGTGACCTTGCCTATTAAGCTGGTTTTAATTACAACAGCTGAAAGAGCATGATCCCACCTTCCTCCAGAGCCAAGACTTCCATCCAACATCTGTGAGAGACGCAGGTCTTATCAAGGAGTCAGTAGGGATGCCAGGTTTCCTTTCTGGCAGAGCTCTTGGCTTTAACGGCTTGCATGTCAGGCAAAAGATAAACAAGCCTCACATTTTGCACATCCCTGCATCACCACAATGGGGAAGAGGCACCTGTTGAATTTCCAGTCACCGTGCAGCTGTTAAAGGCACAGGTGTCCTGCCAGCAAGAGAACGGCAAACCTAATGGCTAGGAAAGGAGAGCAGAACAGAACCCAAGGGTGGTGGGAATTTTAAAGTGAGAATTTGTCCCTTTACAGTGGTACCTCAGGTTACAGACGCTTCAGGTTACAAACGCTTCAGGTTACAGACGCTTCAGGTTACAGACTCTGCTAACCCAGAAATAGTACCTCAGGTTAAGAACTTTGCTTCAGGATGAGAACAGAAATCATGCTCTCACGGCGCGGCAGCAGCGGGAGGCCCCATTAGCTAAAGTGGTGCTTCAGGTTAAGAACAGTTTCAGGTTAAGTACTGACCTCTGGAACAATTTAAGTTCTTAACCCGAAGTACCACTGTACTTCCTAAAATCATACAACAGGTACGGAGCTTCTTTCCGTCCAGGGGCCGCATTCTCTCATGTGGAACCGTCCAGGGGCCACATGCCATAGGCAGAAATGGGTGCATCAATGGATATGACTCTTACCCTTCGACAGCAGGCCACACACTCTTCATGTGTTTCTATGCACATACCTACATCTGCATCCAGGACACAATCCAGCCAGCGTTCGAAATAAGCCAGGCGCGTTTTGCACCTGGCTATCGACCACTTGTGACCAAGAGAAGATACCTGAGAGCCAGGGTGGCACCTGACATCTCAACTATGCGGACGTACGTGCCTGGGGATCATTGGATCAGCACTGTTTCCACACTAGTACCCCATCCTGTAGAATTCTATCCGTTCTCTTTTATCAGCACAATCAGGATGGATTTCAGGAACCAAATTGCTTTTTCTGTGCAGCCTGAGCAGGAGCAGTTGCCACGAAGGAAAAGGGGTTGGAATAGACCAGATGTTTAACTGAGAATCAATCAGTCCATCGTTTGAAAAACAAGACTTTAGAGCCATCTTGCCCCCAAAATGGCAACTAGACATTCCGTTTTGGTGACTGTAACCTTGCTTTAAGAAGCCACTTGGCACCTAGCTTATATATCTGAGTTTCTAACACTGACTCCAGACAGACAAACACACTTGAGAAGGACATAGAGCAGGCCTGGTGAGAAGTGCCACCTAGTAAGAGTTCCATGGGCCAGATCATGGGTGTCCATGGAGGTGCGGAGGGGACAGTTGAACCATAATCTCCAGCTTTCATTTAAAAAATAAAGAGAGAGTGCATTTCTAGCATTTGTAGAAACTGAGATATGGCACAAAATGTATAGGCACTGTTGTTCCTATACAGCCTGCACACCCTTTCAGTTTTATTTTGCAAACCCCACCACCCAAAAAATCCTGGAGATGCTCACATGGTGATAGAGATGACTGCATTTGGCCCCTGAGGTTCCACATCCCTAGAATATCATGTTGTATCCCTGTATCCAGAGGGAATAGAGAACAGGGACATTTAAAAACAACAACACTTCTTCACATTTTCCTACAGAGCTTGAACTACTGTACTGACCTTTCCCCAGCCTGGTCCTCTGTAGAGCACCGTGGATAATTGAGGAAAAACAGGTGAACTTACAGATGTCTTCAACGGAAGAAACGAACCCTCTCTTTGAATGGGCCCCAAGAACACTGTTCAGGCTTCAGTTACATACACTGCCCCAAAGGCCCCACCACGAATGGTGTGGAAATCGACATCAGAGCAATTCAAACACAGGGCAGAGAAGGGCACCGTGTGCTGTTGCTCAGTAGCACTGAATGTAAATGAGGCTTGTGGCACATCGCACGATAAGCTGCAGCCCTGGCAGCTTCCAGCACTCAAACTGGCACAACAGGAATTAAAACCCTAATCACAGTTCCCTCGTGGCCAGCTAAATGAGAGAGATGTGGCCTTCGGCTTTTGCCATTTAGGACTTAATGCCTCTTGCACCTGCCATGCTGCGGATTCTGTCCTCCATGCCCAAGTTTCTAAACACCACTTTTTTTCATTTTGTTCTTATTAAGCCTTAAAATTTTCTTTTAAAGACTGGTGGGATTGGGCTTGTATTATGACACAACATGCCCTCCACGCAGATAAGAAAGGGCCTTCAAGAGTGAGTACAATTTCACTCCTAGATTAGCGGCAATGCCATGACTGAAACATGACAGATGTCAAAACAGAACCGATTCCCTCATTAATGCAGAGTCAAAAACCATACAGAATATGTTGTCTCAAATAACAATCCAATGTAGTGATATATCTGTGCCATTACTTGTCATACTGCAGATGGCTGTACATAATGTTGAACAAGGATAAAATATGTTTCGTTTTCGTTTCTGAATTCCGCTCGCTGTAATTACAGAAGGTTTATCTATTCCACTGATTACTTCGAAATAAAGCAACATGACCGCTGCTCTTCAGAAGAGTTGCAATATATGCAGACTTAGCTTCAGAAAGTCTATTGGGAGTAAAAACTAAAGGATGAAAACAAATCAAGTTGCCTGTATATGATTCCTCTTCCCTTCCATGCTCTATGGCAGAGATGGCCAACATGGCACTCTCTAGAAATTGCTGGACTACAGCTCCCATCAGCCCAAGCTGGCATGGCCAGTGATGCCATGTTGGGAGTGGCAGCCCAGCTGCATTTGAAGAGCACCATGCTAGCTACCCTTGATGTATGGATTGCAGCCAGCTGAATTCTACTCAGCATAGACCCATTGAAACTAATGGACCTCAATTCGTTGTATCCATCAGGTTTTATGGGTCTACTCGGAGGATGACTCTTGCTGGATACAATCCCATATCTATAAAGCTAAAAATGCAAATTAGACTGGAAGACTATGCACCCAATTTGACGCTTGGCAGCACCACCTTTCTTCTGCTCTGGGAGGCAAATCCCACGCCCTGTGCCAGGGAACCAGCCTCAATCAAATTCTAGTATTGGAGAAAACGCAAATGGTTTTTGTTCTTGGATCAATGAGAAATCCAACAAAGTGTGCTGTGGAAAGTTAAGGTCTCCTATCGACCCTGCACCCAGTTCTAAGGGCCACCCAAGTAGAGCCTTTTCAGCTCTGGCCCCGACCTGGTGGAACGCCCTACCACAGGAGATCAGGGCCCTGCAGGATTTGACATCTTTTCGCAGGGCCTGCAAGATGGAGCTGGACTCAAGTCTAACCCCCCCCCCCCCATTTATAACATTTATTTATGGAACCCCTTATATGGGATTTTGTATATAAATTTCCCCTCGGCTCTTTTTGCTGGCCCATGTAGGACCAGCATGGATAGTTGGCCCTGGTGAATATTTGACATTTTCTCCCCTTATGGCTTTGATCTATGGACTACCACTAAAACGAGGCTGCATTTTAAACCGTATTCTAATTTATATTTCAATCGTTTGTTTGTTTGTTTGTTTAATGTTTTTACTGTATTTATATTTGGTGTTAGCCACCCTGAGCCTGGTATTGGCCGGGGAGGGCGGGGTATAAATAAAATTTATTATTATTATTATTAGTAGTAGTAGTCTTTGGCAACCTGGTGCCCTCCAGATGTTTTGGACCACAACTTCCATCAGCCCCAGCCAGCAGGCTGGGAATTGTAGCTTGAAGGCTACAATTGGGGGGCATCAGATAGGCAAACACTAAACTACAGTCTGTTTCTCCTCTACTCAGCCCTTTTAGCAGCACTTCTCACTTCGCTGCCTGCTTACCCCTACAGCTACAGAAAGGAGCAGGTTTGCCTTATTATTTCTATAAGGATAGTCAACACAGTTTGATGAGTAAAGAATAAAGCCTGCCTCAAAAGCGTCAAATGCTGCCAGGAAGGGTACTTAACTCTCTCTCCACCTGATTCTCTGTTCTGAACTGCCCCAAGTAGCTCCTGTTATTCATACCACACTTCTGGCAACCATAAGCTGTGAACCACTGCAGAACAAAGCTACTATCTCTAGCCAATTCAATTCTTAGCCATTACTATAGGTTTGACTTTCATGAATTTGTCCAACACAAACTGCTCTAATGATCAGTGTTGCCCTGTATAAATATAATAGGGTACAGAAAATGACAGTTCTGTGGTACGAAGGAAAATTAAAAAGTGCAATGAGGGGGACAAACAAGGACCACAAAGTCAGGGACATGTGGAACCAGAATTGGCCTCCATAGTCACTTACGGACCCCCTGTTTAGACCGTGTTCATGGAAGACAATCTTACTTGGCTATGAGTGATCGCCAAAGAAGAAGAAAGTCAACATTACTATAGTAATGCAAAGTTTGTTTTTTATTATCCTACAATGAAAGTTAGAACTGGATTCCACTACCTAAAGCCAATAACAGCATAAAAATGTAAACTAAACATCATATGGAAAATCCAGCAAAATATCTACCTATAATCAGCACTCAACAACCTCAACAACAACAACACCACACTCTGTAGCATCAATTTGCAAGTGATGGATCATAAGCCAAAAGAAAGCGCTGCCATTGCTGTTTCCCCCCAGAGAGAGCCGGGTGGGAGAAAGAAGGAATGCAAGTTGTGGAGAAAGACTTGTCAAATGTGGTAAAAGCAATCAGAATTGGGCTCCATGTTCCAGCAGATGGGGTTCAAAGAAGTGCCATGGGTAAGTTTGTAGACTACTGACCTACGTTATTCACACCAATGGAGCTAGCTAATCCACTCCTTTGCCCAATCAACCTCCACAAGGGCCATCATCTCCACCACCAACTAACTCTTCTCTGGAATCTGAACTGGCATGAACACTCCTAGTTAATTCTTTTCTCTTTTACCTTCCCCCCACTCAGTACCCAAGCTTAAAATGGGAATTCATCGCAAAGCCTGTGACTGACAGAACAGCCTTCCACTTCAAACATAGCTCCATTTACTTAGAAGCCAGCACTTTTTATTTCAGCAACGCTTCCCTCCAAGGAAGAATGATCAGAATTGCAGCCTTCAGGTGACAGTGCAGATACATAACATGACTGAAACTTACATATAAAACTATACTTAATTCTTGATAGCTTTATATCAGACACTGTACAATTGGTTCCCACTCTGTGATTGTTCCTGGAACTGAAGCTATATTAGTCTAGTGATTGAATTATAATGGAAGACGATGTCTGAAATAATATTATAGTCAGTTTTAGAATTCACGCTCCCTCTACAATTTTCTGCAGAGAACAGTTACTGCTAATAATTTATTTTTTTTTATTTATTTTAGTACCTGGCTAGGCTCTCCACAGCATGTAAAAATGTGGGTGTACTGGCAACAAACTAGTCAAGTTATTTTACTGACTCTGCATTTTATTGCAGCACACACGACTGGAGCATCTATTCTTTCCCACCATACTGTGCATAGTTATATCCCAATTTGACTACATAGTCCCAAATATTATATACCAAATGAACATCGCATCCATTGTTAACAGGCTGGGCAGAATGGGTTGCATAACAGCAGCTTTACAATGCCACCATAAAAGACGGATATGTTGGTATATTACAGTAACAATAATTCATCCATTTATGCAAAGAATAGGAAGTTCAGTTTACAAGGAACAAAAGAGAGATGTATAATGCATATCAGTACTACTATTTTATGTTAAGCCTATTTAAAAATGATGAGGTTGCCACTGTAATATGTGCCACCGAAATCACTTTCAAAGTTAGGTGTGTTTCTCTACCAGTTGTTAGAATTATGGGTTTCCTTGATAAAGGATCTGCACTGTTAAAAGCTTTAAAAAGAAAAAGGCAACAGCAGTTTTCCCCATAACGGTTAACTCAACGCTGGGAAAAGCTGTACTTATTGAATTTATCACACCACTATTAATGGCAGAGAACCCGTTGAGAGGGGGGAAAGGGCGGTAACAATGCTTACAGATGTTTCACACTACAGCAACACACCACCACACCACATCTAAGAGGTACTATAATTAGGAAATAGGGAGTTTCAGTGGTTTGTATGTTCCTTCTCCGTTCCACTTCTCCCCTGTTCTTTCGGTAGTTTGATTCATCCCATTTAGCATTGGCCTGGTTAATGCCAACCAGCAAGGCCTTAAAAATGGGGAATCCAAAATTTGAGATGGGTTTCCAAGCCCTGGTTATAGGGCAAGGTTGCTGCAGGAGTTGCCCACCAAGGCCAAAGCGAGGGAGGGAAGCTGCAGCCCAGCACCAGTGGAGGAGGACAGGACAGAGGGGGAAGAAAGAACTGAGAGTGGTGGAGGGGGCCATTTCCCAATCCTTTGGACCCCCTGGGAAAATTGACATACCTGGAACTGGGTGTGAAGAGAGCAGCTAAATGGGACACAGCTGTGGGCAGCCTAAGGAAGTACCACCCACCCTGGGCCTTCCCATGAAAAGCAAGTCTAGTGTGAGAGACTAGGGTGATGTCTGCTGTTTCTAGAACTTTTCTTGTTGTGAGACTTTTGTGGGTGAGCTGAGCTTTTGTTGGGACCCCAGGTGGGAACCCGGAGGCAGAGGGGGAGGGTGTACCAGAAGGAAAATGAATTAATATTGATTCATATATTAGCAACTTTGTATTAATATAACATTTTTAGATGCAACTGTTTTGTTGTTGTTGCTGTTTCCTCCAGACCACACCTGGAACACTGTGTCCAGTTCTGGGCACCACAATTTAAGAAGGATGTTGACAAGATGGAAGGTGTGCAGAGGAAACTAACCAAGATAAACAAGGGTCTGGAAACCAAGTCTTACAAGGAACGCTTGAAGGAGCTGGGTATGATTAGCCTGGAAAAGAGGAGACTGATAATAATAAATTTTATTTATACCCCGCCCTCCCCAGCCAGAGCCAGGCTCAGGGCGGCTAACACCAGTGAAATTACAGTAAAAACATAATAGGGGGGAAAAACAATTTAAAATACAGGTTAAAATGCAATTTAAAATGCAGCCTCATTTTAAAAGTAGCCCATAGATCAAAACCATAAGGGGAGGGAAACATAAGGGTCAGACCGAGTCCAAACCAAAGACCAGGAGGAACAGCTCTGTCTTGCAGGCCCTGCAGAAAGATGTCAAGTCCCACAGGGCCCTAGTCTCTTGTGACAGAGTGTTCTACCAAGTTGGGGCCAGTACTGAAAAGGCCCTGGCCCTAGTTGAGACCAATCTAACCACCTTAAGACTTGGGACCTCCAAAATGTTGTCATTTGTGGACCTTAAGGTCCTCTGTGGGGCATACCAGGAGAGGTGGTCCCGTAGGTGTGTGGGTCCTAGGCCGCATAGGGCTTTAAATGTCAAAACCAGCACCTTAAACCTGACCCTGTACTCCACCGGGAGCCAGTGCAGCTAGTATAGAACTGGAAGAATGTGATAGCCATCTCCAAATATATTAAGGGCTGTCACATGGAGGACGGAGCATGCTTGTTTTCTCCTGCTCTGGAGGGTAGGACTCGAATCCACGGCTTCAAGTTTACAAGAAAGGAGATTCTGACTAAACGTTTGGAAAAAACCTTCTGACAGTAAGAGCTGTTCGGCAGTAGAACAGACTCTCATGAGAGGTGGTGGACTCTCATTCCTTGGAGGTTTTTAAGCAGAGGTTGGATGGCCATCTGTCATGGATGCTTTAGCTGAAGTTCCTGCATTGCAGAGGGTTAGACTAGATGACTCTTGGGTCCCTTCCAACTCTAAGATTCTCAGATTCTAAGTTATCTGTTGCTGCTTCTGTTTGCTGAACAACACTTAGAGATATTTTGAATACAGTCAGTCCTCATTTTGCATGGGGGTTCCGTTCCGGACCTCCTGGCCCATAACAGCCGAGTATGCATAAGCCCATTCTGCCCCTCCATGACATTTTGGAACTACTTCCAGATTCGGAGCACAACTGTGTGTCATTTAAATGCGTCTAAATCGGGAGTTGCCTGTATAGTAAAAAGTGTAGAAATTAAACAATCATTATTTTTTGCATCATTAATTTCATCATCAATCTTTATTACGGTCCAGAGACCCAACAAAACATTACAAATTAATACAGAGTTCATACAGTCTACCTCCAGGTTAATAAAGCACTTTGTTTGGAATATAGGGCTCGTTTGTTCTTGCAACCACCGATAAAAACTTTGCCACTGCCAACGTTCTAGCTTTTGTCCGGTCTTCCAGTAGGAACCTGACATAGTGAGCCTCTGACTTTCCCGGGAAAGGCACCAGCAAGGGTAGTATCAGTTCAGCCCTGGCCTGCTCATACTTTGCACAATGTAACAAAATATGATCTATGGAATCGATGTCTTGAGCACATGAGCAAAGTCTGTCCTGGTAGGGAACTCCTCTCAACCTACCATCCAGCACTGCAGAGGGGAAGACATTCAGTCTGGCTTTGGTGAAAAGCCTTCAATAGTTAGGTACTGTTAGGTTTTTGATGTAAGATGTTAACTCAAAGACATACCCATATTGAACTCCTGCCAGCGGACTACAGACTGCGTGTGACCGAGATCGCAAGTCACTGTGTGTATTGTCCCATAATCTTTGCTTTAAAACCTTTTGGGCGCCTTCATAGCCAAGGTAATACAGTTGGGGGGGGAGACAGACCAATAGAGGTGGCTCTTTTAGCCATGGTTTTCTGCCATTTGCTGACAAATTCCTCATTGGTCAAATGTTGGTACAGACCCTTCCCTAGATTAAACACTGAAATCCTGAGCCAGTGTTTTAGGGCAGCCCACCACGCTCTAGCTGAAATTGGGCATTCACCAGCTTCCAACAGAAGTACGGAGTTAGGGACGCAGTTAGGTACCTGCAGCAGAGATCGTATAAATTTTGCCTGAAAGCCATCTAGCTTTGGCAGGTCCCCATTATGCCAGACATTTGCTGCATACAGGAGTTGGGAAACGGGCTTTGCGTTGAAAACCCTTAAGGCTGCTGGAACATATTTGCTGCCCTTTGTGAAGAAGAATCTATGTATGGCTAGCTTTGTAATCTCCGCCTTTTGAAGGGAGGTTTGCCAATGGTGCTTCCAAGATCCTGTATGATGGAATGTGAGCCCTAGGTAACTGAAGTATTTCACCTGTTCAAGGTTATGACCATCCAGCACCCATTTAGACTGGGAGAATCTTCTTTTGAAGACTAAAATTTTAGATTTTTCATAATTAATGGATAAACCATTTCCAGAACAGTAATCAGAAAATTTCCTCAACAGATAATTCAAGCCCGGTCTGGAACGAGAGATGATGGCCGCGTCATCAGCATACAACAACAAAGGGGTCCTTCTCATTCCTATTTTTGGAATGTGTCCATCTGGGTCCATTAAGTTCTCTTCTAGGTCATTTAAGAATAGACAAAACAATGTGGGGGCCAAAATACAACCCTGTCTCACCCCCCTAGTCATCTCGATGCTGTTCGATAGCTGTCCCTGTCGACCGCATCGGACCTGCAGTTAGGTTCCATTGTACAGGGCTTTTATAAGAAAGAGAAGTCGTTTGTCCTGCAAAATCAGACTCAATTTGGACCATAGCTGGGATCTGGGGACGGAGTCAAATGCTGATTTCAAATCCATAAAGGCCACGAAGAGTTTACCCTGTAGAGGTCTGATATACTTCTCAGCTAGGAAGGACAGCATTAGACAGTGGTCTGTTGTTGAATGGTTCTCACGAAAAGCTGCCTGGGCTTCAGATAGTATATTATGTTAATCAATCAATCAATCAATCAATCGTAGCAGGCACCAATATAGAAGTAATTCTGTGGTTAAAACAAACCACGAAAGAGAGTATCTAATTCCTGCTGGAGATGGAGCAGAGAAACCCAGAATGCACTTCCTAAATGGGAAGAGAATGTTATGGCTGCTACACCAGACCAGAAAAACCATAAGAGCCCATGTGAGGTAATGATAGCAATATGATCACAATCATGAATATCCCTGTTGGATTCCAAGGGAGAAAGGTCAAGCAGCGGCCTCCACACCAGGTGGCAAACATGTGTTCTAGATTAACCACACATCCACATTAATGTACAGTGACTGTTCTCATTCTATATGCAAAAACCATTAATCTACTACGCTTATTTATAAATAAGTGAATAATTCATCTATCAAGAGCAAATTATAAAAAAGCTAGCATCTAAAAGCAAATAAAAGTATTAATGAAATTCTTGTTGTGGAATATCAAGGGATTCAAGGGATGCTTCCTGGCAGGCTTTGTTTGCTCCCCCTCTAGATTTATTCTTGTCAGGAAGACATCAGTGTAACATAAGAGGTAATTGAGCAATTGAGGCATTTACATTACTGGTTAAAATAAGAGTTGTTAGTTACCATCAGCAATTTCAAACCATTTTCAGTAGCTCATATATCTGAGGTAACAGGCATAGTAGAGAATTTGTTCAGCAGATGAACCAAGACATAGGCTGGAAGAGGGGCCTACAGACACCTGGCTCTAGATACATGCCACACAGGTTCAGTGCTGACATAGCATTCTTGATCAAATAATTATGGCTTGAGGACACTATGATGGTGATGGTGATGATGATATTTATATCCCGCCTTTTCCCCAGTCTGAGCTTCCCTCCTTATGCTCAGACACTCCCCATCAACCTTCTTCCCCTCCTGTGTACAAATTCTCTCATTCCATCCTTTGCTGCAAAGAATAAGGGGATCCCTCTGATACCCTGATCCTAAGTTGTTTATCTTTGTTGACAAACAACAAAACTACGTTGCGGGAGTAACTGGCTCTCTTAAAAGAGGGAGTGCAATACTAGTCTTCTGTTAAGGCCTGGGAGTATTAAAGTTTGGGCACTACAATGTTTACGTATGCCAGGGTACAATGAGTCTGGTTTCTGGCTAATCCTCTCCAGGTTTCATCCTTGTGGCTGCATAAAGGCTGGGCATAGTTACGAGGCTGGCACTTATGCCCTTCATCTCTTCATGGCCCTGCCAGTAGTGCATGGCTTGCCGTACAGCTAAGTGGGTAGATCTGTGCCAGCCCCATTTCCAAACATGAGGCACGGCAGCACAACACATGCAGCAATTACTTCTCACATTCTTTGGGGGTTTTTAGGCTACTGTCCCTGTATTCTCCTTTTCAAGGAGACTGGGGGCATGAAGGGATGGGCCAGTGTGAGCCTAGGGCAGTTTTTTCAGCAGCACCAGTGCTGGGTGTTGTTGAAAGACAGAGCCACAAGCCATGTTGCTGCATTCTGCACTATTTCTTACTTCCATGTTTGACTACCTCCCAAATGTCAAAACACCTTCTCAAATGTGGCTTCAAGGCAGCTGGATGCTGAGCTCACAGGATGGGGCCTCATCCTTCTTGGGCCTAGCAGAAATCTGCTTGTGTCAAATAAGTCTCATCGTGGAGGCATCAGAGGACACCTAGAACAGAAGGACCTTGCCATAGAAGAAAGCTCAGATTTAAAAAAAGCCCTGGCAACACATCAGACTTCCAGGAGGAAAGATGGCGGACTAATCATCTATTGCCAACACTCTGTCAACAGAGACAATTATGTGGCGATTAATGATAGCCAAGACATAAATCTTGGTTAACACAGAGAGAGAGAGAGAGAGAGAGAGAGAGAGACTTGAGAGCAGATAATTCTTCTGCTTCTCCTCAACAGGATGATTGGTTCCAACAGCCTTTGCGGGGGGCAGGGGTAGCCAGTGTGGGAAAGTAGCAGAGAGTAAAGGTAAGTGTAAACGGCCACTTACCTGGCTGCCTGCCACTGCTTTCCTTCCTCCTAACCAACAGCTGTACACTCAAACCTAGACCTTCTCCACTGTCTGCATTTGCAGATGAAAACTTAAAAGAGCCATTAGCAAATCGCACCTCAACAAGTCAAGATTATTACAACTGCCTCTTTAACTCCATTATTTGCAAAACAGTTTCCATAGCAGCCTAACACCGGAGTAATTATGCTGCTTTGAAAGAGAAAGGCAAACCTTGCAGAGAGACGTGGTAACTATGCAATACTTGGTGTCGTTTATGAACAAGCAACCAAAAACCCCCTGAGACCTTTAAGTTCTCGGTTTGGCTTACCCTGTCCACTTTAAAGTGTGTTAAGGCAGTAATTAGTGTCCCGTGGGCTTAATCTATCCTGACAAATGAAGGGCTTTCCAGCTTTAGCTAAGCACTTATGCTTAGCCAAATGCTGAAGGAAGGGGGAAGCGAACAAACTTTCATGGCTGTACCTTCCTACTTTTCCTGCTGTCTCCCTCTTGCTGCCAGAACCAGTCTTGGTCAGCTACAACTACACCAGGGGTAGCCAACATGGTGCTGTCGGGCTACAGCTTCCATTCTCTCTAACCACTGACCATGCTGGTTGGGGCTTGTGGGAGCTGTAGCCCATCAACAACTGGAGGGCACTATGTTGTCTACCCTTGGACTACACCAGTACTGTCAAGAGGAAGACAAAATACTTGTCCCATCATTAGCCATGTTTTGCTATCAAGTGGTCCGTTAGGTAGTCATTGTCGGCTGCAATTATGCAGGCCGTGGCTTTACAACAGGACTAGTTTGCTAAAGCACATCGGTTCCTAGAAAAGCACCATCATCTTATTTCTGAAAAGGGAGAGGCTGTTGTTTGCCAAAAAAGCAATCTTCTGTGACTCAATTTAGCTGACCAGAGGAGTCCAGGCATGAAGCCACTATTTTAAAAGCCTAGAAAAAACAGGACCATTGAGCATAACTTGCTTTATCAAAAGGATGCCAAAACAAGAGAGGAGGAGACCATCCAAAACTGGCCAACAGGTTCTCCAAAAAGAGACATTGTGTCATTTCCATTTCAGTTTAAGCACTGATTTTCCCCATGAAAATAACCACCTGGTTCAGAAACTTTACTGTGGCAACATTTCACTTAAATTTCAGTCATCACTCTTTGCCAACTGTACACCTGAATTTTCCCCAGCAATCCAATACATTAAAACAAAGCCAAGCTGTAATTAGTTTTCCTGGGTAGAAGGAATGGAGTCAGCAATAAAGATGACAAAGCTGTGTTTTGCCAAGAGATAGAATCCATAATTTCCCTCTCTGGGATTTAATCTAGCAGTCTTGAATTAACACTTTAGAAAGCTGTATTAGAAACCTTCTTTGAGATTATACATTGCTTTAATTTTCTCTGGGAGCGTAATAGCCAAAGATTTAGCTGCTTCATCTGAGTAGAAATCTAAGAAACATAGTCTAGGGTCCATGGTGGGGAACATCAAGCCCAAGAGCCTAAACAGGCCCCCCCCCTAGGCCTTCCCATTTGGCCCATGAGTCTGTTTCAGCAAAGCTACAATGACCAAATAATATTACTCCTTTCCAGTGAAAGGGCAATCCCTTAAGAAAAACTATTGGACTTCTGTAGAAGCAAAGCATACAGTTCCCCATTACTCTTTAAAAAACCAGTTTGCAAATTAATTTTCAAGACATATATTATTCAAAAGGCATTAGTTAACATCAGTAGGCCCTTTTATAGTTATCTTGGGTGTACAGCATGTAGAGAAAGGACCGATATAAACTGCAAGGGCATTGAGTGCATTGAGAGAACCATATTTTGAAAACGCTGAACAGCCTGCAGGAAAAATTATTAGCGTTAATTATAAGGAACTGAAATCATTGTTTCCTTAACAATTTCAAAGCCATTAATTCCTCTTTCCTCCACCCCACCTCTCCTTACCAAACACTGACAGGATAGCAGTAGTTTATGGGATGTACTGTGCTTAGGAACATTCAAGGGGTGGGTTAAATTAACTTGCAACTAAAGTGAAGCTGCTCCACAGTAGGCTGCTCCCTGAATTCTTGACAGGTAAACCAGTAAGACCACAATAATATGTACCCTTTAATAAAAAGTGAAGCAGTGCAGTGGTGTTTTTATTTTTAAAGCATTTAATTTCCGTCTGTCTCCACACACATGTCTATTCTGCAGCTCTGGAAACTTTAACCTTGTTGGGCGGAAAGTACATACAAACTACCGTATGTATACAGAGGACTTTGGTGCAAATTCAAACGGGAAGTTTATAAATATTAAAATATTGCCAACTTTATTTAAAAAACAGAATTGCTCATTTGTACAGTCATAAAGTTAAGAGTAAAGTAAAGTTGGCTTCCTATGTATATTAATTATATGTACAGAACAACTCTGCCCTTTTACACTAAATCCATTTCTGCTATGTGAAAAGTAATCAGCACTAGACAATATGCAATAAAGAGGAAGACACGCTGTTTTAGTAAAATTAATTTGGAAAATTTAACCGTCAGCTTGCAATGTTAATTCACCACAGTGCTCTTGAATTCACTGGCAGATTATAAGCATTATGTGGAAACAAATTATTAACATCTAATGATACTGTGACCACCTGAAAATGGCTTCAGTAAAGCCTTTCACAGACATACGTCTCTCATATAGCAATTCGTATTTATTTATTTATTTATTTATTTATTTGCATCATGTTTTATATGCAGGGAGTGACTTGCAGAACCATTTGTATTACTTTAATCTGAAAAACAGACCTAATGAACATGCAGTCATTTATCAAATGTGAATCACACAAGTGAGGCACAAATCACCTTATATATTTAGCATTCAAAATGATACAATGGCACTAACGACCCGGTGGGCATTGATCAGAAGTAGAATTTAAGTTAAATCTAACACGTCTGCAAATCCAGAAAATTCTTCCGCAAGCCGGACCACTTTATTGAAATCCATTCATTTTTTTCATCAAACCCACTGCAGGACATTGAGGAATAAAGGAGGGTGTCTCCTGCTTTAAGTATCAATTTGCAGTAAGCACTAATGGTAATATCAAGATACCTGTATCCTGGGAAACTTGCAAATGCAAGAAACATTAATGTGTAGTAATCATTCATATGTTTCGGCACTACAAATGCCACATTGCTATTACATGCCATACACAACAAATATACATGCTCACTCAATTCCACTAAGGACTTAAAAACACACACACCAAAAACGAAAACATGAAATCCTTGTCCAGGTTACAAATTAAGGAAATGCAAAGACACACCTTTCAGATCTTCCCAAAAAGTGAACAGTGAAACATAATTGGAAGCATTTTACAAACGCAAAATAAAAATATACTTATAATGTAATACCTAAGTTTACATAGCCAGCCCACAACAAAAAAATTCTGGGAAGCTCACAAAAGAAATACAAACAGAACTAAATATACAGATTCACCTAGGTACATAATAGGCACGTGCTTTTTTAATCCTATAATTTAATCTCAATCCAATATGTAATGAACTAAATCTGACGTTTTGAATGGGATCTGACTTGAATGAGAAAGGTGAGGAGAGCAATACCAGAAGTCCATACAAAATCACAATCTCTGGCAGAAACCACCATTCAAATTAATTTCTGAACGACAGAGCACACATCTCTGTAGAAATCTCTACTACGTGGCTAAATATAGCACCTGAGTGAAACTTCCAATAGGTAACTCAAGAGCATATTGTCTGGAGCCATTGCCCTCTCATTCCAACCACCTACATCAAGACCATGAATCCTCAGTTCTCTCTGGAAGAATCCCAAGAAGAATTCCTGCTTGGCTTTCACATAACTATATCCCACCCCCCAAAAATTAATCACCCTTTTTTATTTGATTTAAAATAAAAATAAAAATCATTGCCTGCTTTGCCCTGGGACCTCCATTCCTCCTTTCACTTTCTGGCAAAATACCTCCGTAAAAATCTCTGTCATTTGCTTATTTGTCTCCCCTCTTGAGGTTCAAATAATTGGCACTTGAATATAACCAAGTTATATGCATTGCACCATACCTTTCTTTTTTAAATAAATCCCAAACCTCTTAGGTGCTTTCCAAGGGCAGATTTATACTCCAGGTTACACGTCTATACCACAATGTTAACCAATCAGGTCCTTCCCCCGGAACATGTTTGAATGTTGTTAGCCACTGTGGGCATTTTTAAAATGGAAAGGCAGAGTATAAGTGTAAGAAATATATAAAACACTGGTCATGCCTGACCTGGCCACAAACTGATTCATACTGACGATATCCTCAATAACTAGACCCAGACCCTTCCTCATCAGCTATAAATGGATACCCTGTTGGAGGGTTTGTCTCGGTACTCTCAGCATTTTGCTTTATGTTTTAGAGGCTGAAGTGGTGTATCATATCTGCGTTTCCCTTGCCCTCTTTTGTCACGTTAGCTACACAGTTGTTTTTGTCACTCCAAAGCTAAGCCTTGGTCAGAAAGGTTGAACAAGAGTCAGTGTGACGTAGCAGTTGAGTTGCTGGCTCAGATTCTCAACTGGTCAGAAGCCTCACTGGGTGACCTCGGACCGGTCATCCCGTAACCTACCTCAAAGGGTTGTTGGAAGGATAACACAAGGAAGGAGGAACAATGTATTTTTCTTTCCTTGCAGGATGCAAATATATACGATACATACATAAAGAAAGGCTGGAGACCGTAAGGAATCTACTAATGTCATGGGCTTTGAACTGCCATCTCCTTACTTTCCAAAGAGTCACTTAACAGCTCACTTGGAAGCTACAGATGTAGACTGCAATCCTATGCACACTTACCTGGTGCTATGCAGCATTGTGACTTGTTTAACAAATAAAACATCTATAGGATTGGGCTGCGTGGCTCTTGGGGGAAAAACTACAGAGGCTTTCTTTCATTGTACTATCATACAGAGAAAGCAAACCTTGCAAGAGAGACTCCCAACAGTCACAGCTGTCCCTCAACCAAACATGAATAACAAGACCTCACTCATGTTGAGAAGCAGAATTAATTTGTCATAGCAAGTGCCACAGAAAGCTATACCAGAAGCACCTCAAGAACAGAGCAACTTTGCCTGTCTGGTGGGATTTCTTTCAAGCATTCCCCAAGGTTCTCATTACCATTTCCTTGTGACCTTTCCTTAAGTACCAGCCTCTGCCAGAGGACAGATTTGTCACTGTGAGCTAAAACGTGGCTCTTGCAAGGTCTCATCCACTCAGCCCTTTGGAAAGGTGCTCAGCAGCGGTCCTGTGTCTTTTCCCCACATGCAAGACCCTAGTGCAGTAGAAATTCCCCCAGAAAGAGAGGCATATATGTAACCTGCCAGTCCACATTGTCATTGCTAATGCTGCTGTGGCATTTTCTCTCTTAGGGACGGTTTCAAACCCCAAGCAAGCATCCCTAATCTAGGCAAGAGTTCTTTCCTGGGTGACAACGTTTTCCGACACATTGCTTTGAATGCAACACACCCACCCCTTTGCGGGCAACGTTTTGCCCCAGGTTATCCCTCCGCATCTTTTAAGTGCACCCAAGTTTATTTCTACTAACTATCCAGCCCTGCAGGGGGATTTAACCTGCAAAAGCCACCGCTCCCCTTGGAATACAGCTTTCTCCCCACCACCAGAGCAAAAAGGCTACCTAACACTTTTGTCACCCACAAAATGAAGAGCTTCCCATGCACACAGGTTGGCACCTTGCATCTCTAGATGCTGCCTTGCCCCTTGGGGTGCATGGGAGATGCTTCCTTATATCTCGCCCGCCTCCTTTCGGTCCGGCGGGGTGCCAGTGGGGCATCTCATAATTCCAAGGCTCGGGATGAGCAGGGGGGGTTCCTGCCTTCCTAAGGAAATGCACATTTCGAGGACCAGAGGTGGGGTAGATGGGGGGGGGGCCGTGAGGCGATCGCGTGCAGGTTACCTAACTGCCCCACGGACGGGGCTGGGACGCGCGAGTTTCCTCCCCCCCCCCCCGGCCTGGTGCGCCCTTAACCCCTGACTCACCGGAGCTCAGCTGCATCCAGGCGCAGATCTTGTAGACGGTGGCCGTGTTGCAGAAGAAGAAGAGGATGAAGCAGACGATGCAGGAGATGATGAGCACCATGGAGAGCCCGATGAAGAAGGAGGCGGCTTTGAAGGCTCCCGAGGGCAGGCTGGAGAAGTCCGTGAAGCTGCCCTGGCACGTGAGTTCCCGGGAGAAGCCGCTGCCGGTGCAGAAGTGGAAGAGCCCGAAGTAGCCCGCCTGAGGCGTCTCCACGCCGTCGCCGATCCAGTAGGGCTGGAAGAAGCACACCACGTTGACGATGGCGAAGCAGATGGTGAAGATGGCCCACAGCACCCCGATGGCGCGCGAGTTCCGCACGTAGTTGGTGTGGTACAGCTTGGCCGCCTCCTGGGGCGGCAGCAGAGCCCCGGCCGCCGAGACCCCCGACAGCGACGCCGAGCCCCCGCCCGACGAGGCGGCCCCCGGAGCCGCCCCCGCCCCCGCCGCCGCCGCCGCTCCGGGCATGGTGGCCGAGAAGAGCCCCTGGCAGACGCGCCCCGCGCCCCGCGTGCCGCAAGCGCCAGCCCCGCTTCACGCGCCCGGGCGCCGCGGCATCGCCAGCAAGGCGGGCGGACGGGCGGGCGCGCTCCTCCTTCTCCCTCCGAGCCCGCGGAAGCGCCGACCCGGGATTCGAGGGAGCTACTGCCGGGGCTGCTGGTCCTGCTGCTGCTGCTGCCGCCGCCGCGCGCGGCAAGTGCACTGAACACTCCCCCTAGCGCAGCTCCGTCGCGGCGCCGGAGAGCCCGGCTTCCTCGCTGCTGCGCAGCCGCGCCCGGCGCCCGGGGGGGGGGGAGACGGGGGGGGAGAAGCGGGCGGGGCGGGGGGGGGGCTCCGTCTGCCTCCCTCCGGCGTCTCCCGCCCACAAATGGCAGGAGCAACAGGAGGACGGCACGTGTCGAGGGCCCCGCAAGAAAATGTATATATTTAATATATTGGGGGGGGGGGGAGAGACACCGAGAGGCTATGTGGGTTTCAGCCTGTGGTTTTTCCCCCCTCCTCCTTCAAAATTTTCCCTAATACATTTCGCACCGATAACATTTAATTTTACACTTGTAAAATTTACCCTGCGCCAAATGCTCAACAGGCAATGCTTTCTCCTGCCTCCCTGTCACCACCACCATGGGGGGCAGCTGCACCTGTTGAATCACTGAGAAGAGGGGGGGCATGCTAAAACGGGGGGGGGGGGGCAGAAACCGGGTCCTTCTGAATGGCCCTAGGAGCAGAAAGTTCTAAAACGGCTGTCAAAACGCATTAAAACATTTGGTTGATTTACCACAGCAGAATTTTTTTTTTAAAAGGAAGCATCTTTGGATACCCGGACGAAATTTTTGCCCTTCCTGATGGCTGTGGGAACCCAATGATCTAATGGTGTAGCGCAGAACTTTTGGGTTGGTGAGCACAAGCTGATAATCCCACAGGGAAGCCTGTGAGTGTGGTTTCGACCGATAATTGTAGCACAAAATAAAGCATTCAAGTGGGTGCCAAGTGGTAATACCCCTCAGAGTGGTAATTGCCCAGGGGAAGGACCCTCTTCTGTCTAGCTGCCCTCCATAATTCAGAATTTGTGGAGACTCAAGTTTAAGACAGGTTATCTGAAGGACAACCTACAGAACCTACACATGCTCTGAAATCAGTACAGATGCCATGCTCTTGAGAACCAGCAAGCTGGTGGGCACAAGAGACAAACCTTTTCAGCCGTGGCCCCATCACTGTGGAAATCCTCCCATCAGATGCATGTCTGGCTCCCTCCCTGGTTGCCTTCAATCATGAGTTAAAGACTTGACTGTTGCAAACTGCTTGGAATTAGGTCGGTGCTTAAGTGCTGCTGCTTTTAATCACAGTGCTGTCTTGGTTAGTTTAACTGCTTTAACTCTTTTAAACTGATTTTATGATTTTCACTGAGAACACCTTGAGAAGGCCTTTGGCCCAGAACGATAGTATAAAAATACCAAAATAAATACGTAAGTAAAGTGAACCTAAGCACAGTGACAGAGAAGGTCTCAGCCAAACGCACTTCCAGTGATGGTGACAGAGGCTTTTCTGTGTATTTATGTTGATGCACACGTAATATATTATGACATAAGGCAGATACCCAGTCTGGAAACAAATCAGAAGCCAGTGAAACTGATTCATTATGGAAGTCATGTGATCCAAATAATGAGCTGTGATCAACAATCTGGCTGCTGTATTCCGGGATAGTTTAAAGTTTCCAGACACTCTTCAAAAGCAGCCCCCCACAGAGAACATTGCAATCATTCAAAGTATGATGATGACTAAGGCATGTGTCATCATGGACAGATCAGCATTTTCCAGAAATGAAGACAGCTGACACACCAGCCTGTGCTGAGCAATGGTGCTCTGGGCTGCAGCTGCAACTGGAGCATCGATGCTCAAGGCAAGATCCAGGAACACCACCAGGCAGGAAACCTGGATTCTTTTACGGTAGGGCTGCCCCATCCAAGAAAGCACAAATTTGTTCATCCCCATTGGTCTCTTACCAACCTCAGACACTGTTTCAAAAATGATAAAATGTGGCTGGGAGGTTTTACCCATTAAACTGGTGGTTCTCAAAGGGTGTAGCAGGAGATGATGGCAAGCATGGCGGCGGGGGCGGGGGGGGAGAGAGATTATACTATATTTTGGGAATGACTCGTGGTCTTATGTAGCTGCATTGTTTTATACTTTCTGGATGTCCCGTGATCATATTATAAAGTAGTTGTGTTCTATGTTATAAATCAAGCACTGCTAGGAGCTGTTTCTTTTTGTTTTCAAAAAAAAATTGGTGTGGAGTGAGCAAATTTTTATTCTGAAAGCATGGCCTAAAGAAAAAAGGTTCGAGAACCACTGCATTAAACAGTCTATAATCCCAATCAATCAATCAATCAATGAGGCAAAGTTCAATGCCACTTGCATATGAACGACACCGGACTTCACTTTACCTGCAGTTTCATGTAGATGTGAAAAAGGACAGGAGATAGAACAGTATTCTGTATTCTTCAGCACTACCTCTGGTACTAGTGTAAAACAGTGCTTTGTCCTGGTCTAAGATATGGGTAAGGGACACGGGTGGCGCTGTGGGTTAAACCACAGAGCCTAGGACTTGCTGATCAGAAGGTTGGCGGTTCGAATCCCCATGACAGGGTGAGCTCCCATTGCTTGGTCCCTGCTCCTGCCAACCTAGCAGTTCAAAAGCACGTCAAAGTGCAAGTAGATAAATAGGCGGGAAGGTAAACGGTGTTTCCGTGCGCTGCTCTGGTTTGCCAGAAGCGGCTTAGTCATGCTGGCCACATGACCCGGAAGCTGTACACTGGCTCCCTCGGCCAATAAAGCAATAGGAGCGCCGCAACCCCAGAGTTGGTCACGACTGGACCTAATGGTCAGGGGTCCCTTTAAGATATGGGTGATCATATCAAAAGCTTCACCAGATTTACTAGTGAAGCAGTTATAAACTGAAGGTGTGTCCCTAGCGTCTTTGGAAAGATAATTAACTTTATGGTGTATCTTAAGTTCTTCCATTCTCTGTCTTGTCTGTTTGACCTGACACTGGACTTTGATGTTAGTGAACAGTAAGGAGCATTTGAGTATGAAATGTTGTGTGTAGTGCTGCTGCTGAGGGTTTCTGTTTTTTATAGTCCTGGTACTTATGACCATTGGACCAATATGACTGTATATTGACTTGTTCTTTCAGTTAGCGCCACTAACTGAGTCTAATGAAAGGATCCCAGTTTAGAAATAATGTGGAGCTACCAGATTTAAATGACCATTCACCAAAAACAACTCATAAACCCAGCTGATTTCTAGACCCCAAATAGCAAGGTGTTGTTCATTGCTACTATTGGAGTGAAGTAAACATAGCATTTAAGATTTCCCTAGCTCTGCTAGTGTCAATAAATAATCCCGCTCAGTATTTGGGACCGGGTTTATGAGTTATTTATTGGTTTATAATCTGGTTTTATGGATTATATATTTGCTAATGATCACTGGACAAATTCTACAGTATGGAAACAGATCCATTTAAAGGTAAATACTTTTATTTCTGGATCCACTTGTAAGCCCCACACCCTCTCCAAAGCAAAATAGTAGCCTTCATAATGACACAGTCTATAGCAATGTATTTATGTGTGCTGATACTGAATTTTTAGGAATACACAATGCATGGAACAGCACAGAATCAGAGTCTCTTTCTAAAACAATCACTACAGATTGGTCTCTTTATAACCATGCCCTCGAAAGGCACATGTTTATCAAAGAGTTGCCCTCTTAGGGTCTCGTATCATTGGCAGCAAGTTGCTTCAATTCCCCCCCCCCCCAGCCTTGAATAATTGGCGTCAACTTTAGCATTAGCATTAAGAATTTGCAACCACCTCAGTCATTTTAAAAGGAATAAAGCAGTAGCAATTCTTCCCCAAGGTGGTTTCTTTGTTCTGCTTTGTTTCCCCTCCGCATGTTTCTCTTTGACTTAGGTCCTGCCTGACAGAAGTCTGGCTTGGCAGGCCCTCTGAAAACTTATTATTACATATGGCTGGCAGCAGCACTAGAAACATGAATAGTAGTGAGGCAATGACAGCATTTAGGTTAGGAAGTTACAGGGTAATAATATCCCTAGCAACAGTTTTCTTAACTTTTCCTCTTCCCTTTCTGGTTGACTGGTAATGCCAATATGGCAGGCTGACTGCACTCACACCTGAACATTATAATTGCTCTGCTCTTCTAAAAACTTCTTCTGTGGTCGGCAAAATGGGGAGAAATGATAGGTCACTGCAGTGCCCTGCGTGCAGAAAGTACCCGGTTCAATCCCAGTGTCTCCAGTTAAAAGAATTGAGTAGCAGGAGATGAGAAAGACCAGTGTTTGAAACCCTTGAAAGTTGCTTCCAGTGGGGTAGGAGAGCTGGGGGAAAAACACACACCTGGTAACCCATGTGCCCCTTTGGTCTACATGGGTAAAGGTAAGGGTAAAGGGACCCCTGACCATTAGGTCCAGTCGTGACCGACTCTGGGGTTGCGGCGCTCATCTCGCTTTATTGGCCGAGGGAGCCGGCATACAGCTTCCGGGTCATGTGGCCAGCATGACTAAGCCGCTTCTGGCGAACCAGAGCAGTGCATGGAAACACCGTTTACCTTCCCGCTGGAGCGGTACCTATTTATCTACTTGCACTTTGAGGTGCTTTTGAACTGCTAGGTTGGCAGGAGCAGGGACTGAGCAACGGGAGCTCACCCCGTTGCGGGGATTCGAACTGCCGACCTTCTGATCGGCAAGTCCTAGACTCTGTGGTTTAACCCACAGCCTAAAAAGCCTAGAACACAAATTTTCACGGCCCTCTACCAGCTATGGTGGTGGCCCGTCATCCAGAAGTAATATATTTAGAGTTAACTCAGGAAGTGTGTACTTGATTCTGACCAAACTAAACCTCCTAAGTTGAATATTATTGTATTTGAAATTTGTTTGTTTCTCATTCTTGTACAGATGTATTAAGTTGTGCCTTAAGGATGCTGCATATCATTGATTAACGGGGGATGAAGGTTTTATGGTCATATTTGGGGGGGGGTCCATAGTGATGTGTATTTTGCTCTTGGAGGCTTAGTTTGCACAACAGCAGGAGTCTCATCATGCGAACACAAGTCTCATATATACATGACTTGGGGCTACAACACTATGTCTCAATCTTTTCCCACCTAATATCCTCCAGGTCCTGATCAGAGAAGAAGGGAGTTGTAGTTCAAAACATCTGGAGGGCACCTGGTTTAGGAAGCCTGCGCTATGTCTTCAGAACCATCATGGATTTCCTGCATCTCATTTATTTTAGCCCTGTATGGTCAGAGATGCAAGAATAGGCCCAGTACCAGAAGTCCATTGTGAATGCTCTTCCCTGTGGTGGATTTCAGCAGGTGTCCGACTGCTCAGGCCGTGGCTGGTGGAGACATCAGATTCTGAACCCTTTCTCCATAGATCCAGCGCCGAGGGCCTTCTGGCAGTTCCCTCACTGCGAGAAGTGAGGTTACAGGGAACCAGGCAGAGGGCCTTCTTGGTAGTGGCGCCCGCCCTGTGGAATGCCCTCCCATCAGATGTTTAGGAAATAAGCAACTATTCTACTTTTAAAAGACATCTGAAGGCAGCCCTGTTTAAGGAAGTTTTAAATGTTTAATGCTGTATTGTGTTTTTAATATTTGATTGGGAGCCGCCCAGAGTGGCTGGGGAAACCCAGCCAGATGGACGGGGTATAAATAACAATCTATTATTATTATTATTATTATTATTATTATTATTATTATTATAGTTCCTGTGATTTCTATAGGTGGGATTCCTCCTAACTACTATGAAGTTGGTCAACTATTGTGACTGGAATGGCAGCCTGCCCTTTCCTGTATGACACCAGCCCTTTCATTGGCATCAGGGTGGTTATTTTCAACTGGTAATGACTACGTTCGGGCAGCTGGGAGATTTAGATCCCTGGCTAGGGAAATACCCAAAGTTTGCAATTGCACACATGTGTCGTGATCCTTCTGGGCCATGGGAATCATCTGGTAAGGTAGACTCTTCCGGTCAACATGTTTGTGCATTGTGTGGAAGAGGTGTTGGCAGCTGTGTGGTGTTACTGTAGCACTGATGGTCTGCAACATAGAGATCAGTGGGTGGCAGTGGGGTTGGCTGAGATAATTGTGGGAGCGCCTGTAGATGCTGCTATATTAGGGGTTGTTTATGCAGCTATTCTCAACTCTGCTGCTGGAAGTATGTTGAAAGGGGTGGGGGAGAAATTTGATTCAGTTTGCATTTAAATGTAAAGCTTCCTGATATGTACTTTCCAAAACAATATGCAAACCGAAACAGAGTCATTCTAAAAACTGCATCTCTCTGAATTTTACAGCGCAGTCTTCCAGCCATGCAATGTGTACAAAAATGCATATAGTAGAAATGCAATCATTATTGAAAATAACATAAAATGCATTGTATCACACAGAATTTGTTGGCAAAAACATTATGTATATCTCGCTCATATGGCTGGGTTGCTTTAGACAAAATTGAACACAAAAAATGTTCATGGTGGGACTATGGAACCATCCAGTTCTTAATATGATTGTGCTCCTTATGGCTTTATTTGTAAGTTGTTTTAGCTCTGTCTGCTGTTACCTGTAAGTGCTTTGTTTCACTTGCCACGTTTTAGTGCCTTTCTAATGGCTTGCTTTTATTATTTTCTTGTAAACTGCCTTTGGCATTATTGGTGGGAAGGCAGGATAAAAATACTTGTAATATATCAGCAAATAAAACATACCTGACTAAATGGCATACGACAACCTAATAACATCGAATCACTATGCCAAACAGCTCTGGCTATTTCGGTTGCCATGACATCTCTGGGTGCTATAGACTTTTCTGTCTACCTAGACTAGGTCTGAGATGTTCCTCAGTCTATCTTGGGGAAAACAGCATCTCCTAGAAGCTGTATAAGCTCATGTTATCTATTGGTTTCTTATGTCCCTAAGACCAGTTTTTGGTGATCCACACCTTGGTTACCTCTGCAGTGCATTGAATATGGGCCTGCCTTTGAAAATAGTCTGGAAATCCCAGTGGGTACAGACTACAGCTGCTAGAGTACTAATTGAGACTATGGGGGACATGAACGTATTATGCCAGGAGGACTTCAGTGGTGATCACTGCCTCCTGTTGGCACTTTTCTAGACTATTAAGTGTTGATTTTGACCTTTAAAGCCCTTCAGAGCTGCACCCTTCAGTGTCTGGAGAATAGTTTCTTTCCATCTAGCTACCCAGACATTGAGATCACCATTTTAGGACCTTTTCAAAGCAAAATATAGCAGGTAGCAGCATGAAAACGAGCTTTTTCAGTAGAATCCTTTCCTCTGAGTTGCCCAGCTTGCAGCTGCTCCCATTTGTTTTTAGTACTAGGCAGAGATACCTGTTTAGTTCTCAGGACTTTAAAACTATGTAGTGGTTTCATTATTTAGCTCTGTGAAATGGGATGGTTCCTCTGCTCTCTTGTTTTAAATTGACCTGGCTCCATGTTTTTATTTCTTGTTCTCTGTTTTGAATTGACTGCTTTGATTTTACAGTTGCAATTCCCCCCTGCTTTTCCTGCCTTTTTTATTGTAAATATGATCATTTTTATGTTTTAAGCCACACAGCAGACTTTTCTTATAATGCAACACATAAATAATGCATATATATATATATGCCTGCTGTTCCTTATGATACTTTTTCCACTGCTAAGATTGATTCCTGATAATGGATAGAGATTCTAGGGCAGAGCTTTGGGATGCTGTCGGTCACAATTAGGACCACTCTTATGAACCTTTGATCACTTTTGCAATATTCTGGTGTTGGTTCAGCCACCTGCCTGTGATTTTAGCCTTTAACATACACACATACTTTCTCCTGCACGCAAACAGAACTATAATTCTTTTTTCTTTCTCAGCCAAAATTGGTGCTTGTCTTACTGGAGACCAAGCTATAAGCAGTAGTGAATGCCACTTGTACAAAATCGACACAATATTAATCTTCAGGCTTGTGTATTAACAAAGTATTAAGGAGCAAAAGAGTGTAAAAAAATACAACAGGCCCATTGAGCAATATTACTATTGCCATAGCAACAGAGGGGCTCTTCACTGATGAGCTATTGCTGTTTATCAAAAAGCCTTAAGTTTTCCATTCTGCCTCTTTATTATACTTTTATTTTCTGGCCCTTTAGCCTTCCCTATTCAATGAAAGGAGCATGTTTGATGAGATTTCTTTTCCCCGTTATGAGAAATGGTATCTGTGTCTGCTTTTCTATATTGGTTCAGTTGTGCACATTAACAACATGACTGGAATTTTTATTTACAATTTTGGCGTAATGTGCCATCGTGCCTATTATGTTGGGGTGACAGAAGTTCAGTGCCCAGATGTATTTATAAAACGGCAATGGGAAGTGTTGACTTGACTGGCACCCTGATCTTAAGTTAATTTAATTGACAGTTAAGTCTCACTGGCTTAAATCTGAGAGCACAAACCAAAGGACACTCCCAGAAATAGAATGAAAGATGCAGACGGTTGCTGGGTAAACGCAGGAAGTGGAGGTCTAGAAAAAGGAGGAGCCCATTTTAAATGAAAACCTGTCTTGAAAAATGGTTAGGACTGAAATGACATCAATAAACCCAGTGGAAATGACAACGAAGAGATTGCTGAAAGGTGGGGCGTTTGCTTTTGAGAGGGCAACCCCCTGCTATTAAGTTGGCTTCTCTGAAACAGGGTTTAAGGGAGAATGGATGTGTTGGGATAATGTGGGGAAGAACCAACCAAGGAAAAGTTTATTTGACAGTTGATATAAAGGCAGCTTATTATATCCTAAAAGGAGCAATTGGCCATTTGGTGCCATGGTCTGAGGGCAGAAACAGGATGTTCCAGGGAGGCTCCATATCTGCTGGATCTAACAGCCCTCTTGTTCACATGCCTCCCATTCACTTTAATAGACTCAAAGAGTTGGAAGTAACCTTGAGAGTCATCTAATCCAGGAATCCTGCCCACAGCCGTCCCTGGGTAGGCTCAAACCACCAACCAGCCATGCACTAACCCATTTTGCTCCCTGAGGTGCTCCCATAAGGGTAAAAAAATACTCCAGGCCTGGGGTTGACAGGAGAGGAACTTTTAAAGGCTAAATGGATTTACTTTCCCCCCCATTAGGCATGAGCCAGTGGGGCTTAAGGAACAGCAGTTTCTTCATCACAGAATCTCCACTTGATTATTGCTCTGCCCAGCCAAATTTTCCAGAAACTTCTTAACACATCGTATGTAAATAATCCCTATGAAAGTCCTTGAGGAAGGTTCATATTATTGTCCCTTTATTACTGTCTTGGGACTCAGGCCGAGAGATACTGGGTTTTGTATGTTGGGGTAGAGCTAACATTTGAGTTCCAGTGTCCTAACTCGTGTCCTGTCTTCACCACTATGCTTCTCCAGCTATGACTGTGCTTTAAAGAAAAAAAATTAAGGCCATACTTTTGATACTTCATGTATTAATTTGGAATGACATCTTCCCTCCCACCCCAGCTCTGTCTTCTAAGAGAATAATTGACAGGCTATTAGCCACACATCCTTAGACATTGGATGTGCCTGAAGTTTGAATGCTGTTTTTGATGCTGTTCCTGATAAAACTATCCTGGGGAAATATTTAGTCCATCTTGAAAGACTGCATTATGTAATATTTCAAGTTTTTCTTCTCTGAAGGTAGGCTCTTGCAGTGACAGAATCAGCTTCCGATATTTGCATCTTTTAAAGACCAGAAAGTTTACTGATGCTAACAAGGTGACTAGTTGCTGACTGAAGAGGAACCCCAGTGACAGTCCAATTAAGATGCTGTATACTGCCTCCAGTAAGCTCCAGCTTGCTTCTAATTTTAGAACGGAGAGTGAGAGTGAGAGTGAGGTGAGAAAATGGGAGAAAGGAATTCACAAAACAGGTTTGAATTCTGGTACTTGGGCTGTGTAAGATCGCTTTGCACAGGTAGCTCAGAAATGGCTGTATTTTGTTATGCCAACATTAGACTTGGGAATAACTATGCCACAGCACTTTAGTGAGGAATGAGAGGCAAGGTCCATAAGGAAACCTAGGACTGACACAAGCAGGTTTTGATGATGCAGAGCAAATCAGTGCTCTGGCATGCCTTTAGTGATATCATTAGGCTGCTGCGGATGGTGCTGTGATTTTGGATAAAGTGTAAATCGATGTCTTGACTGTGTGCCAGATGGTGGGAGGAAAGTGAAGGGCACATTAGGCAGAGCATCCTTAGCTCACCCTTTCCTGATTAATGCCCTGAGAGTACTGTTTGATTGACACAGAGTATTTCTTCCTTCATACTTAAGAGGGTGAGTCGCAGAGCCTTTCCCAATGTCCAATCAAGGAATGAGAAGAAAACTCAAGCTGTTTTGTAGAATAGCTTTGAGTTGAACATTACCCCAGTTATCAAGTTCCAAAAGGCATTCACTATTGCCCACAGATGGCCTAAATGGCCAGGGCCTTGTATGCCCAAGAGTGAATTCATCTTGCCATATTGCTTCTTTGTCATAACTGGAAGCAGAAGAAAGGGTAGTATGGCACAAGAATGCAATACGACCAGTAAAGGCAGTAGCTACACACTCCAATTGGGGATCAGATGTGCTGGCTCCAGTTATCCACTGTGACACTGATATGCTAGGATTTCTTTGAAGAAGTCCATTTAGACGTAACTAGAAAAACAGGATCATGTTGCATCATTCTTTGAAAGCAGCTCCCTCACACCCCCTGGTCATTCTATCAAAGCCTAAAATCATTGTAAGATGAACTTTAAAATTCCAAAAATAAAAACACATGGTGCAGCCCTCCAAGCACTATTCCATTTCAGAATGTATACTTCCTAGTGCAGTTTTCTCCCAATTGAAACGCCAAGTGTTTAAGGACCCAGACATTCACAGGGAAACCAAAATGCTCATCTACAAAGCCATTGTACTGCCAACTTCACTGTAGGCTTGTGAAACATGGACCACTTATAAACGCCATCTTCAACTCCTCGAAAGAGTCCATCAACAGTATCTCGGCTATGAGTGAACTCCCAGTAAGATTGTCTTCCATGAAACCGGTTTTAAGAGTGAGTCCGTTAAGTGACTGTTGAGGCCAATTCTGGATCCACACATCCTTCCACAGTGGGGACATAGAATTCTGGGTGGGAGTTGATCATGGTGAAGGCAAATGTGCCTTTCCTCTTAGCTCATTTCTCCTTTTTGCCCTGAGTTTATGCTTCTTCAAAGTCCACAGCACCTATATATATATCAGAAGGCATTGCTTTCTAAGTCCAGGTCAAAAATCCTCATGGGTGAAAAGCTAAAAAGTCGGGAAGGAGGCCAACTTAGAACCCCCATCTGCAAATTACCACTTTCAATATTCAGTAGTTTTTTCTTTTACATTGAAGAACATTCCAATATGCTATCATCCACTTACAGTCTGAGATGATACAGTCCAGCAGTAGTTTCATTATGTGCTGAGTTGCTAGAGAGTGTCTAAGAACAGACTTTTTTAAAGCAATGACAAAGTCATCTGTTTTTGCCCTTTGGTATAAATTCCTTCCATATCAAGTAATGGGCATTATTTACAGGAACACTTTAATGAAGAACAGTTTTTGAAGTTGCTGCATCAGAAGAACATAAACTCAGGTGGACTTCAAATGATGAACACTTTGCTAGCTATATTTACAATATAATTTTGTGGGGTAACCATTTTTCCCACACTGATATGTGAATCCATATTTTTTCAGCGGTGGCAGGCTCCTTTTCCTATTTCCCCCCTTTTTAATGATTTGATGGGCATTAGACAGAGAACCTTGCAGCTGACTTGTCACTCAAAAATACGAGGATATATCATCATCAACATTCTGCAAACATGGTATTGGCCCATATTGTTTAGGTATTAAATTGTTTTTAGCATACTGTTGTATGTCTCCAGACAATAAATGTGTACTCCTCAATAGAGGTTTGCTGGAAATTGATATAAATCCAATTCACACAGCTGGCTGTATGCCTCTCTTTCTTATGCAGGGATTGTTTTGCTTGAATGCAGTGAATTGGATATTTCTTTAACGCAGCTTGGCATCTCAGAATTGCCTCAAATACTGAAAATGCTGATCCTCTGACAAAGCCTCTGCCGTGCTCAGCCTAAGCGTTCCTCGGCCCTTCCCTTACATATTGGATTGATTATTTTCTCCTGGAAATTATGGATTTCCTTCCAGAGCTGACAGTCAGAGATGGCAACTGCCTTAGACAAACTGTCAAATGTCAGTGCCTTCTGGCATGGAACCTTGTACAAAGTGTTTCTTAAGGTTTTGGCACACCGAACACTCACCCACTTTTGCTACCAGTGGCATAACCTGCAGGAAGACACTCATTTTATTCTCCTAGTATGTCATGTGTTCTGGATTACCACACTTCCCTTTTAAGGGATAGCCTGAATATCGTAGTATATGGAGTCTGGACTGTGCCAGTTCAGAATGCAAGTAGGAGCTTACTTGGCTGAAAGCTTCACCATCAGCTCCATGTCTATCATGTCAGACAAAAGCCAAAGCTAGAACAGTGTTTCCCAACCTTAGTTCTCCAGCTGTTTTTGGACTACAACTCCCATCATCCCTAGCTAGCAAGACCAGTAGTCAGGGATGGTGGGAATTGTAGTCTGAAAACAGCTGGAGACCCAGGGTTGGGAAACACTGTGCTAGAACCTACCTCACAAGGTGGTTGTGGATACATAATGAGCAGAAGGGAGAACGATGTGTGCCACCCTGAACTCTTGGGGATAGTGCATAGGATAAAAGCAAAGCATGAAAGGGAAAGAGTTACACTCCGAATATATTCAATGGCTGAAGTATCTTGGGAAACTTCAGTAAACATAACGCAATTAAAAATACATTCAAATAAATTCATGAACAATCTGTGATTCTATGAATCTGCTTTGAAATGTGAAGTTAATACTGTTTATCTAAGTTCAGTTATTAGTTCCCATAGACCCTTAAAAACTGGGCCATCCTGTTTTTTACAGACTTGTTTATATACCCATTTATCCCAAGATAACAATCCCCTTAACTAACTTCAGCCTTGGATTTGTTGATTCAGTTAAGAAGAGTAAATCAAGTATTGAAGAAGGCAACAAGCTTTGGGATAACCGCAGGCTGTTTTTAGTTATTATACATTTTTGGCCCAGTGAAAAATACTTCACAGAACCAAAATTGGCTTAAGGTCACAATTCATAACAAGCACAGTGATTCAAGAGTAATCAAAGTTAGGAAACATGACCAATTAGACCTGACCAGTTTCTCGTGGAGTTTTCTGCCCATGTAAGCAAATCGAAGATGTTCATGTGGGAGAACAATGGCACCTTAACAAACTTGCACACAGAATTGGTATCTAAGTACAGTGTAAAGAAAGTGATGCTAAGAAAGCAATAATGTATGCAAGCTGGCAAAGAACAATCCATTTAGAAAAGAGCCCCAGTTTCACATTTTGTGCCTGTGTTTTCTAGACCAGTGGTTTTCAGACTGTGGTCTAGAAAACCATTAGCTCCACTGGAATTGGAGTGGGTTGTAGTATATTCTCCAGAATCCTCTGTGTATTTCCCTCTGCAGCACAAAGGTTTTCTATGGCAGACTTGCAAAGAGTTTCTAAGTAGATAAAAGCCCTGTCCTGAAGTTATACCTGCACATATGATCTGCACATGAGTGGGGAGTGGGGCCATGCTAAGTAACCATGCTCCCAACATCACTCACACTCACTAGCCCTACAAATATCTACAAGGAGGGAGCCTTGGCACATACACTTGTATGAACAAAGATACCCTCTCTGCAGATGTGCACCAGTGTGGTGTAGTGGTTAAGAGTGGGAGACTTGTAATCTGGTGAACTGGGTTCGCGTCTCCGCTCCTCCACATGCAGCTGCTGGGTGACCTTGGGCTAGTCACACCTCTTTGAAGTCTCTCAGCCCCACTCACCTCACAGAGTGTTTGTTGTGGGGCAGGAAGGGAAAGGAGGTTGTTAGCCGCTTTGAGACTCCTTCGGGTAGTGATAAAGTGGGATATCAAATCCAAACTCCTTCTCTTCTTCTCCCATGGATGGATGCCAGGCGATGGGGCTAGTCATTGGAGCACTATGCATTAACACAACCCTTTTAATGCATTGATCTTACATGCAAGTATAACTTCTGAATAAGGCTTGTGAAAATGTGAAAAAGTGTCTGTGAAGCCAGAAGATATGTTCCAGGCAAATTGTCATCCAAGTACATTATATTTTAGTAGGATAAAATCACATCAAAGCCACTCAAATCAGCTATGCAAATGCAATGTAAGGTTGCATTTACATTAAAGGATCCTAACTATACTGGCACTTTCTGATTTATAGGACTAATAACACCCACCCCATTAACTGCAACTAGAGAAATAATGAGCCTTTGTAAGCTCAAATCATTTCCAGGGATCAATCTATCAATATCAACAAGGCACAATGTTTCCTGGAACCACCATAGGTTTAGCAAGAGGCATGGTTGGCAAAAGATTAGGTGTACCCAAGAGATAGTTCACTAGGTCTAAATAACTACTTGTTAAAGGAATCTGTCTTTTAATGACAGTTTGAAGGGGGGGAAATAGATCTGTGAGGGACAGAAGAAGTTTGAAAAACATCAAATGTGATAAATGATAGGTTTCATAAAAAAGACCAATACAAGGCCAAAATGTTTATTGCCATAGACAATAGGGGTGTACATTGGATTTGGACAAATCCTGAACTGACACAGGCTGCTTGCTTTGGACCGATTCAAAGTCTGCTTGTGCGCAAGTAGAAGCTCTTGAAAGTGCTCCAAATCAAAGGAGTGTTGTGGGGTGCTTTGGAGATTTGGATCTTTAAAAAATGCTGCAGAAAGTTTGTCTGCAAAAATCAGAATATTTTCCCTAAATGTATGGAGCATATACAGAAAACATTAGCATTGGGGGCAGGGGTGTAGAGCAGCTTTGCAACTAACAGGTCTAGGTTCAAACCACAGGGAGAAAAACCTATCTCTTTTAACACTGGTTTTTTTTGGGGGGGTGAGGGGGAGAACTAAATGTGCCTAGCATGCATGCGCGCACACAGAGAGTGACACACACACAAAATTCCTCTACCTATTTATAATTTAGCAGATTTCTTAGCTAGGTGTACATTTATATGCTGCTGATTATTCAGATTTTTTTTAGGCTGTGTACATAAAAACAATCCAAAGAAAATGGGATTGCCCATAAAGCAATTGGGAAGATTAATTTTTAATCTCCAAACTCTAAAGGCTGTTCTTCAGAAATTTGGCAAGCTCCATCCCCTCAGAAGGGATGGCCATTCCTGCAAATTTCATCCACTTTTGCAAAAAGGAAAACATTTATAGATGGTTCCTTTCTGGACACCCTCACACGCGTTTTAAAAGTGCCCAGCACCCTCCCCACAAACCTGCTTATCTGCAGGTGACACATAGTCAAGTGGGACAACAATGTCAGCAAATTTCACCCAATTCTGTAAAAAAAAGAAAGCATAGCCATTTTGTTTCCCCCCCCCCATAAGAGTGAAGGAGGAAGACATTAAGCTTCATTCCTTCTCCCCCACCTCCCCAAAAAATCAGTATTCAGATTTGAACTCTGAGTCAAATCAGACAGCCTCTGAAACACTGAATCAGGGTCAAAACTCAATATTGTGGCCGGTGTACACTCCTAAAAAGAACAAACCTGGAAAACTCTATCAATCTGCTGGTATTTAGTGCAAATGCTTATTCACCCCATTGCATTCAGTGCAAACATAACTGTCTGATGGTGCTGACAGCATTTTTACAATCTGCCTTCAAGATTCCATATTTGCCTTAGGCTATATATTATGGCGGCAGCCTTGTATCTTGGAAGAGAAGTATCCCAATACAACTGTAAGTGGCAGTTGGTTTCAAACGGAGAATCGGCAGGAGGGTGAGAGCTGTAGCTGGAGACTTCCTTCCTCTGCCCATCACTTCCTCCCCCTCTCACCTGCAACCCTCTCCCCAGTCCATTCCCCTGCCCACAGCCAGACTTGGCCACTTGAAATCGCACACCCCCTGCCCTCTGCTGTTGTGTAATGGCCCATATCTGAAGACACAGATTGGCTGCTTAATGCGCAGTTTGGTTTCAGCGGTAAGAATGCAAAGAACCAAGTCTTGAGGATTGATTTGCCACTGAATCCCCCCCCCCCCCACAACAATATGTCAAGGTGAATTTCGAGTTTCCTCCTCAGGCAAAAACGTCTGAGGCATCTAAAGCGGGGTGGGTGGGAGAAGAGAGCTGATAAGACCAGCAACATTTGAACGCAGCACGGGGTGTTGGCTGAGACTGAGCTCCTGCTGAGATTCAATTTTTATTAGTACAATGTCAGCTTGGGGGCTTCTGGCTGATTTCAGAAGACATCGTTGCTTGCAGACAACCTTGGCTCAGAAGCTGTGGAACTGAAGGGTTTGCCATACTTTTCCATAGATTGCTGGCATTTTTTCTGTAATTTGTTTTTAAATTTCCCCTCAAATCTAAAATCTATAATCCAGGGACCCAGAGGAACTAATAAAGATTTACAAGTCAAAGATAATGGTACAGAAAAAATACATGAGATTGAGGAGAAATGTACCCTCAACTTGCTTGGAGTCCTATGGGTTCTCCTATAGCTATCACTAGGACTGTGTCTACTCTGCACTAAAAAAAAAAGGGTTAAACCTCTGCCCCCCCAACTCTATAATTTTGTGTCAAGAAAAGTTGAATTCTGCAGCCTGCATCAATTATACCAAGTGATAAATTTCTCATGTTTTGCATAATTTAGTATCTACTTTTATTATAACTTAGCTTGGGTTTTGCTGGTTGTGAGCAAGTATCTATGCAAGGCACCGAGGCCACATCCTGAACTATTCAGAATCTTATTTACTCATCCCCTCTGGCTTCTGAGATTTCAGGAAGCATTGCCAGCATGTCTCCAGACATATCTTTGCACACACACATAAGGGCTACTGAAATATACTCAGAGTCGCAAAGTGATTTCATGCTCTTTATTCAGCTCATAGTGGTGAGGAGGAATGAATAAATGTCCCCTCACAGTATCTGCTTTATATACATTATTTACACAATGGGCTGCACATGATTGGCTAATTCTGGAATTCTACTGTAAGCCAATCAGGTTGTGGATTCACTTCTATCTGGAGCAGGATTGGGTGGTTCCTGCCAACCAATCATACTGCTGCATTGTTCTAGGACCAATCAGACTGCTGCATTCTGAATCCTATTGTTCTAGGACCAATCAGACTGCTACAGTTTGGATCCTATTCAACTCAGTACATAACACCCCTCCCCTCTAAGTTCCAGTCCTGCCCGGGAGGTCGCATTCATAGTCCTCAAGGTATGCCGGCGGCCTACGTGTGCGTTGTGGCCTGGGGTGTTCCCTGGTCCGGGCTCCGGGTTCTGGCTCGTGTTCCAAGGATGCTGGCTGTGATGCGGCTGTTTGGTCTGGTGCAACCGGCTCGCTCAGTCGTGGTTCTGGTTCCGGTGTCCTTTCGGCCTCACGGGTCCTCTCTGTATTTACTGATTCTGCCTCTCCTGCTGGCCCCTCCTGCTCTATGGGCCTCACTGCCCCGCTGTTCCCTTGGGACTCCTCTGACCTGTCCTCCTCCTGGTTTTCTCCCGGGAATCGTCGCCGTATCTGGTCGCAGTGGCGGCGCCAGCATTGCCCCCCATCCGTTAGCACCTCGTACGACACGGGGCCAGTGACCCTGGTGATTGTGGCGGGTACCCATGCTGGGCCTGCCCCAAAATTCTTTGCGTACACTGGGTCCTGGGCCTCGAAGGTCCGGGGGTTCCTGCCTTCCCCCACCACTACCTCATCCTGAGCTCTATCGGGGTGAAGGCGGTCCAATCTGATTGCAAGGCGCCGACCCATTAGTAGTTCAGCGGGGCTCCGGCCAGTCGTTGAGCTGGGGGTGCTGTGCTGTGCTAGAAGGAATGTGGCAAGGCGGTACTCCCAGTCCCCTTGCGTCATGCGGCGAAGGGTGTCCTTGGTGGTCCGCACCATGCGTTCTGCTTGGCCATTGGTGGCAGGGTGGAACGGCGCCGAACGGATGTGGCGGATGGCGTTCTGCGCTGTGAAGGTTTGGAATTCTCCTGACGTAAATGCAGTCCCGTTGTCTGAGACGAGAGTGTCAGGGAGCCCGTGGGTTGCAAACAGCCTGCGTAGTACCCGGATGGCTGCGGACGTGGAAGTGGACGGTACCAGTGCGACTTCCAGCCATTTGGTGTAGGAGTCCACCACTATGAAGAATGTTTTCCCCTGAAAGGGGCCAGCGAAATCCACATGCAGGCGTGACCATGGTGCTCGGGCGGACTCCCAGGACTGGACTGGGGCCCTTGGGGGATCTGGGCGGGATTCTTGGCAGGCCTGGCAGTGTTTGACCCAGGCCTCTATCTCTCCATCGATCCCCGGCCACCACACATAACTCCTGGCAAGGGCCTTCATTCTTACTACCCCTGGATGTGTCTCGTGTAGGGCTGTGAGGACCCTTTTGCAGAGGGGCTGGGGAACAACGACTCTGCTTCCCCATAACAGGCACCCCTTGTGGGCCGACAGTTCATGTTTGCGGGTTGTGTAGCCGGTGAATTCTGGCCCGGGGCTGCTGCTGGGCCATCCCCTCCACACCCAGTCCAGGACCCGGGAGATGACCCTATCTTTCTTGGAATGGTGTGCAACTTCTTGTGCCTGAATGGGGCGGTCGGGAAGCAGCTCCAGGCTCATAACCTCTTGTGCAGGTGCTGGGTCAGGGCCTGTTTCCGGTAGTGGTAGCCTGCTGAGGGCGTCCGCATGGCCCATCGCCTTCCCAGGTCGGTGAATCAGTGCATACTGGTAGCTGGCAAGGAAAATTGACCACCTGAGGACGCGAGGAGACAGCACTTGGGGGGTCTGCTTTTCGGGGGCAAACAAGCCAAGCAACGGCTTGTGGTCAGTCACCACGGTGAAGGGCCGCCCGTACAAGAAATCATGGAATTTTTTTACTCCCTTTACGATTGCCAGACCCTCCTTGTCGATTTGCGAGTAGTTCCGCTCGGTTGTGTTGAGTGTCTGGGAAAAGTACGCCACCGGTACCTCTCTTCCATCCGGGAGTTGGTGCCCCAGGACAGCTCCAATGCCATAGGGTGAGGCGTCGCATGCTAGCACCACCGGCAGCCTCTCGTCGAAGTGTGCCAAGACCGAGTTTGAGACAAGCAAGTCCTTGACTGCCTGGAATGCGGCCTCCTGGCGCTGGCCCCACACCCAAGGGGCCCGCTTGTCCAGGAGTCTGTGTAGGGGCTCCGCTACCGCCGCCTTGTGGGGAAGGAAGGAATGGTAAAAGTTCAATAGTCCCAAGAAGGCCTGAAGTTCAGTCTTGCTCTTGGGCGCTGGGGCATCACAAATGGCCCGTACCTTGTCCCCAGTCGGGTGGACCCCTTCTGCGTCCACCATAAATCCCAGAAAGTCCACCTGAGGCACTCCTAGTAGACATTTTTCCCGCTTCACCTTGAGACCCGCCGTCTGGAAACGGTGCAGAACGGTGCGGAGGCGGTCCTCAAACTCCTCTGGTGTGGGGCCGGCAATCAACACATCATCGAAGAAGGGGGTGACGCCAGGAATCCCTTTAAGGAGAGAGTCCATTATATTCTGGAATATGCCTGGTGCCACGCTGACACCGAATTGCAGCCGCTTTACCCTGAACGCTCCTCTGTGCGTCACAATCGTCTGTGCCTCTGCTGTGGCCTCATCTACTGGCAGCTGTTGATATGCTTGGGCCAAGTCCAGCTTGCCAAAAATTTTCGACCCAGCCAGGGTGGCAAGGACATGGCTGACCACTGGCACTGGGTATGCGTGGGCCGTGAGGGCCTTGTTTATGGTACATTTGTAGTCTGCGCAGATGCGGACCGAACCATTAGGCTTGACGGGTGTGACGATTGGGGTTTCCCAGGGAGCATTAGGCACCGGCTCCAGCACTCCTTGCTCTACGAGTCGGTCCAATTCCTCGTCTATACGGGGTTTCAAGGCGAACGGGACCCGGCGGGCCTTGAGCCTGACCGGTCGTACTGCGGGGTCAAGCTGTAGCGCAATGGGGGGGCCCGTATACTGTCCCAATTTCCCATCGAAAACCCCTGGAAATTCCTTGCATATGGCGTCCACGTCCACTTGTAAGCTAGTGTGGTTCACCCCGGTGACAGCTAGCCCCAGTGGTCCAAACCATGCCAATCCCAGTAAGCTAATGTAGGGGCCCTTGACCACAAGCAAGTCCAGTTGCCGCGTCCGCCCTCGGTATTGCACCCTGAAGGTCCCCACCCCCATTGTGGGGACCTTACGTTTCTGGAAGTCCCGGAGGGTGAATGGGGCCGGCCTGAGTTTGGGACCCCCAGTGGGACACAGTTTCCTTAAGGTCCTTGCCGAGATTATGGATAGAGTTGAACCCGTGTCAAGCTCCATGCGGCATGGGGCCCCCTCTATCTGTACCTCTACATAAATTTTCTCTACGTTGGGGTGGGGCAACTGGTATACCTGGAAGTCCGTGAGCTCCGTCGAGTTGCCTTGGTGCGTTGGGCCCCGGGACCTGGGGCTCTTGGATTGGTCATCTGATGCCTGGTGTCGGGTGGGCCGAGCCCGACACACCCGGGCGATGTGTCCCGATTTTCTGCACTGCCTGCACTCTGCGTTGCGGAAACGGCAGGTCCTCCTCTCGTGACTCTCCCCGCAGCTTGCGCAGTTCCCTCCTTCTCGTCGAGGCAGCTGTGGTCTGTGCGCTGCTTGAGTGCGCTGCTGTACTCGGTGCACCTCCTCCCTGTCGGATCCTGAGTCGTCGGTGAGGTCTTCATGGTGGACCCTCGGTTGGGATGGCAGGCTCGGCCGTGCCTCTTGGGTCGACCTCTCGGCAGCTTCTGTTGCCAGGGCCTCCTCCAGAGCGACCTGGAACGTTAGGTCCTTCTTAGCGTAGAGGCGTCGTTGCAGCTTCTCATCCTTCAGGCCACCGACGAGGCGGTCACGAAGCATGTTCTCCAGCTCTGAGAAGTTGCAGAACCGGGCGGCTTGGCGGAGAGAGGTCACAAACCCAGTTATGGTTTCCCCAGGGGCTTGCCGCTTTGCGTAGAAGGCATTTCGACGAGCCACCACTGAGGGCTGCGGCGAAAAGTGCCCCTTCAGCTGTTCCATTATTGTTTTGTATGGAACAGTAGCGACGTCTTCAGGCGCAAGGAGAGCCCGGGCGATTTCAAACGTCTCCTCTCCGCAGACGCTGAAGAATATCGCCCTCTTCTTGGCGTCTTCTTCGTCGGTGACCCCTTTGGCTTCTAGGAGGAAGGTGAAACGGGAGGCGTACGCTTCCCAGTCTCCAGATGCTGGGTTGAATGGCGAGAAGCTGCTGTTGGCTGCCATTCTGAGTTCCTTGTGCCCCGGAGCTGAAGCCTGGATACACGGTGCGAGGCAGCGGTGCGGCAGTTGGCAGTGCTGCGGTGCTGTGTGTGGCAGTCAGCTCAGCGGGATCCCACCTTCGTCGCCAGTGAAATATACTCAGAGTCGCAAAGTGATTTCATGCTCTTTATTCAGCTCATAGTGGTGGGGAGGAATGAATAAATGTCCCCTCACAGTATCTGCTTTATATACATTATTTACACAATGGGCTGCACATGATTGGCTAATTCTGGAATTCTACTGTAAGCCAATCAGGTTGTGGATTCACTTCTATCTGGAGCAGGATTGGGTGGTTCCTGCCAACCAATCATACTGCTGCATTGTTCTAGGACCAATCAGACTGCTGCATTCTGAATCCTATTGTTCTAGGACCAATCAGACTGCTACAGTTTGGATCCTATTCAACTCAGTACATAACAGCTACACACACACACACACACACACATACACTCTCTCTCTCTATATATATACTTAAAGATATATAAGTATCTATATATGTAGAGTATGAGAAAGTCAAATCCAATTCCAAATTGGATTTATTTCCTACTCAAATGAAAGAGCAGATAGTTTTAATATATTAAAGCAACATAGAATCTGATTCTAATTTGCCATACACAATTATGCACTTTCTACCTCTGGACTGCAGGCTCTGTAACCAAAGCAAATCAACAGTTCAGCCAACCTGGCAATACAGTAAAATGTCATTGATCCGCAGACATAAGATGGTCTACAAGAATATAAATAGGTGAAGGTCAGTTACACACACACACACGCATTTAAACTATTGCAACTAATACTGACCTATTCCTAGGAAAAAAGACTGCTTATTTATTTATTTAAAAGAGTTCATCATAGAAAAGGCCCTCCTCCAACTTACTGCTTGATGAACTTCTGCAGGACATGTCATGGTTAACACAGCCTCCTCCAAAGTTCTTAGTGAATGGGAGAAGGCGGTTTCTAAGTTCTTTAGGGCTTTAAAAGTCCATAACAAAACTTTAGTTATATGTGCACAGTAGGGTGCTCCACTTAGCAACCTAGCTGCTGCATTTTGCACCAACCGCAGCTTCCAAAACAACCTTAAGGGAAACGCTAGATTGCATTGTAATAGTTCAGTTTTGAGGATACTGATGCATGGTTAGCTAGGTTATCTAACCCAGGAACAATTGCAGCTGGCCAAGCAACCAAAGTTGGCAGAGGCTGCTCCAAGCCACTATGGTCATTTGGGGTGCCAATGACAAAGATGGAACAGGGAGCACCCTCAGACTGTGTACCTATTCCTTCAGTGGGAGTGCAACCCCATCCACAGCAGATCCACTTCCCAGCTCCCAGATATGTGAATGACTTACACACTGGGCCTTCATGTTGTCAGGATTCAGTTTCAGCTTATTGGCCCTCATTAAGCCCCTCATTGCATCCAGAAACCACTCCAAGGCTTGCACAGCCATAGCTGATTCCAATGTAACACAGAAACAGAGCGTCGTCATCATATTCATGCCACTGAGGCACATGCAGAGGTCCACTGCTGCTTACAAAGATATGCGAGAGGAGTAGAGAACCTCTTCTGCTTTGCCACTCAGCCTGCGTGTTCCAGTTAAATCTACAGCTACACGGGTGGTGCTGTGGTCTAAACCACTGAGCCTCTTGGGTTTGCCAGTCAGAAGGTCGGCGGTTCAAATCCTCGTCACGGGGTGAGCTCCCATTGCTCTGTCCTAGTTCCTGCCAATCTAGCAGTTTAAAAGCACGCCAGTGCAAGTAGATAAACAGGTACTGCTGTGGTGGGAAGATAAGCAGCGCTCTGGTTTCCGTCACGCTCTGGTTTCCGTCACGGTGTCCCGTTGCACCAGAAGCGGTTTAGTCATGCTGGCCACAGGACCCAGAAAGCTGTCTGTGGACAAACGCTGGCTCCCTTGGCCAGAAAGCGAGATGAGCCTTTGACTGGACTTAACTGTCCAGGGGTCCTTTACCTTACAGCTACCACTCTCAAGAGCTTGGTCTTAGGAAAGAAGATATTGCAACCTGTCATGTCCACAATGATCACACTCTTCCTCTTCCTGCTCTCTTAGTGAAGCCATGCCAGCCCTGAAAGCAGCGTCTTCTGCTGCTGAATACTCAGTGAACTGAATTAAATCCACAGATGTAGAAATGCTAGCTTTTTGTAAGAGGTTATTTGCTATTTGTGCAAACAGATTAAATATTTAGTTGCGAATATGCTCCCTTTTCTATCAAGAGCTTAGAAAGTAGGAAATTAGATTATCCACCAATGCATATTACATCATCCTTACAGCTATGTAGATGTCTGGATGTTTGGGGAAACACGATCTCTTTGGGCTGTCCAAATAAGTCCAGTCACTATCCCTTTAGCTCCATTGGCTAAGCTTTGAGGATGAGGTGTATTTATACAAGAGACAGAAAGAGGTGTCTGCAGATAGCCTGCTCCAGTTTTAATTATGCACAAAAAGATGTCTGCAACAAGTGGCCTGAGGCAGTGCATAGAGACCTACATTTCCATCTGCTTGTACAAAGTATGCATTTGTGGTTTTTAAAAAATCTATATATCTAGCTGGAGCTTCTTAGAATGGCTAAGCCTATGTTAAAACACCAGAAGAATATGTAAGAAACAGAGCAACAGAGAAACAGTACGAGCCAAGTTAGAGCCAGTGGTTAAATTTATCATTTAAAAAGCCAAAGCAAATAAAAATTTCTTGCCAGGCACTGGGCAAACTTCAGTGAGTGCCACGACTGTAAACACTTTTTCCTGGGCCCCAACCACAGGTCATCCTACACTTTCAGATGAAAGATGTCCAAGGTCTTAATCAATTTCATTGGGACTAAGTGTAACTCACAAAGCCTAGATCCAATCTGGTATGTTTTTGTGGATGAAGGTAAAGGTAAAGGGACCCCTGACCATTAGGTCCAGTCATGACCGACTCTGGGGTTGCGGCGCTCATCTCGCTTTCTTGGCTGAGGGAGCTGGTGTACAGCTTCCGGGTCATGTGGCCAGCATGACTAAGCTGCTTCTGGCGAACCAGAGCAGCGCACGGAAACACCGTTTACCTTCCCGCTGGAGCAGTACCTATTTATCTACTTGCACTTGACGTGCTTTCGAACTGCTAGGTTGGCAGGAGCAGGGACTGAGC